>NC_142672.1:476250-820000 GCF_964200805.1 Pocillopora damicornis
CTGGTTGAGAGAATTTGTGTTGGACCAACTAACAATCCTCTCATTGACATTTCTTTTTATTCTCATCACTTGTCTATTTGATATTGTATTGATATCCTAAGGAGAAACTCTATCTTGGTCACTCATGGGAGTTAAGGGTTGCAATTGTTTGAATCCTTTACTTATTATTTGAATTACCAATTGAATAATTTAAATGCACATGTATATCAAACCTAAGGAGCTTTTCGTCCTGTGTAATAACATTTATGTAGCTGCTAAGTGTGTTTTCCTTCAGTCCTTGTCTTATCCAAGCCAAACATTTCTCCGGTTCACGTTTCAGTTGTAGTCTATTTAGAGAAAAAAAAATAGACAATCACTTGATAAAGCATCGCTCAATTTGGAGCTTCAACATCCCCCCATTTGGTCATGGGCATTTGACTGTCATCCTTCCCCTTAGGATGGGAAATTTGAGCCTTGCCTAGGTGGGGTTGGGATATTTGAACCAACAGAATAAACCTGTAATCATTTTAAATATAGAGGAGTTTAAGGTAAAGACTCTGCTTTCATGAGAAAATGGTTCAGATGAAAATTTTCATATTGTTTAATCATATTATATTGCTTACAAGTTAACTTGACTTTGAAAAATTCTGTAACATTTGTTGATCACACAAACAATTATTTAACCGAAAATTGTGCTTTTTAGTGAATGCAATTTTGGCTCACCAGGCAGAAATTTGTACAACAGTTAAAATGCACAAGGGATTAAGCTAAAGCTTTGAATTGATTAATACATTATATCACTTTCTATTTCAATGAAGAGGAGAATATCCTTCATGTGTCTCACACATTAAAACTTCTGTAATACATTGAACTGAGAACATTCCCTAAAGTATCTTGGTTTATGTACCGTTTGATGTCCTCAATATCTTTTTTACAAGTAATGTTGTTTGCCAGTGACCAAAAGGAAACTTGGCTATTAGAGGCCCAGCCCAGCAGCCTGCAAGAAACAACATGATTTGAGGTTGCTTGGCAGGCTGTTCATTGAATAAAAATGAAGATGAATAAATCAATACAATCAATCCAAACAAATACAAACCCTTCCTTTAGTCCATGATTGAAGATGTCCTCCATACAGAAACATAATTTGTCTACTGCACTGCAATTCCATATCACACTGTATCCTTGTGCAACATGCCCTTGAATCTAAGAAATACAAAGGTTGAAAGATTTTTTTACACATTTCCGTACGTGTTGTATTTAAGTTCAACTTTTGAACAGTTCAAAAATATACAGAGAACTTGCATTGGCTATGATAAGCTTTCTATAGCATTGATAAGTAAGCTAGAAATTCAATTTCACATTGGCTAACTTCACTCAAATATATATGTACACATGTATGTGTAAATCAAAGTGGCAAATTTTAGGGGAAACTTATCCAAGTGCTGGGATCAATTATGAACCATAGCTCATACTAAATTCCTCTCTGACTTTCCATGGTAAACCTCCTTGAGTTTCAAAGTCCACAATCCATTTGCCCCTACAATACACACCCTAAGTACAGTTTATATTTAAGATCATCTACGAGTCCTTGCACTGCCAATTTTTTAGCCTACCAGCATGCCCTTGTGTTTGGGTTTCCCCTGACAGCCTGTTTTCAGCTGACAGCATGGAAAATTAATGAAACCACCAAATACTAAGAGATACCCTTAAGTTTTCGGCTCAATTAATTCCCAGACAGCTTGCTTGCTTCCATTCTCAATTACTTTATGGGGATTGAATACAAACACCACATGTAATGGACTCTGTCGATTAGCTCTTAAGTAAAAAAAAGAAGATAACTTATAACATCACTAAATGTTATACTCACTCCGGTATATCATGAGTATAAGTTGATTAATGCGCATACAAAAGTGAATAAACTTATCACGCTATTTCTAATGACAACACCTAGGTTTTTAAAAATGCTACATCAAGGATCTAAAGAAGTCAAGAAATAAATTGTTGACTATTTCTCATGTTTAGCGTAGCCCATATCTGCTTCTGCGCTTCCTTCTTTCATACACGAAAAACATTTCATTTAAATTTCCACACAATTCGTATAAAGTTTAACAGCTAGTTTGACCACCGTTCTTTCGCTTTACAAAGCAGATGTTAAAGTGACACTACATACAAGCACGTGCATCTATTCAAAACCAACCCTTCTGAACTTGAATTGCGGAAGGAAGTTTCTACTAATCGTACGGCTTCCATGTCACAGATGATTTAATATTTTAGTTACAATTCATTAGTTATAAAATATTATGTCTGCCTCTTAGTTATAATTATACAACTAACTCCCAAGTCAACTGAGGGGTAACCTTTCTTTATCAATTTTATATGGAAAACTGCCAAATGGAAGGTTTTTTTTCGAAAATGGAGAACGACGCATCACATTTGGGAATGCTTTCATATTAATCTTACCTCTTGAACTGCAGAAGAAAGATTTTGAAACAGTTCGTCACGTTCGGAATCGTGTGAGTTCTGCATGTCCTAAGACTTCAGACCTGAAGCTGTGTAGGTCTGAACGAATCGCGAAAGGACCGTGTTAACAGGCCACACGAAGACAACAGCTGATGAAACGTCATATCACATTCCATGTGGATATTACAACGTCAATCACTCCTTAATGGACAGTAGTTTTCGATAAACAATTATATTTTATCCCAATATGAGTAGGACTTCTGGTTAAAGCGACTTTTAGAACAATCTAGTTTGACATGAGATTGATTCGATAAACGCAACGACAAGAACTCGGACTTTCCGTACACAACACGTTAGATAGGAGTTCGGCGACGCGGTTGATCCTGAGCCAAACAAAAAATTGTGGGGAATTAAGCTGAGCCGTCTTGCGTGAGAGACAGCTTCGTCAACAACCGCTTCTACCGTTGTTGAGTTTTTCAAAGGAAATCTCGCACCTTTCTCACAAAAGTAATGTCGGCCATATTTGTTTCTAATACGGGAGTTTTGGATTTGACACAACGCTGGCCAAGGCTGTAGGGTAAGACGGCTCAAGTTCAATATGGCGGTCGCGGATGAAGCCTTGAAAGTTTGTGAGACTTTGGAAAAGATTTTGAAGGGAACATTTGGACCGAACGGACACGACGTCATGCTGAATTCATCTTCAGGAGAAATACTTATTACAAATAATGGTGCACTAATTTTGAGGTCGTTGAATTTAGAAAATCCCATCGGGCGAACTATTGTCAACAAAATTGTGTCCTTCTCCTCAATCTCTGGAGACGGCGCAACATCATTCGTGTTGCTTTTATCATCAATCCTACGGGAAGCCGTTTCCATTTCAGGAATGAGAGATAACTTTGATCCCACTGAAACTTTATCAATCCACCGAGGAAAAACTTTAGCTGCATTGTCTCGAGCTTTTTACAAACTTGAATCAAGTTTACTTGAACATGAAGTTGTTGTTTCAGTTCTGAACGGAATCGCAGTAACTACAGACCTTGAGGCCGGGGATTCCTCGCTTATCAAACAGAGAATGATTAGACTTCTCATCACAACACTTAACGGAAAATTCCCGACCAGTTTAGTTTCAAACTTTGTTGAACTTCTTTACCAGGTGGTGATGGAGACTTGGAAATCATCAGCTATTTCCCTGCAGGATGCACTTTTACATGTAATTGACGAATTCGGCCAGATCTGTGTAGAGGTTCCTGGTGTTCCAATTTCTTCTTCTCATTTGAAGCCTGGAGTAATAATACCTCGTGGATTTTCCATCGAACAACAAGGAGTTCCCAAAACTTCTCAGGAGTTCATGTTTGTTGTTATGAACTGTAGTTTTGACTTCTTGGGACCACAGACATCATCATCAATTCAAATAAAGGATGAAACATCTTTAGGTTTGAGTGTTGAGTGGAAAAGAAACCAAGTAAAAAAAGTAATAACCATGTTCAATGAACATAAAATTAAATTAATTCTGTCCTCAGAGAATGTGCCAGACTTTGCCTTGCATTTCTGTAGGCAGTATGGCATTGCTGTTGTTAGCAGCATTCCTCAGGAGTATGTCAGGTATATTTGTAAGTGTACAGGAATACTTGCCATTAATGATGTTGGTGAGGTCAATCTGTCAGAACTCTTTGTTGGAAAGGGTGTTTCATGTGATCTTCACACAATAGGTCATCATAGATTTGTCCATCTTGAGTTGGATTTATCAAACTGCAAATTCTCTCCATGCAGCATACTTCTTTGTTCTCCAGTACAAGGATTATGTAGGCAGTATTACATTGTTCTTCACCATGCACTAAAATGCATCAAAATGTCCTTTAGTGAAGATGGAAAGAAGTTGCTCTTTGTACCAGGTGCTGGTGCATGTGAACTGGCCTTGAGCTTTTCTTTGAAAAAAATTTCAAATAGTGTAAAAGACTCAAATTTATCACTGGCTTTGGAAATCCTGAGTAGTGCATTGCGAGCCATACCAAGGTTCCTCCATCAAAATTCGTTTTCCATGTCTCATCCAAAAGAAAATTTTATTCACTGTTTGAATGAGATGGAGAGGTCTTTGAAGGATGATGGATTGTTGTTAGGGATAGATTCAAAGACAGGTAAATCAGTAGATCCTCAAGAAAGTGAAATTTTTGAGCCTCTTCAAGGAAAACACCTGCTCTGGCAGAGTGTGTTACAGTGCACATCACAACTTTTGAGGACAGATAAGCTTATTGGTGTAAGAAAAATAGACAATGGTGTGTGAGGAATAAAATAAAATCTTTTTTAGAAAGCTACTTTTGTTTTATTGAAAAAAAGAGGAGACCAAACCATGATTTCAGAATTATTCTTTCCCCAAAATATAACTGGATGATAAATAGTTCTGTCGAGTAATAGATAGATAAACCAAGTCATTAGTTAACAGCTCAAAAAATACATGAAAACAGATGCCAATGTGTGGGAATGTGAAACCTGAACATGTTTGTAAATATTGTCCTCTCAATGGGCCTCTCTCCGTCAATTTTAATGGTTGACCATTTCTCCATTGTCTCTGGTAACTTAAAATCACTGCAGTGGAAGCACATGATCCCAATTGCGACAAAAATTTCACAAGTAAGACAATCCTCAAACACTGAAAACAATTATTTTTGATAGCAATAAAACCATCTCTTTTCGATTGTATTGAATTTTGTATTTATCCATGAAATTTTGTTAAGTTTACAGAAAATCAAGACACTCATTCTATATTCGGGAGAGGTAGCGTACTGTTAAGAATAGATGTTGAGAAAAGTCATTTGAAGAAATCTACGCCCGCGAGCAGTTCATTTGACATAAGCAGCAGTTGTCTAAAACAAAGATGGTCAGCGGGTTTGCCATAAACTTCAATATGGCGGCTAAACGCAAGGCAGAGGATGACGATGATGGTGAAAATGTATCAACTTTGCAACAGAAAAGGCAGGAAACTACGACCACACAAGAAACAACGACTGCTTGTAACACGGATTCTTCATATTACCCACAGTTTTACGAACAACGCGGTCCGTGGATAACTATGTTCGACTGGAATAGCGGACTCAACTATTATCAAAATATTAGCGATTATAGAACTCAATGGGAAAAACCGACCGAATGGGATTCTATTCACCCACTTTTTATTCCAGCAAACCAATATTTTTATCAAGGATTTTACAACGGAGAAGCATATGGTAAAACAAACAATGATCCTGTGGAAAACGTTAAACAAACTGCCTGTGATGTAGAAGGTATGGTTGAGAGACTTCTAACAAAGCCAGCTCGTCGACAGATTGATCCTGAAGAAAAAGAAAAGTTGCACTGGATTCCTGAAGGTGCCACGGAGTATAATATATGGTACGATCGATGGGTGGGAGAACATTGGCGGAATGACAAAGATCACGGTTAGTGATGTGAAAGACTCTTGACACTCGGGAAGGGAAAGAACGAGGTAACACTGCTTCAAACCATGTAGGCCTCCGATATTCCTGACCCTAACCCTAACCAATGGAATATCGGGGGCTCACATGGTTTGACGCAGTGTTAAGTCGTGGTTTCCTTCAGGAAGAGAGGGAAGAGTTCATTTGAAAAGTAGTGATGAATTAGGACAGTCTAGGAGATAGCATGAGCAAAGAGGAGAAGGTGAATAGGGAAACAGAGGGGAATGGAAATAGGAGATACATAACACTTTCAACAGCAACAGATCATTTCAAATACTGAAGTGGAAGATTGAATTTTTCCAAAGGAGTGGGATTTATGAAGCAACATCCAGTTGGCTAAACAGATAGAGAGATTGAGAGAAACTTGAGACTTGACCAAAAACTTCATCATCCTTTTTTTCTGGTTTTGTTGTAGGGCCATCAGAGACAAAATGCTGCATAGAAACAGATGCAGGATTCACCAAGGCAAATATTGATGATCCTGGTGGAAACAAGCATTATTATTGCATTTATTTTGCTAGAGGCTGTTGTCATCTGGGTTCTGATTGTGGTTATCTGCATATTATACCCACTGATAAAGATGAAAAGAGGTCAGTGGTAATAATATTAGCATGCTTACAATTACATTAATGATATCAGCATTCATATATTGACTGAGGTGTACATTTGCGATGATACACACAAGCTAGATCAAATGGATGTAATATTAAACATTTCTTTTTAAGGTAGAGGTTTAATAAAGGAATTTGCTTTCCTAACTTATTTAGAATTGATCTAGCTCATGATGTTTTTGGCCGAGAACGTCATCGACTCCACAAGGAAGACATGGGAGGGGTTGGCACATTTGATAAAGAATGCAGAACACTATATGTTGGAGGCCTGGGCTGTCGAACAACACTGGAGAAGCTTTTGTGGACTGAGTTTGGGGAGTGGGGTGAAATTGAGGTAAATGTCACACTTTTATGCCCTTCATAGCTGGACATTTTAGACTGTAGTGCCAAATATATTTAAAATTGCATGACTGATTAAAGTAATAGGTGGCTTTTAGATATATTGATACAAAATAATTTGGTTAACAAATACCAGGCTAGAAAATGAAGATGCTTCTGAAGAACTTGATATGAATGTGCTGAACTTTGGTTGGAAGTTTATTAACCTTTGTTTTGATGAACAATTAAAATTAGGAAGATGTAATTGAATTGGTTTTTGAATTTAAGTTTTTTTTCCTCACCTATTTAATTTGTGGTAAATTTTCCCTAGTGGACATGGACTTAACAGTAAAAGGGCTTGTGCCTTGGAAACTTAAAAGTAATTGGTTTTTTTCCTTCAATAAATCCTACAGGACATAAGAATAATACACAAACGCAACATAGCATTTGTACGCTACAAGAACAGAGTTAATGCTGAATTTGCAAAGGTGAGAGGAAGGTGTTTAATTATTTTTTATTTTTTCTCTGGTGAACTGTCCAGCATTTATTGTTCAACATGAAGATGTTACAGTATTTAATTTTTGTGAGTTTGGCAGATAGTTCTCACTCTTGAAAGATAACTTCCTGCAGTAAAAATTATCATAAAAAATAAAATGCCACAATAAAATGCAGAGAACCTGTATCAATAGCTAATGAGTTATGATGCAGTTACACTTTTAAAGGAAAATTATGTTGGACCTCTTGTTTTTTAAGATTGCCATGTCAGATCAAAAGCTGAACAACAGAGAGTTGCTGAATGTGAGATGGGCTTACGATGATCCAAATCCAAAATCACGAAGAGAGGTACTCCACTAGTTTACTTTTAGTCTGTTTGTGAGCTTTAGATATAAGCCTTTATGCAAATTAGGTAATAAGTGTTAACAACTGGGTTGAAAACGTAAATTAGCCACCGTAAAGGGTAAAAAAGCTGACGTTTCGAGCGTTAGCCCTTCGTCAGAGCGATTAGCGATTAGCGTTTTCAACCCAGTTGTTAACACTAATTACCTGCTATACTCTCCCACCGACGCAGCACCACAGTTTCTTTAGAAACTTACCCCTTTATTCATTTATGCAAATTAGGCTGGTCTTCATTCTAAGTTAGCGAGAGAACATGGAGACAGATTTCTGTTGAAGTGTAAGGCGTGGTAAGGAGATCATGCAAACAAAGATCTTTCTTTTTATTTACTAAAACGTGCTTCATGTTCATCCAGGAGCTGTTGAGATCTAAACATAGAGTACTTGAGGCGGCCACAGAGCGAGGGTTACTTCAGAAGGCTCTTACACGTCCCACTCAGCCATCTGGTGCTCAGGTTACAGGGCCTTATCCGAACACAGACAATCAGTACCCTGTGGAATGCGGCCCTCAGACTAAAGAGCAATTTGAGCAGGTATACCAGTCACTTAAATTCATCAGAGAGTTGTAATCATGTAATGATAAAGTCTCAAAGATTTGTTTGTCTCCCCACTGGAATATATATGGGTAATTATTAATATAGAAGAAAACCTTTAAAACTTTGCAATTTTTTTGTCCACCACAGACAGGGCTGGTTATTTAAACAAAAGCCGTAAAAAAAGCCGTCCATAACGGAACTGCGTCCCAAGCCATCTCCAGTTAAGCTGATCCTTTTATCTTTTTTTTTGTGGATCGTTTCAAGAGGGCCCAAAAGCTAATAGTGGAAGGACAGTCTTTTAAGACTTTTAATTGAATCAACCCTCTTATAAAGAATCCCTAAGGCCCATTGCTTGCGTAAAACCACGGTTTGGGATAGACCTCGTTGAAACAACTGGCCCATACTGTTTTAAAAACGATTTTTCTGAGCTCGAGGTCATAATCTGAAGTAGCACAACTGGCAGAGAATACTTCACTAATGTTCCACTTTGCGCTCAACTGCAATGATAACGTTTATGAAAATTATCATGCCTCACTCATCGAATGCCGCCATGTGTCAAAGATCGGGCGATATTCTTCAGCCCAATGATAGTTAAATTTATTATATACTCAACAAAATATCGCGTTTCTGATTGGTCAATGGTGAATGCATAAATAGGTTATAGAGTGCAATAGAGGTTATAGAGTGCAATACGGAGAAGTTGCCATGGAAACACCGGGGAAGCGCCAAATTTGAACACCAAATTATAAAAAAATCGAGAATATAATAAATAAAAAATCGTATGAACCTGCTCGTGCATTTCGTGATTTATGGTCACTCGTGATGTTTTGAAAGTTCTCAAATTGCACGAGCCTTGGGCGAGTGCAATTTTGAGAACTTTCAAAACATCACTCGTGCCCATAAATCACGAAATGCACGAGCAGGTTCATACGATTTCCTATACGTATGACATGTAACCATTTCTCTCTTAACGTCTTGGAAACGAAGATCCTGGGATAAGGCGAACCATGTTTTCTGGCGCAGAATAATAAAATTCATCTATAAAAAAAGAGTTTCCTACATGGAACACACAAAGCAGTAGCCTTATTGGTAGTGAAGCACTGGACACTGCAACGCGGTCCTCTGATCTTATTAATGGCCGTTTTTATGCTAGAGACGTTAAAGTTGTCTAAGACGTTAAAGTCGTCTCGAGACGACTTTAACGTCTTAGACAACTTTAACGTCTCTAGCATAAATGCATCTATTCACTGATTATGAAACACCTAACTGGATTCCTTTCATTCATTTTCAATGTTTTTTTAGTTATTTATTCTAGGATTTTGTTACATCTCAACAATTATGTAGGTTTTTTTCGCGTAAAATCAGTAAAATGTCTTGATAATTCTAATTGTAACTTGACTTTTCTCATTTCCTTTCTTCAGGCCGAGGTTCTCCAAAATGTTTACACAGACTGTACAAGGTTAGACGAAGCCCTCAAGAAAGTAGAGGCCTTCCATTCCGAGAACACAAAGAAGGGTGATGTGAACACGGCTCAACAGCTTTCTGAATATAACAAGAATGAAAATAATCAAACCTCAGAGGCGTATTGGAACTGTTCTGATTATTATAGTGGGTACAGTAGTTACGATTACGGACAGGCGTGGGACCATTCACATCATAATCATCAGACTGAAGCAGGTTACTCTACGAAAGATCCTTACAGAGAAGGGATCGCAAGCAAAGAAGCGGAGTCAGATTCATCTTCTGCCGGTTATGATTCTGCGTCCATGAAAGTATCAACTTCCGAAGCAATCCCGAGTATCGACTGATCAATCTCGGAACCCTATCGTGGACCAGAGAGAAGATGATATAAACGTGTGCGGGGCTATGGTTCTTAAGTGCACGTGATCACCTTTTGTTAACAAAGAATGATGCAGGTGTCATCCTCGTAGAATTCGGTGCTTACCCAATGATTGGTTTTCTCTCTGGTCTGCCTTGTGAACACGGGCGAAGCTTGCCGTCACAGTAATTAGCTGGCACAAGCTCTAGGTGTTGTTACTTCACACGTCCACACATGTATACCTGTCATATGGCATCTCTGGGTTTTGTTATGATTGAGTTCAACGCAGAAAGGTCCCGTTTGATGTGATTTCTGTAAAACGCCTTTTCACGATTATTCATTCTGCCCGCCCGCCTCCCTCCCCAGTTTCCCTTCGGCAAAATGAAAAGTCCCGACTTCACCTTAAATGAATGGCCGCAGAACATCGGTGAGAAAAGATTGAATAATAATTGAATGCCTTAACGAGAGAACAACTTGAAATTCCCTAAAATTATTACTTGTTAAGTCACAGTGCATTACTTCTCTTAGGGATATGCCAATGAATTCTTCTAGATCTTATAACTTTTCTGTTCAAAAACAAAAAAAACCCAAAATCAAGTAAGAAGCCTTTCCTCCCTCTCTGCCCATTCCCTTGGATCTTTTCAGTTCAATTAAGGGCAGGAACATTAAACCTGACGGTAAGACAAATTTCAACTTATCAGTCTATCCCAAAGCGCAGCTAGTGGGATGCAGTAGCTCTCCGCCCTCAGTTCGTGTGTTTAAAATATTTGTTTATGCACTCAAATTCGAACGTTTCGCGGAGCAGATGTCATCAACATCTTTCCGTGTGCCGCCCCATCCGTATAGCTGACTGTTAAAAGATAATATTCAATCTACAATCTCTTGCCGACAGCCTGATACACAGTTAATGGGTTGCCAAAGGGATGAAAGAGGAGAAAATAAATTTGAGCACAGAGTGTGTTATGCTGGTGATCGTTGGATCTGGTAACTTTCACTGTAACGTTTGGGACGGAATCTTCAGAGGTTTGAGACAAATGAAACTACATGTTATTGAGGAAGTAATTTATTTTCCGGGCGTTTGAGTGAGGAAGCAATTTTCTGCAAATGATCGCCCAGTCGACGTCTTCCTCTGCTCGAGTCTCGTTCTTGTTGATTCCCACATCATACGAAATGTGACCTGCCGGGACAAAAAAGTAAACATGCTGTTTACAAAACGGTAACCATCAACAACGTAGGAGAATGAGGGAAAAAATACCATGTGCATGACTAGATAGCGTTTAACAAAGAACAGGAAACCCAATGAAAACGGTGCACTTGCAAATATTACAACTGTAAGCAACAGTCTTCCCACCTCTCACGTACAAGTGCCGAAAATGTTTCCCATTCCTGAATCCACAATAGTCTAGTAAGAACATCGAACTTAATCGTCCCTACATGTTGTCTTTAAGTCTGACTTGGCTGCGACATCGCAAACTGGATTTAAAAAAAAAAAAAAAAACACGAGTGAGTAAATTTCCAAATCAATCAGATCTGCACCGCAAACAGACGTCATTAGACAACTGATTGTACGTGACAAGGGCTGGTTAGTCTGTGATGTCACGCTGAATTACTTTTCCACCAACATGGTTGATTGTGTACAAGAAAAGACCCTGTGAAATCCGCACGTACTGCGGCGAAATTAGCCCTGTTGACCATTTGACCTCAAGAGTGATTAAAATCTAACTTCTCCTTTAATATCACCCCTGAATCACTCGCTAAGGCCACAAGAATAAAGGAAATAACCAACAAAAGGTCTTGATGTTGAAACAAATTCTCCTTGACAGCACCTGAAGAAGCGTACAGAGTAAAGTGGGGAATGGCGCTGTAAAAGATGCTTTCCTGCCTTTGCTGTATTACCCTGCGATAAATCAAATCAATTTACGCTTACGGGTGGATAATACGATTTCATCCTTGAGTGCATGACGGAAAAAAAAAGAAGAAAAAAAAAGGCCAAACTTTAACACGTCATGGGGAAAAAATACGGCGACCTTCGAGAATTGATGGACGTAAAGACTTTCATATTAGAAGATATAGGCTGAGAAACGTAGCACATTATCTAAGGCAGAAACGGAACTTTTCAAGGTGGAAGAGTTCCCAAAATAATAAAAAAGGTACTATAACCCAGGCGTTCTTGTACTCTGACAGGGACGAAGCTGAAGGGAGTGTGGAAAAGGTCTTCACTTGCATTCACTTAAATTCCTCTCGATGCACCTGAAAGCACCATAAGCAGAAACAGATATTTCACATCGCAGTTGACGCAAAAAGTAAATATAACTTGTTAGTATTTTCAACTTTTGCCGAAAAAGCAACCACAAGACAAAATCAAGATTATCGATCAAATGTGCTTTATGCAAATGCTTTGCGCAATTTTTACCCTTGTCAGCGAAACTAACCCTCCCAAAAGAAACGCTCTAGTGATAATTTCGTGTTTGGTCTTTAGCTGACAGCGCGTGCGTTGTTAATGAAGGAGCGGTACACAAAGCACTCTTTATCAACTATGTGGTTGAAAAATTCTCCAACGACCTATCGACGCCCGACGGATCACGGCGACGAAGTCATCACAAGGGACATGAACTGGGTTGATAAGCTCTCAAGTCCTTCTTAGGTGATTCTTGCTTTGTGTCAATTTTGGATTGATTCGATCGCAACATGTTGTGGTATCCTAATTTCATGACATGATTTACATGAGGAACACTCTAACTGATGCCAGCATACCTCAATGCTTTGATCTGATTGGTGCGAGAGACGTACACTAGTGCGGCGATCTAATTAGTGCGATACATACCCAAATGCAGCGATCTGACAGGTGTGAGCAAAAAACTCAAAAATATAATTCGATTAGCTACAATCGACTGGGGACTAATATAACGTTTTAAGTTCCTAAGACGCTGATGTAACCACTCATTTTGTATTTCATCTTTCACTGAACATCTTTTATAATCTTTCATTGATTACGATATTAGATTTAACACTTTTCACTCTTTGTAATTCAATTATTCTATGTAGAGTTTCTTTACAAGTTAACAAACTTTCTATAATAAATATCCCTTTCGTCAAAGAAGATGGACTTGGCGTTTATTTGACGACTAGGACGACTAAATTAGACGCGATCAGTTTACGAGAATCCATCACAAGTCAGGACCCGTCATAATTAGAATACACCAAAACCAAAGTAATCACAACTTCCAATCCGAGAAAAGGAAAATTTCGCAAACAGCCAGTAATAACTTAAGAAAAAATGAGAAAACGTCTGAGGCGGGGAAAAACGCGAGTACCAAATGGTTGGCTTAAGTTTCTGACTTCATTGGTTGTGAGAGTAAAGCGAGTCTTCTGGTCCAATCAAAGAACAAATAACTCAATTGCATATTAAATTCTGCAAATCAACACCCCGAGAAAAGTACGAGACGAAGATGCAACAGGAACGTACTTCAAAGAACTGTTCGACAAATTGTGTCGTGGACAGGGCACCCAGGAACTCAAGTTGAAGGGAGAAATCTTGTACAGAAACTCACCCGTTAACACATTCCTTAGTGGGACATCCGTTTCGTCCTCCCATGTTTGGCCAAGCTCCACAAACAATTTACAACAAAAAAAGGACCACCACCACATTTAGATGACAAAAGAAAAACGAACTAAAGGAGATTTCATTTGCTGTTGAAACTGATGAAGGTTAAAGAGCACAGCCCGTGGTGGACAAATCATTACGGATTCATTTGAGAGCCTTGTAGGCGAAAATTTAAATATGGCTTTGTCAGAGGTACCAGAAAGAACAAATTATATGCCGTGATGCTAAGTACGAAATCGTGTTGTTTGAGATAATATTCCGTCAATCTGTGTCGACAAAGAAAAATGAGACTGGAAGCAAAGGTCAAGAAAAAGCATAAAGTATTCATTAAAATCTAAATTAAAACCACAAACAGCTCCAAATTGAGAGCAGATCAGCCAAAAAACAAAACAAAACATGACAAAAACTAATAGCAAGATAAAATAAACAAGAACAAATTTGGATTCTTCTCCATCTTAGAGATTTAGAGGCAACTTCAATTTCCCACAATAACCAATTTAAGTCGCCATTTTAGACAGGTCTCTTCCGTATCACCGAGTATCTTAGGAAAAACAAAGTGACACAGTAATGCAGTATGTGCAGAACACACCCTCGTCTAGCAACCGGACATGGCACGAGTTAGTAAGAGTCTTGTACGGAGAGGTATGATGACTAATGCGGAGAACGAGTTGAATGTGTTGGCATGATGTGTTGCGTAGTCGTGTCTGTTCTGTAACAATGTTCTTTGCAGCGACAAGAGCTTGCCTGCGATTTCCGGGTACTGTATGGTATAGTCAGGATTACTTTAAATATACTTATAACTCTTTAACGATCGCGTAACCCCCCAAAAATGATCTTTACAGTAAATGCTTACAAACCACTATGATCGAATTTGTAACAGCAAACCCACCGTTGCTCATTTGCTACCAGTGCAATATGTAAACGTTTGTGCAACAACGGTCAACACTCGAGATTAGGTTTATCTAAGGTTCCATAGCTTAATGGTACCGCCTGTACTTAGTCTACTACTACCAGGAAACGAAACGTCTAAAATTCGCTTTAAAACGAGAACAATAACAATAGCAATTATAATAATAATAATAATAATAATAATAATAACAACAACAACAACAATAACAATAACAATAACAATAACAATAACAATAATAATAATAATGAGGATAAAAATAAATAAGAATGTGAAAAGTAGATAAATTGGTGGGCGAAAGCAGTCTTCAGCTGTAATTCGCTCTATAAGGATATCAGTTGTTTATTTAAAAAAGGTTAGAAGAACAAGCAGAGTCACTCCGCGTCAACAGCATGGAGAGAGACATAGGGAATGACTGCTATCGAATGCACTGCTTGCTGAAATCTTCCCCTGCACATGAGTTACCAGTGCAGATAGCTTCGGAAAGTACCTGCATATTCTTAGAGAGACAGAGGGAATAACTGCTATCAAATGCACTGCTTCCCTAAGATCTTCCCCTACACATAAGTTACCACTGCAGATAGCTTCGACAGATAAATGCATATTCTTAGCGCAGCGTGTGACCACTCACATGTAATCACGATTAAATTTTCGGTTGCAGTAATTAAAAGATCAGGCAGCATGTTTTAATTCCTGAAGAGTTTTTTCAAACTCTTCCTGTATGACCAAACCGCATACAAAACAATGCAAATCTTGTGGTAACTAGATGACTTGACGATACAATAACAAGGGGAAATATTGAGCGACTAATTCGAGCAAACATACAACATTGAAAACAGAAGTATTTAAAGAGGAATAATTTGGACCAAAGAGAAAACAGAAATTTCATCATAAAATGTATTTGGTTTGAAAACAACAAGTTAGAGAGATTCTGGAAACGTTACAAGTTACATATCTGTATGTGTCACCTTTAACAAGGGCCCAGTTAGTTCCAGTTACCGTTAATAACGTAATAAAATAAACTGGGTGTAGGATTCGCGTGTTTATCTGTCAGCTATTTCGGTAGATTGAAGATAACTTCAGCATAGTTCGCATTCAAGTTCAAAAAAATTCATTCAAATTCATTCAAAAAAAGCAGTTTTTTGGTCAAACTTTACGACTTCTTTAATAAAAGCATGTTGCAGAATGATCTTCGCGAGAGAAATACAACTACAACTAGCCAGCAATAGAGTGGCATAAGTAAAAAAGAAACAAGACTCTGACGGTGACTGATAAAATTTACATAAAAACCTTTCTCTTTCGAAAGTGGCGGAGTAAGAGGAGTCTCTCACTTTTTGTTGCGATACACGACAACTAAAACAACAAAAGCAAATAAGAAAGCATGCACTTTGCACATACACTAACATGGTAGATTTATGACACTGTTCAATTCTGTATTAAAAGGTCCGCAAAATCCACATCATGTTGCCCTATTAGTATCCACCGGAATTTCCACGACCTCCTCTGAAACCAGGACCGCCACGCATCATGGGCCTTCCCCGAGGCGCACCACGATTTATAGGGCCTTGTCCAGCAATTCTTCCACCAGGACCTAACGAACGAATTGGGGTACCCTGTTGTGAAGGACCACCACGAGCGCTTGGAGCACCACGCATTTGGGGGCCCCCTCGGGAAATTAGACCACCTCGAGAGGAAGGGGCCCCTCGAGGTGCTAAGCCACCGCGAGCAGCGCCTCGGTTCGCTGGAGAACCTCGTGTTGGACCAGTTCCTCCTCCTCTGGTAGGAATGCCCCGTGCGACTGGAGCACCTCGCTGAACAAGGGTACCCCTATTAGGGGAAGCTGTTTGAGAGAGAGCAACGCCTGTCGTGCTAGCGGCACCAGTTCCAGCTTTTCCACCAACTGCCCCACCACGAACAGAGATAGCTCCACCCCGGACTGCTATGGCTCTACCACGAGCCTGTCCCTGCATGCCTGCTGGGGATGGCGTCCTCACAGTACCTCTACCCACTGGTGAGGGACCTCTAGGAGTTCCCATGCGTACACCTGGAGAACCTGAAGGTGCAGGGGCTCTGGCAGCACCAGTTTGTGTGGGTCCTCTAACTCCAGCTGTCGGGGAAGCTCCTAGTAAACCAGCTCTACCTTTAGATGCCATTGGATATGGGGCTCTCATCTGGACTCCAGGGGCGCCTGTACCAGGCCTTGAACCACTCAAACTACCAGGTGATCCACGGCCACCTGCATTCGGTCTTTGCAAGCCAATTGTCCCTATTGCTTGTCCAGCAAGACCAGCTTTTGAAACAGCAGAAATTGGAGACTGGGTGGCAGAAGAGGCAGTTGATTTTTGAGCCTGGGTAACAGCCGGGTACGTCTGAGATCGCTGGGTTGCCGGAGAGCCATAAGAAGAGCTTGATGAAGCTGTCGCAGCTCGGTTAGCACCAGTAGCGTAGGTGCTTTGGACTCCTTGGGCTGCAGGTTTGGTGTACTGATATGCTGCGGATGGAGTTGTTCTGACAGAAGCAGCAGAATATGAACTCGATGCAGATGTAACACCATATTGTACTGCACTTTGGGGAGATTTTCCGATTTGATTTGATGGAGTAGAAGACAGTGTCTTTGATCCTGTCGCACCTGTTAAAGCCCCTGGGCCAGGTGCTGCTGAAGACGATAAGTATCCTCCACTACCTGGTATTGGCGTGACAAGTTTTTGTTGGGCAAGATACAGAGGAAAGATTGGTTTTGCAGTAGTGCTAAGTGCTGCCGATTTCGCTGCAGTAGCAACATTTGGTGAAGGGACAACACTTGACATGGCTGCCTGCTGAGTCAGAGAACTACTCGAGGTACCACCAGACTTGGCGACTCCTCCAGGGTTTAAAATACTTAGTATTTTAGCTTGAAGGTCGGCTTGTTGCTTGGCAATTGACTGAGGATCCACAGCGGGCTGACTTGGTTGAGTTGTCGCTAATCCTGGTGAAAAAGCGGGTGTAAATGGAACTATGATGAACAATAAAAATATTGTAGACATACCACAGGAAACAGAAAACAGCAAAGAGAAGGAGCATAGCAGCTCAATGTATCAATTTCGAAATTTAAAAAAAAATTTACGATTTTCTGGGTTTTCCAGAAGCAGCCTTTAGCTAAAATCTCACTGTCATTCGTTGCATTGTCATTGTCTGTTATTTTTTCAAATGTTATTGTCATTCGTAAACACCCAGAGGATTGTCATCAGAGAAAAAAGTTATTGACTTTGATCATCAGAGAAGTAAAAAAAAGTAAAGTTTTCAAATATGACAACTTTTCAATCATACTGAGACTGCCTGCTAGCTAAATGTTAATATATCCCTGATTAATTTGCCAAAATACGAGTACCAACTAGCTCAGACAATTTGAAGTTTTCTTTGGTTTGAATATCAATATGTTAATTTTCAATACATTTCAATTTGCTACTTGCACAGTTCTTTCATTATGGCAAGTCTCATACACTATCTTGATGTCACAAATTTCAGGCAAGGACATCCACTTGAATTCCAATGCTTATCATAAGTTTCAAAATTTTAGTTCATTAGCATATCCGGGGACATCAGAAATCTAGAGAAAACTCATCATTTTGGGATAAAAGGCCCTGCAATACTTCGTGACACTATTTCCTGCAAAGGAAACTTATTACATTCCAGTTTCCACACTACACTTCCTCCAGGCAATTCAAAAATGTCTCTCCTACCCTCACACAGGATGAATAACATGCAAAGAGGCTTATTTCTACAAATACCATCTTAATTATTTCATTCAAGATGGTGCATTATGACACCACATTCCACCTCATATTTGATGTTGATCATCTCCTAGAATATTCGCAGGAAATGGTGTAGATTGGTTGGAAATTCATCTGTGGAGCTCACCAGACTGCGGGACCATTGACGTGAGGAATGAAAATTTGCACAACCTAAAGCTTACGCTAAGATCACTGCATCTCCAATCCGACAAAAAAGAAATATACTTCTGAAGAGATGTGTAACACATTAATGATAGGCCCATTACTACCGAAATTTAGAATGATGGATTTTGAGTAAAACGTGTCATACTTATGCACATTCACTTTACCCTGATCTCTTACACCGAACTGACGTCACCTACGGGCCGTTTATGCATGCTTTCTGCGCTTGAACAGAATGGCCGATCCCAATGTGCCAACGAGGCCAAAACTTCAGTTAAAAATGAGTTTCCCAAAAGTTTGAGTTTCCCAAAACTTCACTTAAAAATGAGTACACATACAATGTAAGTCATGGTCCTAAATGAGAGCGAGTGTTGTTCCATTCGATCAGTACACATTGACAGGCACCTTTCTTCTAGTTACATGTTCATTAAATTAAAACCGGAAAGTTTCATTTTCAGGTCAACAGTTATATAGGCAGCTCTGGTTAAAAGCCACATTTTGACGAGTAATTCCTTGTCCAAATTCATATCATCCCAATTATATTACGAATTAAAATTTCAAGATTTTTAGCTATTTTCAGCTACGGCAAGGATGTTACAGATTTAAGATGATAAATTGCATGTTCATTACCCTTTGAGAAAAACTCTGTTGTCTTAATTTGCTCTTGTTTTCAGGCCAACAGAGAAATTGGATCCGAAATTTCAATTTCCCACACAATTTTAGTATCTGTAATGCAATGTGAAGAAATAAGTTTTGATGTAAAGTGAATCGGCACCACACGATGCACATCTTATTTCCAGTCAAGACAAAAAAAATCGCAGTACATCTGAATAAAGCTGACTTAGCTTCCAAGACCATGGTGACAAAGGTTGGATGACTGCAGAGAAAAAAAATCACGTGGTGAATTTTTACCTCCCTTGCCATTGGCTGTTGAGGTGCTTCCTACAACTTCTTGCTGGCGTTTCGACAAATCATCAATCAGCTTTGCTAACTGGTCTGAAGAAAGGTTCCCACCAGCTGCAGCTTTACTCAAAAGGGATGATATCTCGGATGATTTTTCTTCTTTGGAAACTGTCTCACCGACATCTTTGCTACTTCCCTGAACACTGCTAGCTTTCGCTCTTTCACGTAGATCTTGCATGTACTGATCAAAATTTTGACCAACGAGTCTCATAGCATCATCAAGAGGCATGTTTCTATGCTCTGTATGGAGATAAAATGGGTCTCAAGTTGAAACAAGAGATGACAACAGGTCATGAAACAAAAAAAATCAATGTTTTCCTCTTGTGGATGCTGGTTTTGGTGATGTGCTACGCTGATAAAGAATTTATAATTTTACTTCCCAGCCCAACTTTTTATTACCCACACATGCCACAGATGATTTAAAAGAAATATTGCACATGAATTACGGCCCATCATACAAATGCATAATCAAATGGTGTATTAACAAAGTCGAGCCCACTCATAGCAAATAAATTAATTAGCACAGCAAGCACACACAAGTACATGCCATGATAAAACTTAAAATAGTTTAAATATTGTTTGAAAAAACAAAGCTCACAAGCTAAATATTAACGAAAAAACGAAAATTGGTTTTAAGCCCGTATAAGAGTTTTTTTCTCTATGGTCTATGACCCTTCAAAATGAAACCTAAAAGTTTTCAGTCTTAACATTTCATTTCCGTAAATAACTCCCCAATAACGTGATCACTACATTGAGCGTGATGTTTAATTACTAACAACTTACCGGTTCTAGGAAACTTCTAGGTTTTAAATTATGAAAGAATGTTAATAAGTTGAGAGTTTATGAAATACATGACATCTAAATATTTGTCAACCATTTTCAGTTAATAACAACCACACACAGAAGGTTAATTTCTATAGTTTGGTTAAATATACTTCAGCTAAGCCTGTAAGAGAGTCTACATGTAGAAACATCACACGTTCAATGTGGGCGATGATAATGTAACTAATATTTATAAAGCAGATCTCTGCGTTCATGACCCTGTCATTTGACATTCATGTGTAACTCACCCTTAGATCAATGTCACTATGCAAAATTTAATCATCTTAAGTTTTAATGAGAAAGAGAGAATAATATTCTGTCAGTGGTTGAAGAGTAATGAGGTTTAAGAGACAGAAGATGCTAGGGTCTTTCAGTTTCTTCCAAACGAAGTAAATTAAATCACGAGTATAATTATAGAACAATAATAAGAACACCTGTGTAATAAATAATAAAGCTCTGCAATGTACCAAAGTGCTGGTGGAGTAACTTGAAATAGAATAGCAACTGAACTCACTGGAAAGACACCAATACTTGTCACATTTCACATTTACAAAACTAAAGCAAAATAAGAAAAAATTGTCCCACAAGGAATTTCAGTGTCTACCAAGTAGGTGAACTCTTCCCAAGTGACAAAGTACTCCGTGTCATCTCTAATTTGAAAAGTAATCATTACAGTATGGTTTGTGTTTGTGGTTTTTTTTTTTCATTTAACCATGAACCACTACAAAATACAAAGTAAATGACTTTGTTATATGTACTGTCATACAGGGTGCTGGGCCAATGTGGTATATCATTTATTACACTTTATTTTTGTCAAAATATGTGCCCATTCCTACCTCTCATGGAATATGTTAAGCTTGTATATTGTCTCTCTGTCCTTGCTCATGCAAGACAGTTACAGTAATTAACAGAAATTGTACGACCGGCAATGTCTACAGCTTGCAACTCCCATATTATCATAAAAAAAAATTCAAAAGAAAACAGGAAAGACTTTTGTTGAGATAACAGTCTGTTCCAAAAACTTTGTTTATATCCATCTTGCTTTGTCAAAAAAAAAATACAGTTTAAATTCTCTTACTCAAATGACAAGAATTTGACTAAAAGAAGCAAGCAGGACATGTTAAGACTTATCACAAAGAAGGAATAATTTGTAATAGAATGTCAAGAATGTAGACTACAGCATTCAAACAGTCACACATCAATCACAACAATAATACTAATAATAGAATTGAAATTAATAATAGTCAGTAGTGGTGGTGGTGGTGGTAAAGGAGTGAATGATGGGGTTAATAACAATGTGACAAGCTAATTTTTTATAGAGTTTTTACTCACAGGAAAATTACATAATTAATTGGCAACCTTGAATTTAGAACTAATTAAGGTTACTTTGGTCTGTCAATAACCCTTCAATGTCATTATTTTATAATACAGAGACAATTGTAATTGTGTTTTGGGTAAGGGATAAATAAATTGCACTGCTGTATCAATATTGTATATTGATCATTAACCATATGAGCAATAAATGTTGAACAAATATATAGAGGTAAATAAAAAGAGATTGCAATTCACACAAATTGCACCACTTTAGTTGTAAGTCGTATATACATGTATACAAGGATCATCCACCAAACAATCCATTCCCTGATTGATAGCTAAATTATATGAAAGTTTTACAGTATACAAAATCATAACAAAGAAAGCAAGTTTTATTCTCAAGATAAAAGAAAGATAAAATAATATCAAAGATTAAAAAAACCTTTTGTATCTGGGTTTACAAAAGATCATAATTCTGCCAAAGAAATCCAAGTATGGCTCTGAGTTCAAGTAAGCATAATTATACGTGATGAATCACTTTGACTCAGGGTTCATACCATACCTTATGTCTGATACACATGCATGGTGGCCAACAATCATCCTGTTGTGGGTTAGGATGATGTTCAAATCTAACTTGCTGTAAGCAAACTGATTTGCATGTAAATACCCTAATGAGCCAGTTGTTTATGAACCCTCTCCTCACATCTTCCCCCAAAACAAACATTTCTTGCTAAAAACACCAGGCATAATGACAGTGCCATTATCATGATACCACTTATACTTTGATGTTGTTAGTCATTTGAGCAAGGCAGCAATTCACCATTGAATGTAATCGTTTTTGAAAGCCTATGGTAATTTTATATGCTTTAAATAGTGCAGCTTTTTCAAACAAAGAAAACCAACCTTTAATTGTAATCAGTGAAGCTGGGAGACAATTCAGAAGGAAAATAATTCGTAAATAACTCCCTTCATAAAAGCCTCCCATCTGAAAGCCCTGAAAATTAGGTAATTAGAACATTTTTATCATATTCCTGAGTTTTGCCACTATGATTTAAGTTTGAATACTTTTGTCCTACCCCCCATAAACCCCTTACCAGCATGTGTTGTTTTCCCTGCAAGGGGTGTTTCATCTTTACCTTGGGGTGATCCATGCAGAATGTTGACAGTCACTGAGCGATGCACCTCATGTTGGCTGGTTATCACTATTGCATACAACACGCCACGCCGTGCAACATCATCCAAGAGTTCTACAATTGGTTGTGTTCCATGAAAGTGCAGATCTACCACCAGTCCAACAGACTTCAGTCTTCTTTGAACCAGTTCTGCATAGCCTCTGCATAGAAGACAAAGAAAGTACTTGTAAATGAATATAGGCAATTCCTGGACTGAAGGAAATATCCATACCCACATCATGGGAGGGTCATTAAAAATTCTGAAGGACAAAAGGTGTCAAGAGCCTACCTATTGAAAGGAATTTGTCCAGGTCAGTTCTGATTCCTGACAGGATGGGGCTAAAACTAAAAATCCCTTTACCAAACAGGGAATCTACTTGTATCAAACTAAAGACCATCTAGCAACACTGGCATGCTTTTGTCGAATATGCCATCTACAGTTGTTCAATTTACATTAGACACACTCAACAGAAATCATTTCCTAGAAGAGAAATTACAGCAAGGCTTTCTAAGGGCAAACAAGAAGGGAAAAATACTTGTTTCTCCAAGAATACTGGAAGAATCTTGAGAAACAATGGAGTTTTTTTTACAACTTTACAATGAGGTTTTGGACCCCCAAAACATTCTAAGAGCTTTTGAGAAAAACATGTTATAATGTTTGGTCATTTCCTTAAAATTTTAATGTGCAAGATGTTTGAGAGTTGACTGACAACTGTGGCTGATATTGTTTCCACTGCTGCTAATAAGCTCACAAGTTGATCTTGCACACCTGCGAAAGTTGAAGGTCATCATTACACCAACAACAGCAAAATGGTGTGCTGAATAAAACCCTCACAAATATCATCTTTCTTGAGAACAAAATGAAAATAAAAAAATTAGAGCTTTTTCTCAGTTCTACCTAAAAAAATATATTGTCATCAAATGACTGACAATGAAATGGCACTTCACAGCAAATACCTTTGTTGTTTGTTCATGACTACTATAACACAGTCAGTTGGAGCCTCTATGGTTTTGCTACTGCTGTAAATATCATCAGGACCATCGTAATCCATTCTTGGCCTCTTAGCTGGACCTGGATAATCTCCAGGTCGTGGGTAATCTCGGCTGTCACGACCATCCCTTCCATAGGAGTCATACCGATCAAACCGATCATCCCTTCTGTCTGGGTATGGGCCCCTAGGAGAATCATATGGATCCCTCCGATCTCTGTCGTATGGATCACCTCTGTGATCAAACCCATGTCGTGGATATGGCTCCCTGGGAGGGGGTTCATTCCTGTATCTGTCTCGCATGTAGAAATCATCATTTCTACCACCACCATAAGGGCGGTCATCCATTCTCCGAGGTGGAGGTGGAGATGGAGACCTCCCTCGCCGATCAAAAGGAGGTGGTTCAAACCGTGATGGGAAGCGATCATAATCTTCAAATCTTGGTCTGTCACGTGGAGGAGATTTTCTAAATTGTCTGTTTCCTTCACGGTCAAATTCTCTTTCTCTCCTGTTGAAAGGGAAGGGTGGTCTTGAGTCTCTGTCGCGTGGTCTGTCTTCCATCTTTTCCTTTCTTCTATCACCAGCTAAGTTGACATCTGCAATTTTAATAATTCAAAGACATCACCAAGAGCCTCTTAGACACACAGCAAAGCAAAGGAAGCTGAGAACAATGGACCTTGTTCACCAGGCCTGGGCTGTTCAAGATGTTGTTATGTAAATGTTAGAGATTTGTTTAGTTTAAAAGCTTTTAAGAAAGTGTCACTTTTCCTTATGTAAAACCCCATTAAAATTTGGCCATTGTTAATACTGTGGGACAAAAAAACCTGTTATTTCAAATTTTTATCTAAAGCTCCACAGCAACATTTGACCCCATGCTAAATTGCTATACACTATGCTCTTGCTGGAACTTTTTTCTCCACTGACTCACCTACTCTTTTGCCATAATAAACTTGGCCATTTTCTTTTGCAACTGCAGCATCAGCTGACTTTTCATCTTCAAATTGTACAAAACCATAGTTATTATGAACAGAGCAGCCCACTACTTTGCCATACTGAGCAAAAATATCTTCAAGCTCCTTGCGGCTCATCTGAAGGTTACCGATGAAAACGCGACACCTAATAGAGTGAGGGTCACTTCTGTTGGTCTCCTTAGGTGGGGTATTTTCACGTCTCCCTGGCTTGCCCCATCGCTCAGGGGATCCCTTACGATTATCACGGAACCTTGTGTCTTTCTTATCATTAGGAGCCACTTTTAGATCAGAGTTCATGTTGCTTTTACTGGAAATTGAAAAAAAACACTTGTTATCAACAAGACAAACTGAAAAAAGAAATCAAAACTGAGAATGTTCTGCTTTGCCAATGAAAAATCATGCATTTTGGACTTCCTTGGTTCGATGAAAAAGCCTTCAGGTAAGAACTCATAATCATTATCTTTGTTTTGTCAAGCAATAACAGTTCTTGTCGACTAAGCAAGAATTTTTTTTTAATTTCCAGCAATAAACAAGCCATGATATTACTCCCAAATACGCTTCCAAAAGAAAGTTGATGTAGTGGAAATAACCCAAAAGAAAGTCCAAAAATGAAGACTACCATAATCTTTTTAATAGTAGCCAAGGTTAAGCTAGCCAAGGAAAATTCGCTGACAACTTAAACGGGATCAAAAAAACAACTGACCAGTGTCTGAAGCCGACCGATTCGCGGATACCAGGTCAAATACAATGTGTTGACGTTTCCGAAAGTCTTCCCCTTTTAGAAACAGCCTATTTGTTGAACAATCGCGAAAAGCTTTTTTATACTCATATCAAACGACTTAATTACGATCCACTCCATAAGATAACTCGCTCGACTGTCGTTCTTGAATTAGTTCCAGATACCACGCGCCATTCGAAACTAAGACAGTATTTACCTTATTTCAGAGCAACCTCAGAATTTTTGGCTTCTCCCCTTCCTCTGATCATCCAGGAAGGAAAGGAACACTTCTTAAATGGTCAAACCATAGAGAAAAGAAAAGAATTCACAGAATACTACCAAAGGAAACTACACGAATCCGTACTCCCGCGTGCTTATCATTATGGGATATCATTTTGGCAAATGACAGCTGACCAGTCAGCTGACCGAATGCTAACTCGTACCCAGATTACATTCTAAGTGGTTCACCGCCCGCGCCAAGGGGATTGCACTAATTCAATAAAGGAGACTAGATGAAGTGAAAAATTGTAGTTTTGCAATTTTCTGTCAAGACGCAGAAGATGAACGATAGAGGAAAAGAAAGATTTTGGAATTTTTTGACTTATTAAGTTATACGAGGACGAGGGAAAAAGAAGTTGATTTGTGAATGGGTATCTAAAGTAAGTTTGACCACGCAAACATATGTTAAGGACACTACCCAGAAGGCTCACTTTTAGTAAATTGATTACGAACATAGTTACAATGTTCATCCGCTTGTCTATATTTCTACTGGTTTTGTAATCGGACCTTTCAACGTCACCACGCGCATGTGAAAAGCGAGTTTAGCGTCCCTGTAAGCAGTTCTTCGTAAGTTTATGAGTATGGCCTTGGTGAAATTTCGTCCTTTCGTTTTCTTAAACCTTTGGCACAAGCGGGACTGATATGTGAGTACCTTTGTAACTTTGTTTTCCAAAGTTTAGTTTCCTAGCATTTAACGAAATTATACAAACAATTTTTTTTTGTATAGCCGTATTTTCACTTGATTCGAGATTTAAAAGCCAAAATTATATTTGTCCAATCAGCATTTTGTAACACACTTTAAATTCAACTTTGTACTTTGTATTATTCAGAATTGAATATGACAGAAGAACTTTCGAAGCATGTTTTTATTTGTTTTTTTCTGTTTCATTAGCAGTTTATTTTGGCGTGGATGCCCACGATCAAAAAACACAACAACAGGAGAGACTTGCGACATCGGACCGCTGAGGGAGCAAATCACTGAGTGAACAGCAAGGATCGAAATGCACCAATCAGAGCTGTTGAAAAAACAGTTAATCACAGCAGAGCATCATGCTTTATAAGATCACGCATGACCAGTCGACCTCATCGCCTGAAGAAGACTAGCAGAATGCAGTCGAAACGTTGCGATCTACATCACACGTGACTACATCGTGAGACAAACGAAAAACTTAGCTTTTATTGCTATTCACCACGATTAATAACCACAACCTTTTCTACGAAATTCGGTACAGGGTTTACAAGTAGGTTATCATTTTTCTATAGCATCCTCGCTAAAGTGGTTTACTTACGCCGTAAATGAATACAAAATAATCCAGTTTCTATTCGTTTTTTGATACAATACATGATAAGTTGCTGACCAATCGGAGCAATCACAGTATCACAATGATTTGATGATCAATACCACTACATGTTATTAGGGCACTAAGGATCAACTGCGCATGCCTAATAAATTACGTGAAGCGGCTCAAGAGGTATAGGAGTACAAGGCGGAAAAATTGAAGATTTTAATATTGTTTTTAGATTAATTTTTCATTTTAAAAATTATGCCTCGGTGTCTTTTTTTGAAAGCCAATAATCAACCTTGAAACCAAGATAAATAAAAAACAGTGCTAACCTTTTATGCTTTTAATCCGCCTATAACACTACAATGTTCAGTTTTGATGCTTAAACTTCTTCAATGTTTACAGAGCTGAATAAAGAAAACTAACTCAATAGCAGGACGTTGCAGATGTCTGCGTCACTGTTTGACAATTTTCACAGTTCAAAATAATCATTGTTAGTGAGCCATTGTTTCGTTCGGCTGTTTAAACGGCGTCTGGTATTGAAAACACTGTTTGATTTCGGGGAAATTGCCTTTGAAGAATTCTGACTGTCCATAAAATTAGGTAAATTTTCTCCTTTCTTAAAGACATGATTGTATCATATAAACTGCCATATTTGGCCAACAAAATAGTATACCCAATGATGGCTTACAGAAAAATGCAGTCTTAAAATAAGTTTAAACCAGAGAGGATGACATTTCAATTTCAACTGATAATATCAACTGAGGTACGAACAAACAGCGATGGGAGGGTACACGATGAATAGGTTGATGCAAAACTACAATGCACTAACGTTTAATACAACTCCGTTTTGTTTCTGAAGGGCCTCACAAGTTCAATATAACTCTGTCTTGTCTCTCAAGGGCCACACAAGTTCAATACAACTCTGTCTTGTCTCTCAAGGGCCACACAAGTCCAATATGACTCCGTCTTGTCTCTCAAAGGCCACGCAAGATCAAAATTATCTCTCTAAAGTTGAACAATACTGCACAGCCTATTCCATAAATTGAAAACTTGGGCATTTAAATGGAGACAAGAAAGCCAGCGTTCAGGTCCTCTTGGCTACAATCTCAAATAAAGCATCATACAAACAAGCTACCCTGTTCTTAGAAAAGTCCTTTCTGCTATCCTTAGACTCATCGTTCATACCCAGGCCTCTAACATACGCACCCTTCAGGGACTGCAGATTTGTTTGGGGGCTGTTTAGTCTCAAATGACTAGAGACAATGGGTAAGAACTATTACGGTGATGAGCCTTTTTTGTAGATTGGTTCCAAATCCTACCACGAAACTGCGCCCACTGTCACCCAACATGTAGTGAATTTGTTGCTTCGCGAAGTCGCGGAACGCAGTCGGTTTTATTCCATGGTCAGCAGCAGCTTAGACCAAGAAGGCAACGTTGGCCGAGTAGCGATTTGGGCCCTACTGATCACGCCAGGCGAGGCCTTTTGGAGTGTAGTGGACTTCGTGTCTAGCCACAGAGTTCAATGCTGGATTCCAATTAGCTATCACTGAACTTAAACATTTTATTCTTAGCAGAGAACAATGAAAAATTTCAACTTAATTCGAGCCCCGTATCCGTGTTTTTTTTTAATGTTTTTAAGTGTTGGTGTAAAACTTTGTCATAACCTTTTGTAGGCAAGTCCTTGGTGCGATTCGACCTGGCTGCTGCTTCCAGATAGTTAGTTAGACGTCGTACAATTTTTTTGCAATGATATCGAAGCTCAAAACTCTCTCCGAGCTAGTACCGTACGTATTCTTTACTAAATTGTTTCGAGTTTGTGATCGCATTTGTGCTTCGATAATCACTTAAGGAGATATGATTGAAAATGCAGATCCTTCAGCAGGTTTGAACTCTGCCGCATAAAACTAACTAACCTACATTTTTTTTTCGTTGGATGAACATGAGGGAGGGGGATCGAGGAAGGGGAAACGAACGTTTAAACGAGAGGGCGCTGGGTTGAGATCGTAAACAGGACACAAATAGTTTCGTCTCAATCTCTTATTGTCCAATTCTTTCTTCCACCAAAGCTGTCTTTCCATATCGAAGGAAGGTCAGCTGTTAACAGTTCATCTCACGTAAACTTTGTTCTTCAATTGCTTTCTGGTTTTTAGGACCACCTCAACTACGCACTCAGACCAAATAAAGAGTATAATTTCACAGTACTCGCGAGACGTGCCATTGGTTAGTAAACATTAATTTGAAAGAAGATTCACAAGAAGAAGCCAATTGACACCAAGTTCTTCAGCTGACAGCCGTTTTCTTAGGAATTTTAACGGGGACATATTTCTTTTAGATGCATTAATTACAGAACAGAGTGTAACTAGTAACTGTTGTATTCATTTGTATCCAGGGTAAAAACTTGGTTGAGTTGCTTCCCTCGTGATAAACTACAATTTTGATGTCCTTATTAAAATAGGAACACTTGAAACCTTCCAAAAGAGGCAAAGAAATGTAAACAATGAATCCTGAAATTTTGTCACACGCTACAGATTCGTAACAAGTCGAGTGAGTATTAATATTATAACTGGCGCAAATGAAACATGAGCAGTAGAAGAGAAAATCGATGAAAAAAAAATCGACAGCTTAAAGGAGGTTATCGCAATAAGTTTAACTCTTCCAAAAAAAACACCACTTCAGTTGAAAATAGACGTTGTCATTCCAAGCTGTTCGGTTCGTTTGTTGTCAAAATGTTGTCAAACTCCACAAAATCATGAGTACAAGATCAAACTAGGTGCTCAATTATCGAGCTACAGAAACCACTTGGAAAATGAGCTTCATCCATGCCTGACACGCATCCAGGGTAGCGAAACAATACGAACATTTTGTTATTTTACCTTTGAAAATTATTCATAGACGAACTTCAGTGTTTTACTCTTTATAGAATGTGTGAACCTGACGAAAATGTTAAGAAAGACAACATCTCGTTTAGCTTATTGTTTTCTGTGGACAGCTGTCAAGGTCGATTAAAGCTTCGAGAAGAATGAATTTTTTTGCACAATACAGGCCCTAACTCAGTCTGTTTACAGAAAAGATTCAAAGGCGGATTTATGACGAAATTGATACAGTCGCCTGCGTCAATTGATCAGCCATTAGAGTATGTTCAAAAGACTCATTGTTTCTTGAATCAATAACAAGTACTACCTGTTTAAACAATCCTGGATATTAAGAATATTTCCGTATCTAACCCCGAAGACTACACTCGCGGATAATATTCGCCATTTTAAGCACTTCTAAAGTTGGATCGAAGATTCCCCTCAGAAGGTAAGTTCCAAAAACCATTTGAAAAATCGGCTCAAAGTTTCCACTTTCTATAACAGTAACTTATCCGACATTCGTAGATGAAAAAGAGCTATTGGCAAAGCGACTTTAGCAACTGTAATTTCTACTATAATTAGGTTGTTGGAAAAATTCCTAAAAATAAGGCTTTTGAATAGACATTCTTTGCAATTCGGATAACATCGTTATAAAGCGAGAAAACATCCCTCTTTTAAACGATAAATCAAGCATGACTGAGGAGTGAATGTGCAGCTAAAACTGAATATGCGAGACTAGGAAGAAAAAGCAAACAATCGGTAAAATTTTTATTTATTTTTTATTTTTAATTGGTGTGGACATTTAAGAATCTGGCCCACCTGATTGCAGGAAAAATGGTTACCACATACTCGGTTTGTAATTTCCAATGTTGTTGAACGCAACAGAAAACTTGTTTTTTCTCCTCAAAAGCACCCTCTAGCTTTACGGGAGAGACGCACCAGTGAAGGAGAAACGAATAAATTCCATCGAGGTTTAAAATTGTATTTGACCCTTACGACAGTGCTGAATTTTTTACCAATGCATTTTTTGGCTTCCTCAACATCTCTTCAAATAAAAATATTAATCAATATTACTACTTTTATCATTATCATTGTCATAAGTAAAATTTTTATAAATAATATTTCTATCATTACTATAGTTATTCTTAATAAATAATTTAAAAAAAAACAAGAAAATTCGACTCTCGCGAATCAAAGAACAAGCAGCAAAGACTTACATCAGGCGTTAATGAAGAAATTAAACTCAATTCTTTTCTTCACATCCCAGGTCCAAATGAATGAGTTCTTATTGCTTCTGTGTCTCGTCTCTTTGGGATACAGTGAGGAAATAAATATCAAACTGGTAGATAATATAACTGGCCCAATGGTTTCAAAATGAAGATTAGCCATATTATGTCTCAGAGTGTAATAGGAGGGTGGAAGATGTCACTCAAGTTTTCAAAGCCGATAGGGCAGCTTCAAGCTCCCAATGCTCGTCGGTTGTCTTCTGCTCAGGGTAATAGCGTTTTCTGTTTAAGGAATCAGCAGTACAATGGGAATCTCAAGGCTGGATCTAAATTGGAAATGGAATTTATTGGGGAAAAGGCGAAAAACAATGAAGCTGCTCCTTCCGCAACTCTAGAATTTCACCCGGGAAGAAACGCCAAATGCGACATGTCCCCATTCCCAACAGTAATCCCACCGGGAGCGACTACCCCAGTTCAAGAAAATTCCACTGCAAGATTGATTGAAGAATGGCCGAATGGATTTAAAATGAAAATTAGTATTCTTATGCAGCAGAAGGTCGAGGGAGGCTGGGTGATGACACTAACGTTCCCCATTGCTGTGAGGGCGCTTCAAACGCCAAAAGCGTTCAAGAAATGGCGATCCAGTGATCGCAAGGTATACATCCTGGAAAACAGACCCTATAACGCCAATCTTGATAAATATTCAAGGCTTGAGATGATCATTATTGGAAGGAAACAAATGAATTCTGACCCGCCGAGTGAAGCCACGATCGAGTTTCGTCGGAAAGAGAGCTGGATTGGAGGAAGTGAGGGAGGATGTACTTTTAGTACTACCCAACCACCAACCACCACAGAAGAACCAGGGACATCAATGCCACCAGTTACCGCAGAACCACCTACTGGCACAGAACCACCAACTACCACCAAGTCAACAACCATAGAGCCAGTGACAGCCACAGAGCCACCAACTACCATAGAACCAACAACTACCAATGGACCAACAACTGTCACAGAGCCACCAACCACTAAAGAGCCAGATACCACAGAGCAACCGGCTACCAACGGACCAACAACTATCACCGAGCCTCCAGCAACCACAGAACCCCCAACTACCAACTTACCAACAACTGGCACAGAGCCACCAACTGCCACCGAATCACCAACCACTAAAGAAGTAACCACCGAAAAACCACTAGCTACCACAGAGTCACCATCTACGAAAGTACCTTCAACCACCACAGAACAACCAACTGAGCTACCCACTACGAATAAACCCAGCAGTGCTCCCCCGCCATTTGATTATGACGCAGTACTTCACGATTCCATTTTGTTTTATGAAGCTCAACGATCAGGTAAACTTCCTTCCTCCAACCGAGTTCCCTGGCGGAAAGACTCAGCTTTCGGTGACCGCGGTGATAATGGCGAGGACCTGACTGGTGGCTGGTATGATGCAGGAGATCACGTAAAGTTTGGGTTCCCGATGGCGTTTAGTGTTACAATGTTGTCTTGGGGCTTAGTGGAGTATAGAGATGCTTATGAAGATGCTGGAGAGTTGAGTTACATGTTGGACTCCATTAAGTGGCCCTTGGACTATTTTATGAAAGCACACACGAAACAAGATGAGTTCTATGGACAGGTAAGACCGGGCAGGTACTGATTATTTAATTAGTATCCAAGTGATGCCCATGATAATGTAAAAAACTAACCATTTTAACCAACTTACGGTAAGTTTTCCTGGAAACTAATCTCAAGCCTTGTCTTATCATTTGACCAATTGTCTATAAGGTTGGTGATGGCAATGCTGATCATGGTTACTGGGGCAGACCAGAGGACATGACTATGAGAAGACCAGCCTGGAAGATCACTCCTCAGAAACCAGGATCAGACCTGGCCGCTGAGACAGCTGCAGCCCTTGCTGCGGCTTCAATCGCTTTCCGATCCACAGACATCAGCTATTCAATGAGACTTCTTCAGCACGCTACTGAACTTTATGACTTTGCAGACAAAAACCGTGGGCTGTACAGTGATTCCATCCCTAATGCAGCCAGCTTTTACCGCTCGCACAGTGGATATAAAGACGAACTCGTCTGGGGTGCAGCTTGGCTGTACAAGTAAGGAACCTTGATCATTTGTGAGATTGTGTCGTTTTTAACAACTATAGCAGGAGTTGATCCGTAAGTGAGAGATACATTATAAACATTGTTGGCTTATTTTTGCCAACAGCTGGGCAAATTGTCTAATTGAGTCACTGGTAAACCACATATATGTATCAATAAAATGCTTTTGTTGATTGAGAAGAGCTCTTGTTCGCCGAAATCAAATTGAGTGATTTGAGACATTTGATGGCCATTTGATTGCCAAACACAACCAAAAGCTTGAGCTTTGTCCTCTTGTCCTCTCTCTATGTTCGATTAATGACAGTCCAAATGGACTGCTTAAGACTACTGTTAGTAAGAACGAACATATACTCCCTTTCGTTTCTTTACAATTATAGAGACAAATGGAGCCTTGAGAATCGATTTGTTCGCTCCTAATATTACCAGGCGTATGTTATATTGAGCGTCATACGAGGATTTTATTCCAGGGAGTTTGTGAAGAAGTTGACTATTGCAATGAAATGCGAACGCGTTGGTTAACATGTCTTTCGAAATCATTTTAGCACAGCTCTTTTTCCTCCTCAGAGCTACCCAAGATCAAAAGTATCTCTCTAAGGCCGAACAGTACTACAATGATTTTGCCATGAATGGAAAACCTTGGGCGTTTTCATGGGATGACAAAAAAGGCGGCGTTCAGGTCCTCTTGGCTGCAATCACAAACAAAGCTCCGTACAAACAAGCTGTGGATACTTTTATAACGAGTTGGCTTCCTGGACACGAAGTCCACTACACTCCAAAAGGCCTCGCCTGGCGTGATCAGTGGGGTCCAAACCGCTACTCGGCCAACACTGCCTTTTTGGCCCTAGTCGCCGCTGACCATGGAATAAGACCGACTGCGTTCCGCAACTTCGCAAAGCAACAAATTCACTACATGTTGGGTGATAGCGACCGCAGTTTTGTGGTAGGGTTCGGTACCAACCCACCAGAAAGGCCTCACCATCGCAGCAGTTCTTGCCCATTGTCTCCCGTCCCTTGCAGTTGGAATGACTTTAACAAGCCAGACCCCAACCCGCAAATTTTGTACGGTGCTTTAGTTGGAGGCCCGGGTAAGAATGACGAGTACAAAGATGACAGAACAGATTTTATCAAGAATGAGGTGGCCACGGATTACAATGCTGGATTTCAGTCGGCCGTGGCTGGACTGAAACATTTGTCATTGACAGGGAAGCTATAAGTGAAGAGAAATGATAGTTGCATTTTTTTGGAAGATTAACAAAGCAACCAACAGTTCAGTGTAGCTAAGGTTAGGCAGGAATAAAGGTGATTGTTTCATGTGTGCCATTTTACGTTATTTCTTGCTGGTTTCTAGGTAACATACGAGGTGAACCTGATTCGTTCTCTTGAATTAAAACGGAACAATTTTGGTTCCATATTTACCCAGTATACTATCGATTCAACAGTTATGCAAAAAAGTGAAAATTCTTGTAATACAAATGTGAGCCCTAATTGCAGTTGAATTTGTCTCTGTTTTCGCGTTCTGCTCCGAGTCAATGAAGGTAACCTCAATTAGAGAGCTTGGAAAACGTAGAATTTAAAATAAACAAAGAGTCTCTTTCCTTTTCCCGCTCATATGCGCTCCTTCTTAGCATTGGGCTGGAAAAATGGCGCAAATATTTAATTTTTATTTTATCCTTTGATACCCTCTGCGGTAGAGTTGCTATGCTGCTTAGTCACGAGCATTAGTGTCAGTCTTTCGGGAGTTGTTTCATGTTTTTCTGGATGCGATGCCACTATATTGCAATTTTACCCTCTTAAAATTTCGTCACATTTACTTACGGTTTGCCGCAACCATGACTTGATTGGAACGAGGTACTGTGGGAAAAAAATATTTCCCAACGTGACAAACTGAACTGACCGAGACTTGAACCACTGCTTCTCCCAGCTGACCCTCTATAATAAAGCTGATATACCAACACAACCGAGAAGATAGAGGAAGGAAAACCTGAGTTTCGCGTGCCAAGTTAAAAGACTGAAGCATCTTCTTTCACCAATTAAACCGAAAAACCCCCGTGATGTTGAGGAGAAGACGGTATCTTTTTGACTCGAACATATGATCATAAGTATACAGACTCTTACGATAACTTACATAAAGATCTAGGTGGCCTTTCGCGAAAATTCTAAAGTTTCGGATATGTCTCTTTGATTTTATAGCATAAGTACGCCATGAAAGTCGATTAAGCCTCTTGAGCGGTAAGGTCTTGTGAAAATGAGAATTACTTTCTATTTGTTTGTTTGTTTGTTAAATAAATGACCAAGAAAGAAGATATCTATTCCTTAGAATATGGAGCTTGAGAAATGCTAAGGGCCATTCCGCCATGAGAGAGTCATAAGAACAGATGGCATCTGCTTTAAAGTTTTCATCGGATAATCGAGATGCCTTTTTTCTCAAAAATGCAATGATGATAAACGAATCGAATTTCGATTTCGATGGATTTTAGACCCATTGGCAGAAAAGAAAAACTACGTATTTATAACTTTCTGTAATTGAGTCGCTAAAAATAAACTATCCATGCAGGTCAAGTTTATTGTAGTTCGTGTCAGTTCACAAAAAAAACGTAATGTTACGTCGCAAACAATAACCAGCCTGCTGTAAGAGTTAATATTCTGGCGGAATACACTGAGTTAAATGCAATGGATGCGTGGCTCAAAAAAGCAAAACAACAAGAAAAACAAAAATATATCATCGTCGTAAATTTGAACAATTCAAAAATGGCAGGTAAGGCAGTTTCTATAGGCGAAAACAAGTTGCTTTAATTTCATAGTTAAAACCGCCTAATAAATACTCAAGTGATAAACTTGTTACCTGAAAGGTGTCACGCATAAATTGTGCACGTGTTTCTTAGATCACCTTCTCCTCTGTAAAAACTGACAAGAAACGTTTCCAGAACAATCGGAACATCATCTGTCTTTGCATTTACGCTCGAGTTACACTAACACTTAGATTGTCTTTAGATTTAAATCCACTTTGTTTACACAAGCAAAATTAAAATTGGAAAGTGAGCCCTTGAATGTACTCTTGAATATCTCCACGTACATCGGCCATTTCTAAACTGTCAGTTCTTATGTTAGTCTTATGCCATTCACATATCCCCTTAATTAACTTGTCTTAATCACCTGTGCCAATCGCATGGAGTCTCAATAATTCGTGCGGGAAAAATCACAATCACCGTTATTCGTTTTCTCTTCTGCCCGTACATATTGCATATTCACCTTCACGTTTAAACCAATCAGGTTGGCTTTTTTCTAGATTAAATGATCTCTTTTCTCTCAATAGAGGAAAAAAGCATTGAAATCACATCTGTACGTGCGCAAGACAAAGGGACGTTTTTCACCTTGCAAGTTTTATTTGCCAAGTCGAGTCAAGGCGATGAACTGAAACAAGATCCATCCCCATTTCAGCTAGAAAAAGGAACCGTGATATCGAGAAAGAAGTCGTCGCTTTCATTTGTCATTGAACAGAATATGAAAGCGTAAGTATCCTAACTGACTCGCAGCATAATAAGTTGTTTTAAAAAACCTCGTGATAAGGATTCAGTTAGCCCTTTGAGAATATCAGCTCTGTCTCTTTGATTTTATACAATCACTACGCCATAGAGGTCTTACAGAAATTCGGCTTTTTTTATCTATTTGTAATAAATAAGGATGACATAGGTTATAATTCTTTCCAAGTTGAAGTTTGAGAGATCCTTGGAACACCGGCTGGGTCCCATTGATTTTGTTAGATCATTTTGCTAGAGGACCAGATGGTATCTATCAGAGGAAATGATAACGTTCATTTGTGACAATCAGATTGCTTTTCTTTATTAGGAAGTTAATGAGAATAAAAGAATCGAATCGTGATGACTAACTTGCTGTAAACCTACCGTCGGAAAAAAAAAACCATCCCTCCTAAGTTATTGTCTTTCTGCTGTCAATACTATTATGGTAAGGATTTTTTGTAAATCATATCAGCTGTACAGGAGAGGTGTAACGTTGTGTCCTTAATAATGAACGGCGTGCGGGGAGAGCTAATATTCTGGTGGAACCCACTAAGTTCGGTAAATGCTACTTTAAGTGTAATGTATTCATGGTCAGTTACCTCCAAAAATCATCGCCACAGTTATGAATAATTTTAATGTTACCAGGTTAGGCGGCATCCATATGCGAAAACACTTTGTTTTAATTGCAGGGTGAAAACCGTTCAGTGAATAATCCATTTCTATTCATTTTATAACAAAGATGCCTATAAACAAACCCTAACTATTTTCCGGACTGGCTATTATTTCTTGGAACTTTGGTTGTTTTCGAGAAATTAATTTTATTTCAGAGTTTCAAAAACCCCCACTAGATTCCAGATTTATTGATACCCCCTTCAATACCGAAATTCTTGATGTGATTTGAAAACCCACCCTTCATACAGGTCCAATCCCAACCCAACGCCCCTTCTGACAACACTCTGGCAAGGATTGTAAAAAGGGGCCTTCCTGAATTTACATGGCAAATGAAAAGAAAGGAGCCATTCTGTTGAGTCTACTTCATAACAACGAAGCGAAATATTTTCTAGCCTGACGGTCATCCTGAAAAAAAAATTGGCATGTGGAGAAGACATTTTCCATTATAAAGTGCTTGACAACTTCCTGTTTGTCAAGTCATCATGAAAAACATCTTTCTTGACAAGTTTTCATGACATGGTGTCGCGTTTTCAGATTGTTCAAATTTCCCAACGCCTTTCCTATCGGGTTCACTCAAAATTGTTGCGTGGGATAATTGATTGCAGGATTGCTTTTTTTCAGAAATTCTTTTTTTTTTTTCGCTCTCTCTCTCGATTTTTATTTATTGGACATTGGAAGTATTTTTTCCTAATAAAGTTTCAATGTAACCATAAAAAGTTTTAAAATACTCATAAGAGTTATTTTCTGATTATCATAAATGCGTTTCATTTTAACGACTTTTTTTACTGTTTACACAAGAGAGCTTTTTAATGGAGACTTGTTCTTATAAGTTAAAGGTAACTCCAAAAAATTATATCTTTATTTGCCTACGGCTGGGACAGGACGAAAGGTTTTGCTCAATGTGTTTAACTAAAACGAGCTAGAAAAAAAAATCTAGAAGGTTCTGTGATCTTCTTCAATTATTAGAATAAGCTCATCAAAAAACCCCTGAAATATGATTTTAAATCGCAATTATTTTTTTCAGAAATCCAAAATGAATATCTCCGGGAAGTCTGCTGAAGACAGCCATGCTGATCGCTTATCGGAATCTTTCAGTTCTCGTGGGACATTTCAAGTCGTTCTAGAATCGTTGATCTACAGTTTGATTTGTTCTACTTCTTTTGTCGGAAACCTCCTTGTTCTATATATTGTGTACAAATCTGTTAGACTTAAGAACGTGCCGGGGATGTTAATTGCTTCACTAGCTCTGTCAGATGTTGCTATCATTTCCTTCACGACTTCGCCGTCTTTACTCTCACTCATTCATGGCAGATGGACTTCAGGCTTTGCAACATGTCAATTTCAAGGTTATGTTGTTATAACAACAACAGCAGCTTCTCTACAGACCATGGCATTAATGTCTCTTGATCGATACTATCGTGTTGTTCGTCCGATGAAGCACCGAACTCTCTTCTCCATGCCACGCGCACGGCTCATGGCCGCAGCTGTCTGGTTTCTAGCCATGATGTATCCAGTCCCTTATCTCGTAAGCGGTAGAAAATACATTTTCCATCCGGGAAAATTTTTCTGTTTCCATGAAGCAAAGATGTCGTTTGTGTCTGACTTTGTTTATATCTGTCTCTTCATCTCCATTTCTGTTCTTTTGTTTTGCTATTTCAACATTTTTCGACAATTAAGAGCAAATGCAAACCGCATACAAAGTTGGCGTGCACATGACAATAGCATATCTTCTGATGATGCTAAACTGACCAAGACATTATTTGCAACTGTTCTTGCATATGTATTTTGCTGGACGCCCGTTTTAATAATCGATTTTGTGGAAATGGGGGTCGGAAAATGGTCCCTTCCGCGTGTGGTTTATGTCATGTACACTGATATGGGACTAACAAGTTCCTCTGTTAACCCAATCATTTATGGAGCCTTAAATCGAACATTTCGACAGGAATACAAAAAGATTTTTTGCTTCAGGAAGTTATTAAGCCACAACATAAACCGCTCTGATATTTCGAAGGGCCGAGAGACAAAGAGTTGTACATTAGCAGATAAAACGGTCAATTAAAATCTAATATGAATCTAACTGAATGACATTTTTTTTAATAAATGGGCTCTATTTTTCCATGTGACTGATCATTTGTGGATCACAGACGTCAAATAGTAAGAGAAAGCCGTAAATGAATGGGTCATTAGCGTTCTTAGCACATTTTTTCTGGTCTAAACCTTATCTGTGACTGTCGCACGGATCTCGGATCTCGGATCTCGGTCATTAGTGTTCTTAGCACATTTTGACGCCTTTTCTGGTCTAAATCTGATCTGTGACTGTCGTACGGATCTCGGATCTCGGATCTCGGTCAGTAGTGTTCTTAGCACATTTTGATGCCTTTTCTGGTCTAAATCTGATCTGTGACTGTTGCACGGATCTCGGATCTCGGATCTCGGATCTGGGTCATTAGTGTTCTTAGCACATTTTGACGCCTTTTCTGGTCTAAATCTGATCTGTGACTGTCGCACGGATCTCGGATCTCGGATCTCGGATCTCGGATCTCGGATCTCGGATCTCGGATCTCGGATCTCGGATCTCGGATCTCGGATCTCGGATCTCGGATCTCGGTCATTAGTGTTCTTAGCACATTTTGACGCCTTTTCTGGTCTAAATCTGATCTGTGACTGTCGCACGGATCTCGCATTCACAAAGAATTGATGTAATAAAGATATTTCAATTTTCAATTCGCCTTAACACTTTTATCTTTGTTTCTTCTATTTCTCACTAGCCACAAACTAAAAGGACTTTTTATTTTTAGTGCCTTCACCTTCCCCCTACAGAATACTGAATCTTTTCAAAACAAGTTTACGCCAAGTTAGCCAAACCAGAGAAAACCGTTTTTCCATGAGGCTTGTCTTATGTATCCCAAGCAACAATCAACCACAGAACACCCTGTTTTCAATTAATTGTGTAAGACAGGACCATGGTGAAAACGGCTCTCTACAAGAGCACGCGTGAATTTCTGCAATCAAAGTAAAAAGGGATTTTAATCCTCTACGGTTTTTTTCCGCTGGCACTCTCCCCACCAAAACGCTATATTGCTGCAAAATTGACCATAGTAGACTTTACTTATTACCCTTCAATTCCTTGCACGGTGCAGCATGGAAACTGGAATTACTTTAATTAAAAATTTCAGTCAATCCTTCGACAATAATCCATCTTACAGTTGAGACGGCATTCAAATGCCAACAAACAAGTGAGAAAGAAAGTCGCACAGAGAAAGTCAGGAATTTTGTGTTTCAATACTTATTCAACCTCAAATTTTTGAGGCAGATAATTCTAAGTAAAGAAGAATAAAAGCAAATACAGTTTTAAAACAAATAGCTAAAAGTAGCCTTTTCACTCATATAGCATATTTTTAAATAATTTCAAGCAATTTTTCGTCAGAGAACAAGAAAAAGTTCTGTTAATTGAAAATCTCATTACGATTTCGACAGAAATTCATGGAAAATAGCCTGAGCTAACATTTCAAACAGGTAATAAATTGTAATACGCAAATGAATCAGGCTGGAAATTATAAGTTTATACAGTTAGAAAAATAAAAATGCCGAGGAAACAATGATGTTTTTTCAGGAAAAATGATTATAGAGAGACATTTATTACACTGGCCTTTCCTGGTTTATATAACCCAAAACATACCGTTTAGTATTGAATTTTTGCAAGTTATAATTTTTTGTCCTCGATCTGTAAAATTAGTTATCGTTAAAAGGAGAAAAAGATAACCATAAACTGAATCACACGCAGCAGACATCTTTACCTTCTGTCATGATATGAAACCACGTGTCTTTATTCAGGAACTGCAATTTAAGCTAGCAAAATTTGACGTGGGACATGATAAAAGAAAGCACTAGTAAAAAGTGTAATAGCAAGTGTAAAAGTGAGCTCATTATATAGCAGCATTTAGTTACAGCTTTATCTCCAGTTTCCATTTACCTCTCAAAAGCTGCAGTTTCATATTCTTCAAGACAGAGAGGTCGGGTGGCAAAGTGAAAATTAAAACGCAGAAAATTTAATATAAGTGAGCGCATTTCGAATAAACTTGATAACAAATAGAAAAGATTTAATAAAATCTTCCGAGTAAAACTCTTTGGATGATCAATTTTCAGCTGTCAGATGGTTCGAAGCTTTACAAATATGAATTTGAAACAGAGGTAAACTCAAAGAGCAGAGACTGTGTAAATACCGAGTTATAAATAAACTTAGTTCCGGGAGTTTTTCCACTAGATACCAAACTAAAGGCGTTTTAGTTGGTGTAATATAACTCTGTCTCAACATGCTGTGTTCCGTGCTGTTGCTTGCTCTTACATCGCATGCGTTTGCCCGCTATGTCGATGACCAAAGTTTTGCTCTGGTATGTTACGTTTAGAATTTCTTTCTGATATTGCCTTCTCTAATAGTTTTCACTTCGTTGTCAGAACATTTTGATATTCATTACTCACTTTTAAGCTCATTTAGGCTTTCTTATTTAAAAAGGCAACCTTGACAAAGTTCCTCTGAGTTTATTTATTGTGAACGACTAAGGAGATTTTCAAATTCATAGCCTATTTATCTGTTTGAAATTACTTTAATTCTGCTCTTGAGCTAAGTCGCCCTTTCCTCGTGAGCTCAGCTTAGTTGCTTTAGTAACAAGCGTTTAAGAGTAAATTGCTATTCTACAGGTCCACAAGTGCTCTTTATGTCCGTTTAGCCTATTCCTCCAGTATTTCATCAACTTTCCCTGACGTCTACTCTTCGCTAAGAACTGTGGGAATATAGCGTCAATAGAGCACTTGCATAAAACACCAGTTATCGTCAATTAATCACTGCTGTTTTCGGTATGTTTCTCATTTTCCTTCAGAACTTTTTGAACCACTATCAGTACTTATCTCCAACGCGCACGGGAAACCACGACTTGGTGGTTGCCATTAAAAAGTTCCAAGAGTTCACTGGTATCCCTGTGACTGGCAAGTTGGATGAACTAACGCTTGCGCAGATGAAAGCACCACGCTGCGGAATGCCAGATCCTATGGGTAAACAGGGTCGAGTGAAGAGATACAGTACATCTGGTAGATGGAATAAAAGACACTTGACGTACTTTGTGGAATATGGAGCTGATTTATCTCGTTCAAAACAAGACGATGTGTTCGAGAAGGCTTTAAAGTTCTGGTCTGACGTGTCAGGTTTGTCTTTCTCTACGACAAGAAGCGCAAGTACCGCGGACCTTAAAATCAGGTAAGTATGTTTTACCTTTATTCTAATGCAGTTAGCATTTCCTTGTAAGTTGAAAAGCTCACTGGCCTTTGAAATGGATCGAGAGAGAGAGAGGGTTCGAGCCAAATCATTTTAGCGCAGTCACTTCATCTTGTTCCCGGGCAAGACAGTGCCCTTCTCCATCCAGGAGTACTAGTAGGTACTTGAAAACTTTCAAAAAGAATCATCCAAGACTGAAACTTGTAACCTCGCAATGCTAGCTCGATACTCCATGGAACAAAATGAGCCATGACGCCAAAATTGTTGGAGGCGGGTCAAATCCCTTTCCAAGTTAGATTAAAAAAATGTACGCCTCTTTATAAACTATTTAAATTTTACTCACTTATCTTTCTTCACATAGCTTTGGAAGCCGAACACACGGAGGAGTTAGTGAGAACCAATGTGGTTACCCATTTGATGGGGCGAGCGGAACATTAGCGCATGCATTCTACCCTTCTGATGGACGCGCTCATTTCGACGAGGACGAAACTTTCACTGACGGCACAAGCCGAGGAACAAATCTTCTGTGGGTGGCTGTACACGAATTCGGACACGCCCTTGGAATCCAGCATTCATCTGTTAGAGATGCTGTCATGTATCCCTACTATACTGGGTATGTGCCGAACATGCAGCTTAAACAGGACGACATCGCTGCCATTCAGTCTTTGTACGGTAAGTTTTATTTCGGTAGCAAATAGAACAATTTTCGAATTATTGTCGATAATATCCCGGAATCTCATTGGTTTTGCTTTATTTCCCGTGTTTGATTGGTCGAAAAAACTTCGCGTCACCCTTTCAACCCATAAGATGCAAAACTGAGATCAATCCACGCGAACCCCCTGATTTCCCATTCAAAGTAATGAACTTGACTTTATTAGTTTTATTACTTTATTAGTGGTATTGAACTGGTATTTGCAATTGCTAAGCTTATGGATTTTTGAAAATCAGTAGAAAAGCAGCCTTTTTTCATCCTAAAAACTGCTGATTAATTCAGTTAAATAATGTGATACACTCAGGACTAGATGGAAATTTTTTCATATCCTTTGTGAATTATAATATATTGTTTGCAATAACGGCTGACGGCAAAAATGAACACACTACTATAATTCAAATTTTCCCATATTCACGCTTAAAGAGAGCCCGTAGAAAAACGAAGAAACCTTTTTTTTCACTGTAAATATAACAAACATTCTAAGTAAGTGTGAAAACGACTGAAAGCCATTGGCTATTAACGTCATACTTTATTTTTCTGCTATTGCTCGCGTTCCTCGAGCAAATCTTGAATTCTTAAATTTTCTTAATTGATACATATTTTGCATCAGTCCTATCTTTATTTATTTGGCGCCTTGTAGGGAGAAACACCGGAGGAAGCAGCGGAGGAAGCAGTAGTGGAGGCAGTTCATGTGAGCACTTCATTTCAACCTCTTTTTGTTATATTCGTTCCTAAGTCTGTATCCATTAAGACATATTTCAGTCGAGTCTTGAAACAAATCCAGGGTAGCGTTAGCTTCGCTTTGCCATACTTCGTGATTGGTCCTTAAAGCTCGCGCCAAATTCTCAACCAATCAGATGCAATCGCTCTTATTCGCGCCAGTTTTCTTAAAGGTTTAAAGGGCCAATTTGAAAAAGGAAATGATAATAATAATAATAAAACAGAGAGCTAAAAAGGCGTTATAACTTTATTATACCAACAGATAAACTGTCAGTGATTTATCCTAAATGTTAATCATTCCTCTTTTATGCAAATTTATAAATTCTGTGTATTTTATGTTGCAGCATGTTTCGATTTGGCATCCAGTTCCCAATGTCGGTCATGGAGCCGGGGGGGTACATGTCGTTTTCAGGCATTCGTCCAACGCTACTGCAGGAGAACTTGTCGCCGTTGCTAAAGGTTTGTCAGCATCTCCATTGACTTTTGCCTTGGGACGCAGTCATTGGGATCTTTATCACTATATAACGCCCTGTGATCACTTAGAAAAGAATCAGAATGTATTGAAGCAAAGTTAGGGGGAAGCGTATCGAGAACTGCGGCTGTGAGTTGTGATCGGGTACATTACTGTTACCAATTTTTGCGGTCACTTAATTTCACGATACCTATTATTACTTTTCAACCAATGGAAGAGGTGAACAGATAGTCTTTTGCTCTTGAAGAACGCGGTGACTTATTTTTTTATTGCATAATCTTGGTATACAAACTGTACCCCTTAAGAAACTTGAAAAATAAAAATTATCGGAAGGTAAAAAAAGATATAGGCGTGCACGAAGCCTGTTACTCGAGGATGCCAATTATGATCTCCAAAGTAACGACCTGACTAAATTGTTACAAATTCTAGAAAATATTTTAAATTTTTGTCTAAAAACAAGTTGCTTTCAGCTACCGCAAATTAACGGGCGTGATTCGATGAAATAACGCGCGTGATTAGTACCAGTCCAGTTATCATCGGTCCAGAATATCTACTCAGAATGCGCAATGACCTATCTTTTTTATCGTTGGAGATTGGTGGAGAAAAAATTGAAGAAAGTTTAAAAAAAAATCGTTCGACGGAAAATGAAAAAAAGAATAAGCATTATAATAACTTACACAAGCCTTACACACCTCGTGTCTCTTCTGAAGTCCAGTGAACCTAAACCAAAACCACGCGCCCGTTTGACTCATATGTGTCATCCTTACATTGTGCAACTATTCCAAATATATTCGTGACATAGAATAAAGACGACCTTTTTTTAGAAAAAAAAAAACAATAGAGCGCGAAATTGGAAAAGGGTTGTTTCCAAACTGCTCACAAAAACTGTACTCAGTTTGTCCATACTGTGAGATTTTATAGTCATGAAAAAAAAAGCAAATCGTTTTTGTAGTCATTGCTGTACTTTTAAGACAATCCGATACAAATCTTCGTCGCAATTACATTTGGAGTAAGCTTCATGCCTCGCGTCAGCCAAATAATGAGGCTCAGTTGCCCAAAGGAAATTTCTGTCGGGCTGAGATTCATATGCACTCGAAGTAAAAGAGTTTGACGATTTTTCTGCACAACCTCACAACCCCGACCCTAACTTTTAACCTCGTATTTTGTTTTTTAGCTCCAGATATAGAAAACGTCGTGCTGAGTATTTACTATTTTGTTGCAGATTTGATGCTGATGAAAGAGAAGATACTTTGATTGTTTTATGTGATTCAAGTGAAAGGTTTAATAAAGGGGAAATGAAAATTGCAAACTCAGTTGTTGCTCTTTCAATTAAGTCAATGGGTGCGCTAGGGTTTAGCTTATTGTGCTTGAATAAAAAAAAACTGGCGGGTAGATCTATTGATAACGTGAGTTTACCAGCTTTATTTGTTATTTGACTAGTTCCTTGTAATATTTGCTCTTGAGCAGAGAGGTAGACAACGAATCTTGTCTACTTCAACTCGGTACAGCTATGTCTACTCTTAAAATCAATGGGTTCAACATTAAGGCATCAAGCTCAAATGGAAGCAAAACAATAGATTATGATCAATATTTTCCCTTATCCTTGATGGGAGTACAGTTCGTGCACTTTATTTGCAATATTTTCTATCCCTTCTCAATATCTAGCTCGCCATTTACCTCGCACATGTTATCCACTGAACGCGATGGTTAATTAAATTGGCTTTTTTATTTCTTTGCAAAAGAGATGCAATTATACTTAGTTGATCATGACTTTGAAATTATCTCCTTTTATACTGTCGGTAAAACGGGCACTCCGACTTTTTCAGACGAATAATTTCAGCAAAACCATAAAGGTGGCCCCTGATTTTGACTATTTCTAGTTCTGTAGATGAACCAAAATAAAGAGAAATGGTAAATACAGTCTAAAGCATGGAATATTTCCATGTGTCTTTGATCTCTTTGTCTTCCTTGTTCAAGTTGACAAGTGTAACTTGTATTCTCACCTTAGAACACTTGCCGCAGTTGGTAGATGAAGTTGATAAACAAAAAACTCGTGCCGATAACTTAAAAGCAAATATTGACAAACAAAAAGCCTACATGACTTTCTAACAATTCTGTACAGTGTTTAAGAATTATTGGATATAATTGAATTCACGCGAGAAAGTAGAATAAAATGAACATTTTTGGGGGGGTTCTGATCCTTTTGAAGTTTTTAAATCGTTACATTATAAAAACCTTTTTGCCAATCCTGTTGTGTTTCCCATTCAAAATTTACACACTTTATGTGATAAAAATAAAACCGCTGTCGAGGCTGAATTCGCTGAATAAAAAAACGGATACACTTAAATTTACATTGATTTTTTCACCTTTTAAATGTCACAATTGTCAAGCTATTTCACACACACTAAAGCTTGCGTTGTAAAAGTTTACCGTCTTTCTTTTTCTTTAAACAACTGTTGAGTGAAATTTAATCAGGTTTTGCAGCTTTTCAGCAGAATTGTTATAAAAGAAAGAAACAACCTCTGCTTCTACGCCCAAACCAAATCGGTTTAGACTTTTTTCGGTTTGTTTGAACTCAACATGCTGTGTTCCCTGTTGTTAGTCGCTGTCGTTATTTCTCAGACACTCGTCTTTGCTGAAGAGGATGACTCGACCATGGCTTTGGTGAGTTATACTTTCCTTTCTTGGGCCTCCATGAGAACTACTCTACGCTACCTTGTAATCTGAACTACACAGTCAAAGCATATACGATATTAAGCTCAAAGCAACCTGTTTTGAAAAAAAAACAACAACAACAACATTTAATTATAACCTACTAGAACTGCAATAGTGATATGAAAAAGTTACGAGACAAAATTCTCCCATCGAGAAAACGGAAATAAAAATTGTCAAAAGCCAAAACAGAGCTTATCTCCGCCGTAAAATAATTAACAACACTTTGTAAAATACTGGCTGGTTAAGGATGGAGAAAACTGGTGCAAAATTTCGCTGGCTGCTATTGCTTAAAAGTAATTTAGCTGAAAAGAACAATGACTTAAATAGATTCTGCGAAGCCTAAAAGCGGAGCCCATGCTGGCCTTTATATCAACCCCGTGCAAATTAGAACGAAAGAAGAAACATTTTTTGTTGTGAATCTCATTTATCATGATTATTTCCTGGCAGAAATTTCTGAGCCAGTACCACTACATTTCTCCGACAAGATCAGGAAACCATGACGTGGAAACTGCCATTCGCCGGTTTCAGGAGTTTACTAGTCTCTCTGTGACTGGAGAGCTGAACGAACAAACCATCGCTCAAATGAAAAAACCTCGTTGTGGAATGGCGGACGTGGACGAGGAGGGACGTGTTAAGAGGTACAAGACTGGTTCAAAATGGAGCAAGAAGGACCTGACTTATTTTGTAGAATATGGCGCGGACTTAACGCAAGATCTTCAAGACAAAATATTCGCCAAAGCATTAAAGTTCTGGTCCGATGTATCAGGGTTGTCTTTCTCTCACGCCTCTAGTGCAAGCAGCGCCGATATTAAAATCAGGTGAGCACAATGTGCAACTTTGTTCGTTCAGCCTTTTAGAATGCTTGATGATAGACATGCGTTTTCCGTACATCACGGGAAAAGAAAAAAAACAACCTGTATTTACATTATTTGAAAAAATGCTTAGAATCTGAGTTACCAAAGACCTCTTAGTGAAAGGCAGTTAGTGTTGTAAAGCATCTGATTTTTTAACTCGTATATTTTGGGTTTCCACGTTGTTTTTAAATTCATTTTCACTACAGTAACTGGTCAATGTTAATCGCCTGTGAGGGAGGGAGTAGGGGTGGAGGATTATTGGAAGGATCACATGGTTTTCAGGGGGGAACGGAGAGGAGATCAGTCGTCGCCGACAGAGTACAGTCGAACCTGTATTAAGCGGCACCGTAATAAGCGGTCTTCCTGTATTAAGCGGTCAGTTGTCAAAGTCCCAAATTTGTTTCCCCTTGATCACTGACGGTAATTTTCACCTCTGTCAAGCAGTCACCTCTACTAAGCGGTCGCAGTCACCATTTATTAAGTCCCAATGGCATGTTTTCATTGTCCTCCACCTGTATTGAACGGTCACTTAAGGCGGAAACACTCAAGCATAAACCAACAATAATCTTTCAAGAAATTAAGAATCCATTTTTCTCTCCCAAAATCAAAGTAAGTAGTATCTTTGAGCAAGATTCTGTACATTAAGTGGTCAGTCCTGGCATAAAGTAGCGTCGTGTATCGTTTTTTAAAATACCCATTACTTGTGGAACCCAAAAGTCACAAAGTCATTCCCCGCGGGTGACCGCTTTATACAGGTTCGACTGTGCAAAGGGGGACCATAGAAATTGACTGCCAGTGAAGGTTGGATGATAAGAATGTTACAAAAGTCCTCCAACCTCTCAAGGTGACAAATGATGAGCAGACTCTTATACTGATCCTCATAGGTTGGCTAAGTTTTCCTTGTCACACAACTATGACAACTTTTCCAACTTCTCTCTTTCTTGCCCTTTTTTCAGCTTTGGAAGTAAGACTCATGGTGGCAGCTCCGAAAGAACATGTTATTATCCCTTTGACGGCCGAGGTGGAGTACTTGCGCATGCTTTCTTTCCATCAAATGGCCGCGCCCATTTTGACGAGGATGAGAATTTCACTGACGGTACCAGTCAAGGTACAAACTTATGTTGAGAGGGAGTTGGAGTCTGTCGCATTGAAATTCGCGGGTGTTCACGGGAATCGACTTCAATCTCCTGTCCTCAAAACACAACGAGCGCTTGGTAAGCTTATTTTGAAAAGCAACGGACTGCCATGCGGAAGGCCCCGTCTCGTGCAACCTCTCTGTACTGGTCAGCAGGAGACGCAATTCTCGCAAAAAGTAGGGAACGTAGCTCCCGGTGTTGTGGTGTGACCTTGTTATTGATCGTTTATCTGAAAGAGCCCCAAAAAGATTTTCCTTATAGAAATAGGTGGGGTAAATTAAAGAAGAAGTAAATAAGAGACTGTGGGAGACGAGTCAACTTTAACTCATGTAGACTGTGGACTATCAAGCTAAAAAAAAAATCAAATGGTACCTCGTACCTGTTTAGAGACTTTGTGGAAAAGAAAATTTAACAGGGTGAATACAATGTAATCAAACTTAATTAGTCAAAGCGATTTTTGTGATCGCTTGCGTGACAAGAGATCACTGTGTCACATGTCACACCAACTTCTCTTCCTTCCTAAAAACGCTGGCCATCCAACGTTTGGTCGTAGTTCCTTGTAGATGTATTTTCTGGTTCAGCCGGCTTTCACGCTAAAACAATTCAAAGACTACAATGATGAACTTTTGTCTAAATAAAAGTTTTATTTTTGTCTATACATGCTATTTCATAATTTTTTCTCGAAATCACTAATCAAGGATAGGGAGACATCCATTTATTTTGCACTGATGTTTTTTATCATTATTATTTACAAATTTAACGTCTTCTATTTGGTTTTAAATACACAAAAGACAGCATAGCTTTCTCTAACTCTCTCTGGTCAGCTTAGTTAAGTGTAAACCTAAGCGCATTTTAGTGTAATCCGGGTGAAGTGGACAGAGCTGGTTCAACGTCTCTTATCCGCACGACAATATCGACACCACTGAACCGGAGACTTAAGCCTGCTGAGCACAGTGACCTACGAAAGAAGGTGAAAAATTATAACATAAAACCACAGCTAGACATGCTTCTGTCAGTGTTCCTAAAAACGCGGCTAAAAACCTTGGTTTACGTTTAATCGGAGACTTGACCACTTGAGCTAGAATGCTCTAATCCAGCAATAAGTTAAGGCTGCTTCTATGTGAGTAAAAAAATTGATAACAACGTCTCACCTAAAAATAACGACACGTCATCAGAGTGATCAGCACTGCGCAGCCTCCCTGTGATCTCCTCATTACGGACGATGGGAAGGAAAAGCTGGACGAACTCGGTCGAGTATGGAGGAGCAATCATTTCTAGAACCTGGTGAGAGAAAAAAAAATATTGCAACGAGTTTTGGGCAATCTTCTCAATACAAACAAATAAATAAATAAAGGCCTTTTAAAGAACAGACCTGTTGTTATTACTCCAACTTAACTCACCCATACTTGGTAAGGATTTCATGCCTTAGCGATTTAGTTCAGTGTACCTTTATTTACCTCAGTCACGAAATGTCTTATGAGAGAGTTATCCGTGTTCTGCTTTTCCAAACAGCTGTTAATGTAGCTTATCACGGGTATAACATATCCTCGGCTCAAGAGATGAATCATTCGATCCAGGACTGTTTTCTTGAACTCAAGCTTAAACAACGAACAACAAAAGAAAAATGTAATTATCGAAAAAGAAAATCATCATATTTATTTCTCCACTAGCAAGGAACACTACTGAGCATTGAGGAACGTGTGCGTTACTTTAAGCAAGTTTGCGTAAGTCCTTGTCAACTTACATTTAGCGGCTAAAGTATTTAGAATACAAAGACTCAGCTTTTTCATGCCCCATTCTTTGCTATGACCCTCCCTCGATCTGACCTGGTTAGTGCGAAGCAATCGTTGAGCGGAGTTAACTCAAATTGATTATAATTAATTGCCTCAATAAAGAGGAAGCACTCGTTTATGCGCGCGCGATGCAGCTTCGCAAACACCACGTGCAACTGCACTTTCTCTGAAGAGCGCGCGGGAATTTACTAACTGACGTCACAATCAAAAACCTTCAGTTTTCAAAGCCCATGGATCGGTCCAGCGGAAGAAAAAACGTTTCAGATCTTGCAGTGGCAATTACGTTTTTAGCTCCTTTTCTCGTTTATGCTTTCATTGAATATCTCATTTGTTGTTTGTGGAATCTCGTCCTTCGTTCTTTACACGGACTGTGCTGCCTGTTGCTTCACGGATTGCAAAAACATTTTGAAGGCGAGGAGTGGACTAAGCAGGAATTGGCAGAAAATTCTCTTCCAGACAAAGCACAATTAATATGTCAGCTACATCAAGAAACAACTTCCTCGTGTCAGCAAAACAAGCGGAGAAGTGAAGGAGAAATTAGTAGGTTAGAAGAAAGTACAGATTGCTTTGACGGCAAAGATTTTAATTCGCTTGTAAAAAGTATAGATTACGTTGTAGACAAAGAATTTTACAGGTCTGAAGAGAGTACGGACTATCCTGGTTACTTCAAGAAAACAAGTGAATGCCAGGGAACACTGCCAGTTGAAGGCCGAGGAAAAAACAAAGACAAACAGAGCGTAGAGAAGGTGGTACAAGAGAACGAGATATCATGCATGCAAAGGCCTGGGTTGGCGAGAAAACAGAGGATAACAAAGTACAACATCTACGACACAAAACCGGACGACGATATACTGCACCAAAGTTCTACTGCAAGTTATCGTATTAATTGTTCGAACAACGAAACTGAATCAGACGTTCATGACAGCCATGCAATAATATCAAAAGCAAATTCAAACGACCAAAGATTTCCTTGCACGAGAAAAGAAAACGAACAGGAATCAGGAAAACGGAAAATCTTTGACGACAATTTTCTTAATGAAAGCAAAACTGGCACGAACCGTGAAGTGCTATCTGAAAAAATGACAGAAACGAAATATGAAACCTCTAACAGGGGCAAGGGAAATGCAGAGGCATCAATACGATTGGACAATCCAAGACATGGTAAATCAAATAAACCTGAGGAAAAGTCGCATTTGACTGCGGTGATAGCAACAGCAGACAACGAAACACAGATGCCTCGGATGACAATGCATGCAGTGAATCAATCTAACTCAAAAGGGTTATTCGAGGAAGGGAAAAAAGACCACGAACTAGGAGCGCAACAACAACTTGCCAAAACTACAACAACAACAACAACAGATTCACCACAAGGGGAAAACTACAAATGGGTAACGAACTCCTTTCAAACTGAAGTAACCTCGGGGTTCAAAAAGGAAGAAAGATTACAATTAGACGTAAAAGGATTTTGCTGTAATTTTGTAAACTGCAAATCACATCCAAATGATTCTGAAACAAAAAGAGTCTCATCACTGGTACGAGTTACGAACATTGCACAAACACGGTATGCTTCATCATCGGACAGTACAACTACAGCAGCAGCTTCAGAAGAAGGAGTAACTGAGAGAGACTTTTTGACTTCCTCCCTGATCACATCTCCACTTCTCAGTCAGCAAGAAAATGAAACATTCGCGCTTCCTTCAAATGTCGATGGGTCCTGTCCAAATCCAAACTTTGTGGGTATAAACCCAACGAGGGAGACGCCGAGAAAGTGCAAAGCACCATACATGTTTGAAACTAAAACCAAAGACCAGAACAGTGTGACTGCTACAAATTCCCGCCGGCCAAACCAAAGAAAAGAGCAAGTAAAACGTTCGAGGATTCCTTTCCCTCGAGTGTCTCAGAGGCTGGCTTTGAAATGCAGAAAGGCAACATGGTTGTGACGTCTCTCATGACGAGAATTCGAATATAGTGGATGCACAAAATATTAAACATCATAAATTTATATTGAAGTGAACAGATATGTTAGTTTTTGGATAACATTGGTAGGGTCAAAGTTTACATAGGGCGACTGTAAAATGGCCATGCACATTGGTGTGGTGGGGGCTGTTTAAGCCTTATGGCTATTGTGCTAGAATCTGGTGCAGAAGTTCTTTATTTGAGTCCAAACCGGGTTATTTTGTTATTTTTTCCTTGGGTAACACATATTTCTCTAACAGTCTCTCTCTACCCAGAAGTATAAACAGGATTCGCACCCTTTTTCAGAAACAAGTTTTAAGGACTTTTCCAGGACTTTTGCAGGAAGCAGATTAATTTTTCCAAGACTCCAAATTTCACCTTACAGCTTTTCATTCCCAAGATTTCAAAATAAGTTCTCCCTACGTTCTACATATATTTCCTATAAAGTAAATTCTGAAATCTTTATTGCTCGAGTTAGCCACATTTCCAGGACTTTCCAGAACCTGCAGTCTTTTTTCAAGACCTTCCAGTCCTGGAAAATGTCAAAATAAAAATGACAGGACTTTCCAGGTTTTCCAGGACACGTGGAAACCCTGTATAAATGAGTGCTAGTGGCACAGCAGATTTGGACCTCCAGCGGATTTGGACCCCAGCGGATTTGGACCCCACTGTTCTGTTCTCTTTTGGGGTCCAAACTGAACCACAATGGTCCAAATCCGCTAAGACACCAGCGCACCATCAAAGGAACCCTAGGAAATGCCTCAGGGGAAGGGGAGGGGGCGAGAGGGGAACTCCAATCATGAATGAGGAGTAATAATCCATATACTAGTTGCTTCATGCTTCGGTAACCAGGATAAGCTCTGGAAGTGCAGTTACCTTGGCATGTGTGCAGATGTACATGTATCTTCATGATTTGGCAAAAAGATAACTTCGATTGAATGATTCCTACCTCTACTAAAGTGTCCAGTGGCGTTGGAGACTCAAACAAACGGATCAGTACATTGAGAACCAAGCGATGTTGAAGAGCGTGACAGGAGCTGATCTACGAGACGTGAAAAGAAGATTGAAATTAAGGAGGAAAGTGAACGGGGGCTGGGAAGTAGTCACGTGGTAATGTAAGAGGTTTATCTTGGTTTCCCAGCTACCTGATTATCTCATACCTCATCTAATAAAGCCAGGTGGACTGGTGTGGAGTCTGTGAGCAACTTGAAGAATGATGGATCACATACGGTGCAGTCAACCCACTTTAACAAACCCATAGCAACTACAGGAAACCTACAGAAGCAAGAAAACACTGCATGAGGATAATTTGTTTTTAAAGTGTAACTTACTCTCAGAAATCTGGAAATAGTTGGGCTCTTACCTGATACATTGGAACAGGACACCCACTTCTGCGAGCAGCTGCGAGCCTTTCTTTGTCTCCTGTACGCACAGAGAGTGAATTTTATCCAGGGCCTGAGAAGTTGTTTTGAGCTCATCTCTATTAAGCATTGTTCGCTCACTCTACAAATCAAAAGAAAAAGAAACAAACAAACAAATGTAACAAATTATCGTTATGTGATGAGGTAGCTGTAACCTCAATGGAATGATATGACTGACAAAGTTAGTGACCAAAATCTTTCCCATTTCAGGCTAAAGAAGCAGGTTTGCAAGAAATTAGATTCAAGGAGATTTACTCTGCTTATTCAAAGTGTAACCAAGTTATCTGTCTGAAAATGCAGTGAAAGAAAATACCATTCACCAATGGTGTTTGCTCTTAGATTGCCTCAGGAGGAGGTCAAACAGCATAGCAAAACAAAATCAATTTTATCTTGGATTAGTTTCAACACAATGCTTTAAAAATTCCCTGAAAAATAGTGAAATATGGAAATACCTCAACCCAGGTTTCATGGACAGATGCAGCATATGCCAACAGGTGAACATATTTAAACTTGTGTTCTGGATTCAAGTGCTGTCCAGGTTTGAACAATGCTTCCAAAAGAAGTTCTAGAAAAAAAGGAATATTGTATGAAATCAAATTTATATCAAGCAGCTGCACTGGTATGTGATAACTAGATTGTCACTGAAAAGGACAATTGTTTGTGACAACTTGAAGGGAAGTTTTCATCATCAAAGTCAAGTGAAGCTTTTTAGGACAATGAAATGTTCTGATTTGTGTAAAACCAATAAGTCACTTTTGTTGCGCTGCTCAGCTGCGACTGTGGGTTGTCATTAGAAGCTGATAGATGGCAAAAAACCCACCAGCTGTCAGTCCACTTGGCGCCAGCTTCTTTGCAAATTGCATGCATTTTGGGCCAGGTATGTCTAAGCTGTAGCCCTTGATAGCACTACACTCACTTGCAAGATAGTACAGTTACCACTGTTTCTTCCAGCCTCACACCCTTCACCACCATACCACATAAAGACTGATATAAATTCCAGCATTAAAATGATTTCCAATAAGTGGTATATTTTCTGACCATGATCAATTAAACCATAAGTGCTGTTGGAACTGGTGACCTTTAGCCATCCTTGTACAAAACTGATCAAACTAACATTTTCCATTACCCCTCTGTCCACTGCAAATGTCTTAGAATTACTTTCTTGGAATTGCATATACTCAACATCTTGGAAGGAAAACATGATAAAGAAAATGAATTTTTCCTCACCTAAAAACTGTGGAATTCTGATGAGTGCACAGGGAGGAGCCTGAGAACTATTATATAACTTGTATAGCTGTGTCAAGGTAAAAGAGACAAGAGGATACATAAAACATATGAATAAATAAGTGAATGAATAAACAAATTAATTTACAGACAAAGAAAACTTTCCACACAGCTCTGTGTTAAATAACTACAGCTACACGTTAAATTACTACATTCAAATCACCTAAAATTAAGTGAAAGATAAAAAAATTAAAGTGTGCATGATCAAATTTAAGAAACCCAAATTAATAATCATAATAACAATTATAAAAATAATGATAAATAAGGACTGATAGAACAATAAACAAATTTATTAAAACATGATATTGCTAAAAAATAAATAGTACTTGACCCACAGTGTACAAAGTGAGAAAACTCTCAAAGATGATAAAAATTCCCAAATGGTAAAAATTTTTGTTAAAAAAAATAAAACTAGGCCTTGATGATAAAACACACACTAATACAGGTATTCAAATCATACCTATTATCATTGCCCTTTATCATATACTCTGCTATTTTTTTCTGTCAGCTTACCACAGTGATATCTCCAGGATTAAGAGAATTTTTTCCTAACATGGAAGAGAGGGCAGAATTTGCTCTGGGAAAAGCTGCAGCACCATTTAATGATAGAGTGATCTCTGTGACTTCATGTCCACTGTAAAAAGATTAAAAAGTGCTTTTAGTACAGCACCAAAAACAGGACTAAATTAATTCAAATTGTAAACTGTAAGTGGTAAATTAAAAGAGAGGTAGATACATCAAGTCTGCAGCCAAGTGGCCCATGCAGTTGGAACTTATCCTGGTTTCCTTAGTGCGAAGCAACTAGGAGTATTATTACTACTTTCCCCTGCCCCAGGGATGAGATACCAGTCCCTCACAAGGTCACCCCCAGCATTTCATCTGGCTCCCTCATAATTTGCTGGTATCCATTTATACTCCTGGAGTCCAGCACTCTAACCATTAAGCCACTGTATCTCCCACACAAAAGAGAGGTACCAGCAAACATCAACCCTTTACAACCTAAGATCAGTATCTATATTCTCCAAACTGTTTTCTATACACTTCCTATCGCGCTGACAAAGAGATTTTGTTTAACAACCAAGAGCTCCTGTACTGTATTGATCATTTCCATTATTCTCATGACCTTGAATGTTTGATTCAGGGCTGATAATGTAAGGAGAAAATAGATGCTAGTCACCCTTAGGGGTTAAAGGGTTAACTCAAAACCTGTTCCAGCTTCTCAGTTGGTGGAGATGAGATAAAAAGTGTTGATATGTTTTCAGTCACTCATCCTATATCAACCACACTGCGCCTAACACTGAGCCTTAATGATTAAAATCACCTTTGAACTGCCCGATTTTGAAGCTCTTGACCTAGTCTTTGAAGTTTTGATCCTCCTTCTGTGTTTTGTGCAATGTGATTTAACAAGCACTGTGCATACAGGTAGGTGTGCTGTCCATAACATACCATCCTCTGGAAAGTAATCCATACAAAATTTATAACTACAGAGCATCATGTATTGAAGGCTATGATGTTTCACAAAACCAGTCAGAAATTATATTTCAACATACAGAAAATTCTGGCAGGTTGTTTTCCATTGTCATTTCTCCTTCTTCCAGAAAAGAACAAGCTGAAGTCTTGAGCACTCGGGAAAACACCTCAATTTGATGGCAGGCTGTAGAGACACTTCTAATCTCACCCTGATATCCTGCATCAGAAATCAGCTGCAAAAAGACATGATATTGGCAGTGAGTGAATTTAGGAGAATTTTCATTTGTGCAGAAATGATTTCAAAATGACTGAACACAGAGTTATTAATATAACAAACAGTAGATAACAACCTCCAGAGTAATCTGAGAGGTTTTGTTTTAACCCTTTGATATATTTCTAGGAGAAAATCATTTTTTCTAAAAATGTTCATTTTGTACTGTGGCTTTAAATGGACTAATCATACTTTTAATCAAAATCGCAATTTATCTTGACTGAAAGTAAATTTCACCAATTTTTTCTATTACCATACACATCATCTAAAGGAGGCCAATTTATTAATATCAATTGAGATTGGTCTTTTTTTAATAGTTTGTTTCTTCCATCATTGACATACTCAGTGTCGTTAATTTTACTTATAAAAAATAATACTTTACAGTTCCAAAAACAAACAATATACTCTACCTTACACTGCAATACAGAGATAGGTGAGATAAAGAGCACTAATTGTTTATAGTTCAGCACAGAAAAAATTTAGTACAAAAACTTTTAAACTGAGTTTGATGAAAATGAAAAAGTTATCAAACCTTGATAGTAAAATTGAGCATCAGGCAGTCAGGATAGTGCTCTGCCAGCTTATAAAACATTGAACGCCATGTCTGGTGAACAATCATGTCTTCTAGCCAGGAAGGTGTCTACCAACAGAACAAGAGAAAATTCAATATAATGGAACATCATCCAATCAAATAAATGAATAAACTGAATGTCACATTTCTCAGTGGACATCCACTAGGTGAATTCTACGACCTGAATTCCATTTTCACCAGTAACATAACCAAGTGGTAAATGTGATGGACTAAGAGGTTTGGATTTTTCTGCCATGAAGAGCATCAAACAGGTATTCTACAGCTAGCTTTTTCCTTACCTCTCCCTCTGCAGAAAAAATTGAGTCAGCCTTTTTTGGATCAAAGTGTTTGATAATTAGGGTTTCCAGATGATTTTCAACCATTTGTTCAACATCTGTCACTTTAGCTCCTGTGAAAATAACAGTTAAGGTTAGCAATCCTATTTTTTTTATCAAAGACCATGGGAAATGAAATGTTCTCTGGCTTAGTAAATATTAATGACATGTGTGATGATGCCAACACAACCTCAATATGTAAACTTTAAAATTCTTTGTAAAATGCCATTAATAATAGTATGCTTGTTTGAACAGCATGTTTCACTTGGACCTCAAGTGGTTCTCAAACTCTAGAAAGTTTATCAGTTTAGTTTCACATGGTAGCAATACAAAATCAAAGAATATTTGGAAATCATTGTTAAGCAATAATGTATACTTCGCTATTATGTGATTATGGCAAAGTCAAAGACAAATCATGATCTCACAACACAACATTGTAGTATCATATAATTACCTTACCTGTTACAATCAACCAGTTAGCTATGAGATTTGTACTCTGAGCAATTCCAGTATAATTTTCAGATAACATCTTTGCCATTTCTTCATGGATCCCTCCTGCCTGGTAATATCTACAATATAATATTTACATTTATTTTTGAAGTTACAAGTTACACATTAAGAACACAATAGAGATGGACAACATACCAGGACCTAGACATCTGAAACATGACTTGATCATAAGGCCCACTGCCTTAATCAACAAAGAAGTTACTGTAGACCTTGTCAAGACAAGAAAATTAACTAGTACAGTGCCTGTCTTCCCATTGAGTATAACCAGGGAAACATAGTAACATATCAATGTAGTTTTATCATTGGGCCCACTGCCTTTATCACCAAAAATATAAGGGTTAACCTTGTTAAGAAAAGACACTCAACTAGCATAGTGCCTGTCTTCCCATATAGTATAAACAGAGAAATATATCAACATTCTGGGGTGTTACCTGTGATAGACAAATCTTGTCCAAAAAGGAAAATAATGGGGATAAATTTTGGCAGTAATATACCACTTGTAATGTTATCATAACATTTAGTCTAGCTTTTTAGTGCTGTAATTTATCAGAGTTATGTAACTCATGTTTTCTAATATTCAAGGCTGGTCTAGGCTCCCAGCTTGTTTTCCCACTGTAAATGGAGAGCGGGCAGTAGAGGAATTAAAATTGTAAGAAACAATAGTATACCGCAACAACTTCCCTAACAACCGCAACTGCTGTTTGTCTCTCATCAACTCTTTTCCTCATTTACACTGAGCTCTGAATAAGCCACCAATTTTCGAACGTAGCTGTGTTGCTTAAAAAATTCGTTTGTTTTGAACCTTGTCTTAACGAAATAACCAATCTAAGCCTCGTAGATGCTGACCTCCTGATATTGTTGAAAATTTCCGGTTCCATGATAAAGTCTTTTGTAGCAAAGTTTTGCATACATTCTTGTATAACAACTTCATTGTCCCTTTTTTCATCGGACGGACTTAGCTAAACAATAAAAAAAGGAAAATGTACGTTTAATAAGTAAACCAGTTTACCAAGTCGTGAAGTAGGACATATTAAATGAGGCCTTCGGAAAAGAGAAACTCTCAACCTACAGCTGCTTCATCCCATCCAACATCTTCTCCATAGTCATCCATAATTTATAACGGGAAAAAATGAAACTTAGTCAAAGGAAAGAACGAAAATTTGACCCTAGGGCAGTGTGAAGAACGGTACACGGTTTGAAGGCCGCCATCTTGAATCTAAGTCAGCGGATATCTGCTGTAGCTTTATGACGCTCATGTAAGTTTAACATGTCCCACGATGCACTTCGGTTTTCCAAAATTTTCCTGTCATCTTGTTGCGTCATCCGCATATCCTAATTGCATAATGTTCTTTGACCAATCAAATCGTACAGTTGCGTAAGATCGGACTTTGTTCACTGCACATGACGTGAAGTCAGTGGTAAACTTTAGACTTGTTGTATGTTATTTCAGAGGTGAGACACTCTCTATAACATTTGATCTTGAGCTATGAAATTTTGGTCTTCAGAACATATTTTCAAGTGAGTTATAAACCATTTTGTTCCTTTTTCATCAACTTTAAGCTAAAAAATGTGTGTCGATTTCTGAAGTCCCCATACATTCACGTGCTATAAATTGAAACTCACGTGTGATGTCGGAAACGTACTCCACATCATGTCCATTTTGTAATCAAACAACTGAGGCCTTTTTGCTTTAAACTTAAAGTAGAAATTCTTATTCCTTGATTTATGGTTTAGTGGGTTTGAAACTTTTCTTTCGTTTGAAAATTCAACCATGCATGTACAAACAAGTGCCCTCTTAAATGTTTATAGTAACGTAAAACTTGACTTGATTGCAATCGTGCTAATTTTCAGCAGAAGTTTACCGTGAAACATCACTTTCTCTCCTCCTTAGGCCAGACATCGTTGCTCAAGGCTTAGGTGTTCAATTTTTTTTCTCCGCTGAGTTGGCATGAGAAAGTAAATAACGCTGCAGCCAACACTTCAGTCCCTCCCCATTACGTAACCATCGACATGTGAAGTTGTTCTGTGTATTGGGAACCCTTTAGTGAAAAAACTGGGGAAGTAGATTTTATGATATGTTTGAGTTCGACTTTGTCTTAGTCAATGTTCATAATACTGGACGTTTTAAGTATGGAGACAGCCTCTGAACTTGTGAAACTATATCATTCATCACAATGATTGTAGTTAGGGTCTAGTTCAGACGCCGTACTTCAGCTGAGCGGAATCAAATTCAACAAATTAAGTTCATGTGAAGTATGATGAGACGGTTATCACTTATCTTCTTCTGGCTGCAAAATAGGCTAAGATGATTTGCATTCTTCTTCTTCCTTTCACACTGTTTTCCAGCATTTTGAGTAGAAGAAAGTCTCTTGCTTGCAGATTGCTTCTGAAATCCATGGTGTCTGCCATGTTTTTAATTGTATGCTAAACCAATGACAGAATATTAATTGTCTTTGATTAATTAATTTTGGCCAAATAAAGTTGAGTGTCTGAACTAGTTCAGCATTTGACTCAATTCAGCCAGGATTACCTAAATTAGGTCAGCCTATCGAGGAATTTGATTTGGTGCAGCTGAAGTACAGTGTCTGAACTAGGCTTAACATGGTTTGTTTGGTTGTTCATTAATTCTTAAGCCTTAGCTCCAATATCGGACATTTTCAGTCAACATTTTGTTTGTTGCACTCCACTTGGTGTGGCTGAACCATCACTTAAAGACAAGACTGAGAGGTAGCTTCATGCACTAGTCAAACTTTCTCTTCCCATGTTATACAACAGTTTGACTGCTTGGTAGGGGTGAGACATATGCTAGAATTACAGTAAAAGTGTGTCAGAAGGTTGCGTTTCTACTTTGTTTGCAATTAATCAGACTGACTAGGGTTATCCTTAGTGGCTATTTTGTTACTTCCTCATTACTAGCAATGTTATATAACCAACAAGCTTCCCAGGGATGACTGTAATAATTAATTTAATAATTCCTAGCTAAGAATGTTCATCTAAATATTCTCATTTAGATCAACACAGGTGTCTCTGAAGCAATACTTAATCACTGAACAATGCTTAATGCTAGAATTGAATTGTTGTTTTTTTCCTGCATTCTGTTGGGAAATCTGTTTCATCAAAACCTCTCATGCGTAAGGAATTCTCTGGAAATCATAAATGTTTTATCTTATTAAAATGTGTTCAAAAATTAACTTCATTTCATGATATGAGATCCAAAGATTCTAAACGAAAGTTCCAAGTAGATGCTTAGATTGTCACTGATTTAAGATGTGAAATTGCTTTCCTTGTGAAGGCAATCTAAACCAAGAGCTAAAGAGAATAGAAATTTCATTTGAAGTAGCACTTATGAAAAGGATTAGTTCTAAAAAGTACACATAATCACAGTCAATGATTTGCAACAGAGTGACTTTGACATACAAGTTAACCTCAGTACTTAGACTCTCTTAGAGGCTTTGGTAAAAAAATTAATTATTTGCACCTTCAGCATTCTCATGGTAGTAACTAATGTTATTATTTTTTTCTCAAAGTCACTGCTGGGATCGTGTCACTCAAGCAGTATGGAGAAAGTATCCTAATGATCTCAATCCTAATGTGAAAACTATGGATGTTCTGGAGAGACATGTTGATGAACAAGGACAATTACATACTACTAGACTTGTAGGCACTGAGGGATTTTTACCTTCATGGGTTTGTAACATGATTGGAGTTGATAACCTCTGTTATGCCTATGAACACTCTGTTGTTGATCCAGTTAAAAAGACAATGACAATGACTAGTAGGAATGTAACACTGTCAGGCTGGGCAGATGTAGACGAGACAGTAACTTATACTCAAGACCAAGAAGTTAACAAGTGAGTCAAAGAGGAATGTATTTTTTTGCCTTGAAGTAATCTTTATAATATCCTCTTGGGTTCCTTTGAAGAATTTCAGTTTCCCTTCAGCATTTATCATCATCATTCTTATCATTGAGGGTCATCCAAGAGGATAAGTCTATTTTCAAGGAAGAGCTATTAATGAATAGTACTGCTTAATTCAATCAGTGAAAGGTTTGGTTTAATTTATCCTATTAATTTGAACTTTCTAGAACCAGACTTACCCAAGATGCTGTAATCAAGGTTTTTGGAGTTAGTTTCAAAGACTATTGTGAAAGTCTTATCAAGAATACAATGGCCAGTAATGCATCAAAGGTATGGATAACAAATCAAAAGTAAATATTCCTTAAATATATTTGTAATGATTGTTAAAAATAATATTTACTGGTACGTTTTAATGTGTGATACAAGAATTTAATTTTTTTCTTCAGGGAAGAGAAGCTATGGAGATGGTTATAACAAAAATTAACAAAGAGGTTCAAGACTTGGCTGCTAACATTGAACAAGCTACAAGTAGGCTCAATGCAGAGTTTGAGCAAGCAACAAGCAGATTAAACTCAGAACTTGAACAAGCAAAACAAGGACTTGAACAAGCTACCATATTTCCACAGGCCTTTTGTGAGTGTTCCTCGTCGTCTACTACTTCTAGCTGATTAAAGTGTGTCACTAAGATTTGAATTATTGATGGTGGTCAGCTCCATTCATGGGAAGAAATGTGGAGTGAAGTATCAGGCCAAGACTATTCAAAGAAGGAAACAGAAATGTAAGGAATACAGTATGCTGTTTGGAGGGTGTCATACAGATGAAAATAGCTGTCTGTGGCATGTACATCGAAGGCCTCTTTGAAGGAGACTCGAACAACAGAATCTTGTTCTGCCATAAGTTGAAAACGTATTAAGTGAAGTTATGAATATTGACCATGCTTCAAACTGTGTTAGTGTTCTGTGATATCAGAGTAGGACTGCTTAAATTTATTTAATACAGGTATTTCATTAACTGGATAATTTGGTTACATTAACCAAGTTGATAATGTATTGAATCTGTCTGGTCTGGAACTTCTTTTTCTTGCTCTTTATGGATTCCTGTACTAATTGTATGTAATGAATGGAGAGCCTAAACCGCTTTGCTATGGGTATTATCTGGACTTCTTTCTCTTCTTAAGGGTACTTCTTCCTCTTTTTGAAGAAAATAATTGCCACTCTACAACTCTGAGTTGTTCCCTCAGCTGGCTGACATTATGAACAAAAACCCTGTCAAGACATCTCTTTAATGTTAATTCATCTTGCATAGATTAAAATGGTACTTTATGAGGCTAGCAACTATAGTGTCTGTGTTTTAGCATTTTTGATCGATGCATTATTTTGTTTCTAAATGTCTTCAAAACATCATGATGCATTACATCACCCCCTGGCAAAGAATGTTGTTAAGTAATAAAGGAAATATGCTTGTTGTTGTAGGATACATACAGAGCAGCTTTTCTATCAACACTAACAATGAAGTTGTCTGAAATAGTTATCATGATAAAATTTATATTGAAATCTCTAGTTGGGAATAAAAATTTTTAATTGAAGAAGCTGCACAATAACTGCATCAAGGAAGTGTGGCAGGAATCACATGTGGGTGTAAACCTTTTAATTGTAGAGCTGTCATGATTTGATCCTCCCTTGCAGACATCTAAATGCTGGGGTGGGGGAGCTTGTGACAAGCATGACTTGTGGTCAAAAAAACTTTAAAGGACCTTTCTTTGCAGATGGGCTCCAAACCTGAGTGAATTACTGTGAGAGAGGGGGTGTTACAGCTGAGCCTTGACAAGCATATAGGCCATAGAGACAGAGGAGGTTTAGCTGCCAACCAGGATTTTATTTACATAATTATTTACAAACTGGTTACATTCTAATAAAATAGAATCTCAATCCAGAATCATGTCTTCATCTGCCGCTCTTTGATGTTCTGGTATTCATCAATTTCCTTGGGAAAATGCTTTGAAAGTTCGTCAACAAGAAGTGACTTGAAGTTCTGTTTAAATGGGGAGAAAGTCATCATCATTTACTCCAATAGTGGTACACAACAAAACAAGCATATGGTTTCAGTAAATGCTTACAATGCAGTGCATGGTAGTTTTGTTGAAAACAAGCATTGACAGTGAGTGAAACTCAGGTAATCTTCCCATGATGCTTTCAAAGACTGTATTAAATTTATTAAATGAACCTCAACATTTGACTAAATTAAAAACTCTGAAACTTCTTTAAATTCCAAACAAAGCAGTGACAAATTTACGCAAACAGAAGCTAAAAAACAACTTAAACTCCATGAAAACAAACTAAAAATACATGAAAAATGTCAAGGTTAAATTCCTTTGACGTGATTGGCCAATTTGTGAAATCATGAACGCCATGCGTGAATACAAAAAGAATACAAAGGGGGAAGAGGAAGAGAAAAATTGTAACTTGAATTTAGAAAAATTGGAAGAGATTTTCTGCAATGCTTTTAACCTTTCTCATGTTAAGTCAGGTGAACTGCATTTTCCTCAAATATCTTTCAGAATTTCAGAGAATTTCACCTCAGTTCAGAATATTCCGGCAAAGTAGCCTTCCCTGTAGTCCTCCTTTCCTCTGAGGCTCATTTATAGTGTTTTTACATGGTGCCAATTTGTTTTTGCTACAAAAGTTTCCCAATCATTATTAACTTGCTGTTGATAACCCACAAAGATTATCAGGAAAGGAAAACTCACCTTGTAAGCATCTATTTTGCCATTCACTTGCTGATTTTTTTCTAGTGCTTTCTCAAGACAGTCTTTAGTGTACAGCTGAGGATTTCTTCCCTGATCTATGTACCTATTATCAGAAAATATGGTACCACGGTTTACTAAGTTTGAATCAAAGGTATAATGAGCTCCAGTATCTAAAAAAAAAAAATATAAATTGCTGGTTTATCAGCCTATGAACGGAGCACTGGGCTCCAAACATACTGTACTTCCACTGATAAGTGCCCAACCCTATATGCTATAACATCAAACTCCCCCTTTTAGAATAAGTATCCCCCCTCCTTAGTCACTATCTTATATGTAGATAGTGGGAGTATGAGGAAAACAGTTCTATTGCCACTTAATCTGACTTTTTTTCTGTTTCAATTACAGCAAAATCAGCAAAGGAGAATAATTTCTCTTTCAATTATTTTTATCTCCTCATGCTTACAGAGTTCCTTTCTGTACGTTATCTGTCCTTTAATTTTTTTCCTATTACCCTGTTCAGTTAATACCATAAATTAACCAGGAACAGCTAGACTATTTCCTTGTCCTCCAGGACCAGTAATTTATAAGATAATAGATTTATTGGGATGGTTTTGTAGAAAACAGTTGATGACCCAGTGCTTTTGATAAGATTTGAAACAGGTGGCTACCTCAGTAAAGCACTTGTTGAGAATACTTTGAAAAGTGATTTCCCTCCCATTAGCCATTAATTCCATTCCACATAGACTGGCTTCAAACAGAGTTTTTGGTGTTAAACTTTGGCAAATGATCATAAATATTTGTCTCTTTGTAACAATTGTTTGACCGATTGTTTTATTTCTAATCAAAATCTTTCATTTGCTGACATGGAAACCTGCAGCAGGGGTTTCACACAAAAGTCCTCTGCAGAGACATAGGGTTACTGGTGACCAAAATTTGAGTCAGTATGTTCTTGGAAACCCAAAATCTCTTCTTTTGCTGGAAATGTGGTATATGATAAGACAATATCAATCAATTTTTATCAAAACTTGTTTATAAAGGCAAAAGTCAACTGAATGAACTTGAAAAGCTCTTGAGGTGTTTACTTGAAAGCTTCCAAAAAGTCACAGAAGGAGCCAAAATGAGGGTAACCATCCAACATCATATAATTCTAAACAGACTAAACACTTGCAAAAGGCAGTCTACAAAAACATTACAAGATAACGTATTGTGTCTCTCAAATTTCTGTGTACACATTTTCTCAAATTTTGTTGTGATCTAAACCTTTCTTCACCTGGCCAAGCCAGATTCTATTGTCTTCCATTTGTACATCACTTTTCGACTCACAGTTTCTTTAACTATTTGCATTCTAATGCCATGATCTTTGTTAACAGAGTCTTCTTCTGCTTTAATTTGAAATGCCCCCTCTGTGTCTTCTGTCTTGAAATACAGAATGCATATTTTGTGATTGAGTGAAATTAAAGATATACAGCAATGAACTCCATAGGTTTTATTTATTGGAAAAACCCCTGGAGTATTCTCATTTGCAGAAGTTTTTCATCACTAATGCGTTCAGCCACTAATGTTCACATAAGATAATTGAATGAAATCATTCAGCTGATGAATTCTAACTGTTCCAACAGCTCGTGTTTAACACAAGATCATAAACAATAATTATTGAGCTTCAGCATGCTTTATGAAAAATCACAAAAAGTCACTTAACCATGTTCCCACTAACCAATAATTTTAAGACCATGGTCTTCTTTGCTTTTTACAGCAAGCTTATTTTGATAAAAAGGTCAGACACTAAACATTCAATGAGTGTCTTTGTAATGCCTCGGTTAAGCATTTTTTAATGGAAACTTAACATCTTTGAAAAAAGTTCCAAATGTGAATTACCTGTGCCTCTGCTGTTGTTTTATTTGTCAAAAAAAAATTTGGGGATTTTAGTTCAATGCAAAATTGTTTGAGAATTTTTTTTAGGTAACCGACAATGTGTACATCTAAGTCTATGAAAAACATGTGAACGAGCAGAAAAAAAAATTGCCAGTGAAAGAATGAATCTAAAAATCAAAGACCACAGAAATTGAAAAATAGATTAGATGAATGCTCCAAAAAATACCAAATTGCCTCTTACTTTCTACCTTACTGATTTTTTAAAATTTTGTTCTGTAAATTTGACTTAAATGTGGCCAAGTATAACCAGTGATTTACAACAGAATACCCCCAGAACTCTGGCGAGCGCCGGGGTCTTATTGAAAGCGCTGTGATGAATGATAGCTCGATCTGAACACGACCATATCGACTTTACATCTACGTGGACAATTCTGTTGTTTTTTGAGGCCAAAATAAAGTTTCATTTCATTGAAAGGAAAATTTTAACAAGCGCTCCCTTGATTAAGCGTCCACCTTCCAATAAGCGCCCCTCTTTGAGCCGAAATTTTGACTAGCACCTGGGCACTTACTTAAGGAAATACGGTTTAATACAATTTTTTTAACAGTTATGTTACACTTTGCAACCTCAAAATGCAGTGAAAATGTTTCTATGCATTCCTTTGTAATGCTGCGGATAAAAATAGTATGATGTTCGTGGCATACTTGACTTTTAATGATTGCTTGGTCTCGGTTATAATGACCAGTTGTAATGATAAGTTTACATGGAAATCAACAACAATGCACTCACTCAAATACTTCCAGCGGAACCTCTACATCTTGAACATGTGCTTTACATTTCTCTATTTCCCTCATGTTGTCTATCATCGAGTTTCTGAAACAAAACAAAAAACAGTTTAAACTAGTAAGACGTGGATAGGCCACTGGAATTGAAGAAGGCATCTGTGTCTAATTATAAATTCTGATCTACTGTTTGGCAAGATGACTCATGGTAAACTAGCACTCTTTAAGGTGACTGACGAAATCCCAATGTTAACATTTACAGAAGGAGACAAACATTCGTATTTCAGCATATACTTAAGCCAAGTTTTCGCTTTCATTTCAAGCGATCACGGTTTTGTATCAATCCATCCCGAAATTATACATAGAACGCTCGAAGATAGGTCGCTTACATTTTCTGATTAAGAACACCTTGACTTCCAGGTTGAAAATCACTGACAATGATTCCTATTTGACGTGTTGTTTCTACAAACTGTTCAATTGTTTGCTCCAGCAACTCGAACCTTTCTGGAACCTTATCATCCGCCATGATCACTCTCTCCCTCTCTCTGGCAGCCCTCGTTGCATTGTGGGAAGAATAGGGGCCCTCGCTTCCAAATTTTTTCGAGGATTTATCGGTAGTTTCTGATGTTTTATTCTTTCTCTTAGCCTCACTGTCATTACCTTTCTGCTTAGTGAATGAATTGTTTTGAAAGAAGAAATTTATTTTTGATGAATTTTAAGAGTAAAAGGGTAAATAGTTTTTTGAGGAAATGATGAACTGATTAATACATAATTTCCAGTTTCAAAGTACACACATGGTTATTCTGTAACAAACATTGCGATGAAATTAAAGAAAAGATTGGTTTTTCAGACAGAGTTTGTACAGGTGGATTTCATCTGTGTCTCTGATAATTTTCTTTCCTTTAATTTTTTTTTTTTTTTTTTTTTACTTTTTACACCAAGGTTAACTGATTCCGTAAATCTTGCTTGAAAAAAAAAAAAGGTTATTTCGTGTCCTACTCCATTAATTTTGACCAAAATTCTACATAAGTGGCCAGGAACTTATTCAAGATATAAAAATGTGACATTTATTTCATGTTGTTGACATTTTACACTAACTAAAATACTGCATTTCCTGGAATAAATGCTTGTAAACTTATTCAAAATACTGGTCTAAAGGAGGGGCACTTATTGGAGGGAAAGGCCCCCCCCTCGTTTAATGGAGGGGGTGCTTATTAAGAAAATTACTGATTCTACTTCAGTTAAAGCAAGTTATACATTAAGTGGCAATAGAAACAGGTTTCCTTTGTATCCCTGCTACTTTGGTGAGTGAGGGAGGAGGGGGCACATTTGCTTGATATTACGGCCTATTAGGGGGTGGGAACTTATTTGGGGTAGGATTGTGGATGCTTATTCAAGGGAATAAGATATTTACTGTTGGTTTGGGATACAAATTAGAATCTACATTATGCATACATTATGCCGCAAACAGGTAATCAGAATACACAAACTTTGCGAGCAAAAGTGGTTATCTTGATCTATCTCCAAATTCTCATTACTAATTTGCAACAGGTAAAGAGGAGAGTTAACAGTCATATATTGGGACTCTGTGGGTTAAGTGTAAGTGATAAGTGTTTCTATAGAGGAATGGAGGCATGTCTCTCTTGTAAATTTATTTTGTTCCAGTCTGATATTTAGAAGGTTACACCTCCCCCCTCTACTTCCCCACCCCTCTCCACAGCTTTCAAGTTAGGTTTAACCATAGGGGATAGATATATGACAACTCAAGTTTTAATTGGCTTAAAAAATTTATTCGTTGATAACTTTGCTGAGACCTAAAGAATTAGCTCACACTTAGACTGACTCTTGCTTAATAAATTATGTACATGTCGTCTACCTGCTTTTGTGATGTTTTTATTGTGTGAGAGGTTTAATGTGCGTAGCTGACAGTTGTTGTTGTTAATGGCTTCAGCCAAGTGCTGTGCTCCAATGTCTGAGATGTTATTTGCTGTGAGGTTTAACGTGCGTAGCTGACAGTTGTTGTTGTTGATGGCTTCAGCCAAGTGCTGTGCTCCAATGTCTGAGATGTTATTTTCTTCAAGGTTTAACATGCATAGCTGACAGTTGTTATCGTTGATGGCTTCAGCCAAGTGCTGTACTCCAATGTGAGAGATGTCATTGAATGCGAGGTTTAATGTGTGTAGCTGACAGTTGTTGTTGTTGTTGATGGCTTCAGCCAAGTGCTGTGCTCCAATGTCTGAGATGTTATTGAATGAGAGGTTTAACGTGCGTAGCTGGCAGTTGTCGTTGATGGCTTCAGCCAAGTGCTGTGCTCCAATGTGTGAGATGTCATTGAATGCGAGGTTTAATGTGCGTAGCTGACAGTTGTTGTTGTTGATGGCTTCAGCCAAGTGCTGTGCTCCAATGTCTGAGATGTCATTGAATGCGAGGTTTAATGTGCGTAGCTGACAGTTGTTGTTGTTGATGGCTTCAGCCAAGTGCTGTGCTCCAATGTATGAGATATTATTTATTGAGAGGTCTAACGTGCGTAGCGGACAGTTTTTGTTGATGGCTTCAGCCAAGTGCTGTGCTCCAATGTCTGAGATGTTATTTCTTGAGAGGTTTAATGTAAGTAGCTGACAGTTGTTGTTGTTGATGGCATCGGCCAAGTGCTGTGCTCCAATGTCTGAGATATTATTTCTGTAGAGGTTTAATGTGTGTAGCTGACAGTTGTTGTTGTCGTTGATGGCTTCAGCCAAGTGCTGTGCTCCAAGGTGTGAGATGTTATTTAGTGAGAGGTTTAACGTACGTAGCTGACAGTTGTTGTTGATGGCTTTAGCCAAGTGCTGTGCTCCAATGTCTGAGATGTTATTTTCTGAGAGGTCTAACGTGCGTAGCTGACAGCTGTTGTTGTTGAAGGCTTCAGCTAAATACTTTGCTGTTTCATCTGTCAATTGATTATGTTTGAGGTTTAACCAGCTCAGTTGAGATTCCCTACATTTTAACAATTTAAAAATCTCAAAACAACCTAATGGACCTACGTTATTGTGACTCAAATCTAAATGTGAAATTTGTTGAACATTCTTAATTACATTTACTAACGAAGAGCAATCAACAGCTGTGAGGTGACCACGAATAAAATTTACAAAATTAAAGTTAATTTGTTGAAGTTTTCTCTGAACTATCGACTCCATCTTATCACTTTCGTTACTACATTTAAAAAACGTCACCGCTAAATCCCGTTCGTCTTCAGTCGGCCAGCAGGTCACCATTTTGTCTTCATTCTCTGTCCACTCTTCGTTGTAGTCGGCGCTTTCTTTCATTTCAGTTTTCACAGGAAGAAGGTCAGTGATGATTTCGCTTGGTAGGTGAACTTTATCCTCCATTAGTCCCGCCAGAAACTGAAAAACCAGCTGCCATTTACCATTCTTGATGTTCTCGGAAACAAAGTTCCTCAATTCTGTTTCACTCGTGTTGTTTGCCAAGTGCCTCGCAGCGAAAAACTCTTGCATTGTCAGATGAATGAAACAGAATTGTCGTTCATGTTTGAGCGCGCTGGTTTTACGATCGGGTAAGCGGTGAAAAAGCGCGTTGTCTTCCATTCCGCGCACTTCGTTTCCTTCAAGGATCAGTTTTCCTTCTTTGATTCCTTCAAGCGCCACGCTTCCTAGTTTCTCGAATTTCTCCTCCACATCCAAGGACAATTCATCAGATTCAAAGTGTTCACGAGTGAAATCAGTATCGCGGAATTCTTTAGTATGTCTGAAATAAAACACTTTCACTGCAATATTGTATATCTCGGTTAATTTGGAGGGGAGGGTAACACCAACGGAACTTTCGAACTGCAATATTTGGAACAGACTTGAGCACACGATGAAGCTGTTCATTGGGATATAACAGAGCGAAAGTAAGTTCATGTTGCTGTTGATGTGTCGCCATAGTGTTTCGCCTGCTTGCTTGTCGTCTCCCGTAAATTTGTAGACATATTCTTCAATTTGCTCGGTTGAAAACCCCAAAATCTCGCAGATTTTGTCGAATGGAAGGCGTCTGATGCTCGGCAAAGCCGTAGGTCTCGTTGTGGTCACAATTGAGGCATCTTTGAGGAGTTTTCCGTGCACAAGACAGTGATAGAGAATTCGGAGCGGCATTTGCTGTTCTACGCTGGGACGAGGAGGCGCCTGAACGATCTTAGCATCATGTTTGAATTCATCGAATCCGTCAAAAAGTATGAGGACGCGTTTAGGGTGTTGCAGGATGTATTTCCAGACTTTATCATCCAGGTGGTCTGGAGGAAAATGCTCTGACTGAATCAATAGTTCCCTGAGGTTCAGGACGTCGGTTGAGTTGAATCTTCTGAATTTTACAAAGAAGGCAGCGTCAAAGTGCGTTTCAGCATAAGATGTCGCTTTAAAAACGTCATCAAATGCCCAGTCTCTGAGAAGTTTAATACAACATAATGTTTTGCCGATTCCGGGACGACCAACAACCAAAACTTTCCTGCTTTTATCCGTTAGGAGGTCTTCTAAGCCTTTGGGTTGTGATTCTCCCTTGCGCGACCTTGGATAAACTTTGAGTTGCTCCTGTCTGTCTTCAGTAAAGTCATATGTATCTCTATCATTAATAACCGTAAGATTTGTGTAAATCTGATCCAAAGTCAAATGTTTAACTGCCGTTTGTTCGCCTGGGTTTCCTAAAAAAGGTGATTGGAGCTCAAAAAGGTTTTGGGTGTCTTCTTGAATTATTTCCTTTGTTTTCGCAATGAATCGTTGAAGGTTTGAGTTTTGGAGCTGTTCTGGTTCCCTTTGTGTCAGAGGAACATCATCATGTCCGCTCCATCTATTCGGCTTTTGAGGTTCTTGATGCGACTCGATTTCATCCTGTGGTTGTAGTGGGAAAACATCATCTTGTCTTTGAGGTTCTTGGTGGGACTCAATTTGCGTCGCACGGTGTTCTCGCTCTCTCGATGCAACATCATCCTGTCTTTGAGGTTCTGAGTGTAACTCGACTTGGGTTGGACGGTGTTCACGCTCGTGTGGTTGTGGTTGGACGACATCATCTTGCCTCTGAGGTTCTAAGTGCAACTCGCCTCGGGTCGAACAGTTTTCTGGCACTCGTAACTGTTGTGAAACTTGTTCTATTCTTTCTTCTTGCCTTTGAGGTTTCTGATGGGATTTTCCATGACTGGGATTTAGATGTGTTTCAAGAAACTTTGAGTTTTTCATGAACTTTTTTTCTATGCATGCCCGTGACAAAATGTAGATGGTTTCAATAAGAATACCAGCGACAAAAATTCCATTCACTACAAGAATAGCGTTCATCCAGAAGGTTTTCTTTTCCGCTCGTTGATTGCTACATTCGTGAAAAGCAGAGTTTTGGGTGGCGTCCGATGAATTCCTTGGCTGATTGGTTCTAGAGGGTAAATAACAGTCAAACGTATAGGAAAACTCGAGAGGATAAAGCAACTGAGTTTGAAGGATCATGGAAAGAACTCCTAAAACAAGTCTCGTAGATAGTTGGCAACAGTAAGCGATGAAAAGCTGTTTTCCCTTTGAATTTTTGTTCTCTTGGTCGCCCGACTGACTCTCAGGGTCACCGTTGCGAGTGCTTGACGACAGTTCATTGACTGTATTTTTCACTATTTGGGAGTACACAGCATATACAGCAGCAATAAGGCAGAAATTGATGATCACGAAGCCATAGACGGGAACACCGTATTTGTTGTACTGCTTCATGTATTGCCGGAAACATTTTCCACGGACGAGATCAATGTTTTCAGTCTTCGCTCCACCACAACGGAAATCAAACCTGGGTTCGGTGTTTTCCACTTCAATAAAAATGCCGAGGAAGGTTGCACCCATCACGAACCAAATTGAAACGACTGCGAAGTGGCTATATTTGTTGAATGCTTTAGGCACAAGTAGTTCCTTGAGAGTATCCATCGTTTCAATACTGTTTGTATTTTCGATTAGATGAAAATCGCTCTATACCTTAGGTTGAGGACTTCTGGTTACTCGATTGTTCAGGTTTAAATAAAAGTTTATGAACAAAACTAAAATTTTAACTTTTGGCAAACTTACATGTTTTGTTTTCGCACGCCATCATTTTCTCGGCTACACAGGAAGCTGATATTGGAAACTGACGCAGAAAAATGAAATGGACAGATATGTTTTAGTTATGTCAAATTCTCTCTCTCTCTCTATTGAATAAGATGCTATGAATTTCGTTGAAAGACGCGTCAAGGAAACAATTAAGTATGGCGAGAAATTTGGCTGAGACTTCTTACGTCACCACAGAAAGAAATGAAAGACTTAAAACTCTCCTTTCACTCTCACCTTTGTGCAAGGCCCGGGCTTTTCAATGAGCCCGCGGTATTCAAGCTTTTCAACATGACAATCGCTCGACTCTTATTTTTCCAAAGAGTCTGTAAAACTACATGTTTTCTCTTTTGACTCGTATGATACCTGCAAACCGTTACTTATCAGTGAGCCTTATCGTGAAAGACATTCCTGTTCGAAACTAAAACTATGCATTTAAACCCAGCCGTCATACGTTCCTCTATTGGACAACCTATAAGGGATTTCCAAAACTGAAGATTATCCTTATAGTTATCTCCCGAATGATTACGTTATAACCAAATGTATACCTTGTTCTTCTTGTTAACGAAATGATACAGCTTTTGGCACCGCTACATGGTGATCTCAATAGGGTTAATCGTCAGTGAATGGTCAAAACTTCAGTTTGTTATACCAACAATCGGCAGTAAAGTGGATCAATAACAGCCGTCAAGTCATAAAGATGTTCCTCTGTACGAAATGAAACTGGGTCGTGATATACTATGAATAAACAATCACTACAATCTAAACACATGGCTCTATCACTCGTTTTTACAACTTATGGAAAGAAGTGGCCTCCATTGAGAGACAATTCATTGGACTTAACTTTGGAGCGTAAAACTAGACGGCCGCTAGCGCTCGAGCTGGGCTTCAAACTTAAAAGTTCTGAAAAAAAGGATGTTTCTGATATCCCGATAAGTTTCGTCTGACCAACGCACACTTCTTCGGTGATTTTGCAGAAAACAAATTTTTGCTAAAAATTGATTCATTGAAATATTCGAAATAAATTTTATCGTTTATTTAAGCACTGTTGTCCTAAAAAAATAAACCGGTTAGTCGTAAAATGGACCCGATAGATAAATATTTTGAATATTTAAACCCACCTTATTCGTGAGTTGTCGGTAAAACTTCTATTATTTCATACCAGATGCATGTATCTTGCTTCAGTTTAAATGCAAGAAACAGTATTTTCCGATAACAGATTCTTTCATGAGTGCTAAAATCGCTTCTACTCCTTTTGGGAACATTTGACGAACCGTCTCAAGGATTTGAAATACTTTGGTCAATATATTCGTCTATGAATCTCCTGATTAAAAAATAAGTCACTCTGTATTCATGGCACTTTCACATTTCAATGTTTTTACATATCGTGGTCTAAAAAATTCATATTAACTGGTGTTAATTCATTAGTTAATGTACTCAACGGTTTAAATGACAGTTTAATATAGTTTTAATAGTGCTGGGGTCTTATTGAAAGCTCTGTGATGAATGATAGCTCGATCTGAACATGACCATATTGACTTTACATCTACGTGGACAATTTTGTAGTTTTTTGAGGCCAAAATAAAGTGTCATTTCATTGAAAGGAGAATTTTTAACAAGGGCTCCCTTGATTAAGCGTCCTCCTTCCAATAAGCACCCTCCTTTAAGCCGAAATTTTGACTAGCTCCTGGGCACTTACTTCAGGAAATACGGTTTAATACAATTTTTTTAACTGTTATATTACACTTTGCAACCTCAAAACGCAGTGAAAATAATGTTTCTATGCATTCCTTTTTAATGCCGCAAATAGTATGAAAAAAAAAATAGTATGATATTCGTGGCATACTTGACTTTAATGATTGCTTGGTCTTAGTTATAATGATCAGCTGTTATGATAAGTTTACATGGAAATCAAAAGCAAAGCACTCACTCAAATACTTCCAGCGGAACCTCTACATCTTGAACTCGTGCTTTACATTTCTCTATTTCCCTCATGTTTTCCATCATCGAGTTTGTGAAACAAAACAAAAAAGTTTAAACTAATAGGACGTGGATAGGTCACTGGAAGGAGGAATCTGTGTATAATTATTAATTCCGATCTGCTGTTTGGCAAGATTACTCATGATCAACTAGCACTCTTTAAGGTGACTGACGAAGTCCCAATGTTAACAGTTACAGAGGGAGACGAACATTCATATTTAAGCATACATTTAAGCCAAGTTTTTGCTTTCATTTCAAGCGATCACGGTTTTGTATTAATCCATCCCGAAATTATACATGGAACGCTCGAAGATAGGTCGCTTACATTTTCTGATTAAGAACACCTTGACTTCCAGGTTGAAAATCACTGACAATGATTCCTATTTGACGTGTTGTTTCTACAAACTGTTCAATTGTTTTCTAGCAACTCAAAGCTTTCTGGAACCTTATCATCCGCCATGATCACTCTCTCCCTCTCTCTGGCAGCCCTCGTTGCATTGTGGGAAGAATAGAGGCCCTCGCTTCCAAATTTTTTCGAGGATTTACCGGTAATTAAAACAAACTTTATTCTGGCAATCTACTAATTTCACTCAACAGATTACAAAAAAAATTTTGGGCGACGTTTAATGCGTTAAACTTTCTCTTTGTGATAAATTAAGGGTGTTTACAAGATCAATTCTCAAAATAAATGCATCCCTGATTCAGTCACAAGATTCATACAAGGAAGCAAAACAGGCCAAACATTACCACCCTAATTTTTCAATAAAACAAAGAGTGCAGGAAATCTACAACAATGCTTTGTTGATATACTTTTGAGTTTACAAAACGATGAATATTGACTGAAAGAAATTCAATGACAAAATAGTGACATCCAACTTTAACACCTTCCCAAACAAATACTTTCCCACAGGGCAGTAACTTTGGTCTTGTGGTATAGATGTTGCCAAAGATTAATAAATCTCACAGGTTGTATTCATACCAAGAACACAGAGCATAATTCGTTTAAATTAGATATTTGGCTTTGTAATCCTCTGACAAAAGGTGTTTGTATCAAGTCACTTCTAAGAGGTCTGTAATTCTTCTGGCAAAAAGCAAATTCAAATTTAATCATATGACAGATGGCAGGACAAGGAATTCTATCTAAAAAAAAAGTAGGAAGCTCTTAACCATTTCACTCTCAAGATCTCATTCGTAATTTTCCTTACTGCCTCTGAATCTGTTATTGGATACCTTAAGTATAAGGCCTTCCAACAGAAGGGAAGGTGGGGCCAAGCAAGAGCAGGTGGAAGGCTTTCCCTTCTATCTCATACCACCTTGACACCCTTGGAAAGTCTAATACTCAGGCTAGGTATTGGATGAACTTATAATCCCCTCAATGATGTTTTTATGTTTCTCAAAATTTTTCTGCTTGACACAGTATTTACATTGTATGGAGAAATTATCTTGGTGACTCGTAGGAGTTAAGAGCGCTTCTCTGTAAAAATCAAACATATCGCGGCAAGGGTGGAAAATTCGATTTCTTTCTTATTTTAATGTTTGATGGGCTAGGCTATAACTAAAATCACTGGATACTTTTTTTGGCAAAATATCTTTTTATTTCAGAGAAAAAATACGAATAACGAAATTCCGTTAAAATCGTCATTTTTAGCAGCAAATTATTGCACGAGTTTGAGTGCTTCGCATGCAAAAGCGAACCACTATCTCGTCTTTTAAACACTGAAATCTTCTTTTTCGCTCTCATAAGACCTCACGAAATGATTTTTGTAAACATTGCGCTCTTCTTTGCGCTTAAAATAATTTAATTTCGAAAGCATGCATTTCTCTTCAGTAAAAATACTTCGTGAATAAAATTAATTTTCACCATGTGCCAAACCTTCAAATGGATTAAGCTTTTGGTGGTTGAATTTTGAAAAGATGTTCTCAACATAACTATAAAATTTTGTTTGGGCAAATGCTTGAAGCGATACAAAAGCTTTTCAAAGTCCGTTAAAATGCAGTTATTTTTTTTACCTTTTGCGGTCAACATTCCAGTCGCGAGTCACACATATTTTAATATGTTTCAACCCACATGAGGCCGAAAAATGTACATAGAAAGATATTTCCAAATGCTCTAACCTCATTTGTCACAGAAGACCAATCCAGAGACCATTTTAGTGTGATTCTCTTGTCGTTCGTATTTAGGTCTGTATAAATGATAACGTCCGATGAAACCACCAACCCTGTTGAACACCATCTTGTTGTCAAACGTTCGATATCTTTCTTCACTGTGGCGTCTTATTCAACGGTTCAGTTGACTGCGAGTATTGCTCAGTTTACAATGCACTAAAAGATTACATCTAACAGTATAATTCAATGCTAAACTGAGTTAACTACAAACATGTACGCCCTTTGAGTATTTGGCTTGCACGCAATACCGGTGACAAAGGAACTTTAGGGGGTAGGTGAAGGGCAAAACTCCAGAATTGAACTCTTGGAACCTACAAAATATTTTATTTTGTAAACATTTTTATAATAGTGTCATCGTTGTCTGGTGACAAACAGTAAAATACATTTATTTATTGCAGGGAATTATTCTTGTTTTTTTTGGCGCTCTGTGCCTGTCGTACTTATTAGGGATGTTTTTCTTTCCAATAAAATTGCAAGAAATACCCTAATAGCATGAAAGAGAACCTTTTGTACATTTTTACAACACCATGCTACAAAACGTAGTGGTGGGAATGTGTGGCTTATGTGAGGTCGGGGTGCTATGTTCCGTGGCCAATAGGTGGGGCTTGCATAAGGGAGTGGTACTATTAACCACTGTTAATAGACCCAACTACCGTTTAAAACCTTAAACTACAGAGGGGCCGACATATGTGCGCTCAGCACAAAATAAGGTCGATCTCATCTTCAGGACCGGTAAATTTGAAAGCCGACTCGTGACTTGCGATATTCTCGGTGCATGAAAGTAAAGGAACAATTGATATATTAAAGTATGTGTGTGACTCGCGACTGGAATGTTGACCGCGAAAGGTCAAATAACTGCATTTTAACAGACTTTGAAAAGCTTTCGTATCGCTCTCAATCATTTGCCCAAAGAAATTTTTACAGTAATATTGAGAACAACTTTTCATTATTCTACCACCCAAAGCTTAATCCATTTGAAGGTTTAGCACATGCTGAAAATTAACTTTGCTCACAAAGTACTTCTACTGAAGAGAAATGTATGCTTTCGAAATTAAATTATTTTACACGCAAAGAGGAACGCAGTGTATACAAAAATCGTTTTGTGAGGTCTTATGAGGTTGAAAAAGAAGATTTGAGTGTTAAAAGACGAGATTGTGATTCGTTTTTGAATGCGAAGCCCTCAAACTTGTGCAATAATTTGCTTCTAAAAATGACGATTTCAATGGAATTTTGTTATTTGTATTTTCTCTGAAATAAAAAGATATTTTGCTAAAAAAAGTATCCAGTGATTTTAGTTATAGTCTAGCCTATCTAATATTAAAATAAGAAAGAAATCGAATTTTTCACCCTTGCCGCGAAATTTAGAATTTGTCTGATTTTTACAGACAAGCACTCTTAAAGGGATAACAGTATGGAGAATAAGAATATTAAAATGTGGGAATACCGTTGTTACAATCAACAAAGCAGGGGTTTCACCACATTTTTTCCTATTTTATTTAGAGATTAACTAAGAAATGTTTGTAATATAAGTTAAAAGTTTTAACAGTTCCTAGCATCTACTTGGACAAAGCCCCTTTGCAGGATACCTTGAGTACTTAGATTTCAACAGGAAAGAGCTATACAATTTCACAAACTATTGGAACAGAACTAATCTCAAATTATGTCAACTACATGGTGTGAATCTTGAAGAGATAAAAGAACTAGAAAAGTTTTCACAAATAATAGTTTTCCTTCCAGTTAAATCTCTGACAGCCAACCACAATCAACATTGTATGGAAAATAAGGAAAGCCAGGGAATAATTAGACCATCCTCATAAAGAAAGTAGGTCAGTGGGTCCTGGAAAAGAAAAAAATGAGTGCTGCCCCCTTCAAATTGCTTTCCTAACTCAAAAGTTTCTGATTTAAAGGCTTGATTAAATTGAGAATCTACTTTAGAAAATTTGGCAAGTTAGTCAATACAAATGGAATTCTTTTTTTTTTCTTTTTGATTCTTTCTTAATAACAAATGGATCAGCCAGGCAATGGGAGGTGAAAATATTTAATGAGGTTGGCCTAACAATATAGAAGAACTTATCCTAATGTTGATAAAACACAACACAGAATGTTCACAATTAAACCTTTAACTCCCATAAGTGACCGGGGCAGAATTTCTCCTTACCATGTCAATACAATTTCAACCAGATAAATGAGAATAAAGAAAAATATCAATTTGGGGATTATTAGTTGATCAAATACTAAATTCTCTGTACTAGCATTGAAAGAATTGTATGGTTGACAGTAAGAAGAATTACAAATTTGATCTGGGAGTTCAAGGGTTAACAAACAAAACAGAGTCTAGTGAGCACAAGTGGAAAAGATTCAACTTTGCTATTTGTCTCAAGTTTGCATATTACAAAAACAAACAGCCAATATGTCATTGGATATCAAGGACTTTTCCTATCCTGCAATATGCTTAGGATTAAGGTTGTCATATGGTGATGGCAAAGACGTGTAATTATTAATTCTGGGATGGTTGTATCTTCACTTACAAAACTAAATAAAATTATAAACAAAATTAGTGGGCAGTTGAACAAGTATACACAGAAAAGATAACAGCCTAAAAGAAGTATGGCCATCAGAGTCACCAGGATCTCTGCTAATCATCTCTGTAGGTATAATTTATTACAAATAATGATTTTCCACTTATCCTGTCTGAACGATTCCTATGGTATACAGCATGCATTTTTGTGTGTAGACAAAAGTAAAAAAAAAGCACCTTACAATCCAAAAAACAGCACTTTTTTTATGCCCAAGGACAAACTGACCTCCATTGGTTTTTTTCCCTTTTTTAAGAAAAGGGCACTGTAACCAAGTTAGGTTGCTAACGATCCCACGATTGCCTCTTCGATGTGTCCGGGTAAGTCACAGGCCCGCCAAATCTACTGTCTCCATAATAATATGATGAAGGCGGATAAGACCGCTGATAGTCCCTGTAATCACTGTCGTATGTACTGTAATATCCATAAGAACTTCGACTGTATGACGAAGGATAGGGTGCTTGTCTGTAGTACTCGCGATCGTAGTATGGATGATAGCGGCTTCTTTCGGGAGGGTAGTAACCACCGCCGCCTCCACCTCGAGGAGGACCTCGAGAATTCCCCGGTGCTCTGTCTCTTGGGTACGGACTTCTTCCTTCTCCACCTCCCCTGCCCTTCTTATGTGGAGTGGTTGACATTAATACTCTAATAACATTGCCTTTCAGCTCCGTTTCATGTAGCTCTTTTATCGCATTTTCGGCGTCCTCTTTATTCTCAAAATGCACAAATGCATAATTTCGAACTATTGCATGCTCCACAATGGTACCGTATTTTTCGAAGGCTTCCTTAAGATCGTCTTCACTGCATGATTCTGAGATGTTCCCTACAAATAGTTTAGTAGGCATCGGTCGACTGTTGATGCAAAACTGCAAAGGATCGTTAGACAGCCACCAAACATTGACTGAACGCTTCAAAATGGCAGCGCACGCGGTCATCAGAAGTAACGCGCATGCCCTGGAATCTCATTTACGATTATTTTCCGACTATTTGCGAACAACCAGTTCCGGAAGGAAACAAAATGGCTGCTCCCCTCTTTATGGGATTTGATTCAAGTACGCAGCAGTTGAAAGCACTAGTTATCGACAAAGATCTTAAAGTTGTGACAGAGGCTTCCGTGCACTTCGATAACGATTTTCCGGAATTTAAAACGCAGGGCGGCGTTCATCAACACAAGGATAAGCTAACTGTTACAGCGCCAACGTTATTGTGGGTGAAAGCGTTTGACCTTGTTTTAAAAAGACTGAAAGAAAATGGTCTGGAATTCGGAGCTATTGCTTGTGTTTCTGGAACAGGACAACAACATGGCAGTGTTTATTGGAAAAATGGAGCAAGAGAGACATTGAAAAACTTGCAAAGTGGAAAATCTCTTTATGACCAATTTCAGGTACAGGGTGTGCACCTATGTATGGTTGGAGCACTCACTTTATCCTGTTCCTTCCGAACATTGCCCCTTTTTTTAATTTTGATAAATTAAATAGTGATGGTTGTGACAAATCTATGAGATATGCTGCACTGTTGTGGTGGTTGGAGGGCTGGATTCCTCAATGAATGAACTGAGTTTATGCTCAGGGCGGATCATTGAGTTAAATGTTGGGGCAAGACACTTAACTCTTTCACTCCCATGGGTGACCAAGACCGAATTTCTCCTTACAAAGTCAATACAATATCAACCAGATAAGTGTTGAGAATAAAGAAAAATATCAATTTGTGGATAACTAGCTGATCCAACACTAAATTATCTGAACTAACATGATAAGAATTGTATGGTTGACAGAAAGGAGAATTACAAATTTGATCTGGGAGTTAAAGGGTTAACTCTCACAGTGGCTTTGTCCACCTGGAAGTTTGTTGGATAGCAGAGGACTTCTTCCTTTAATGGGATGCCAGTTCATTACAGGGTTAAATGGTTCCAATTCAATAAGTCACTGACTTATTCACTCATTTACTCTCTCACTCACTATCATTATGAGTACCCACTGGAATGCAAGATGGTGGCAAAGGTATTCCACTGTTATAAGCCTCAGCCAGTTTTTGGATTATGTCCATGGAGTGGTTTAAGTCTCCTTTTTCAGTTTCTCCAATAGAATACTGCCATACGTTCTCAGGCTTACAATGCATGTGCCTGTCTTCAGGTGCCCAGAGTATTGTTGTTGAACTGATCACTGAATCATTTTGAGAAAGCCAATCCTGTCACCTTAAAGGTCTTCTTATGATGATGGTTCTCATGTTCTGAGGGCTTTTTAAATACTTAAGCTGAAAGTGTGACATATAAGTTGAAAAGCAATACACCTAGCTAATTTATTTTGTAACAGATGTTTATTTTATTTGTAGGTAATTATGTTTCCCTCTAAATTTCACCACTAAGAGGAAACAGTATTATTGTTGCCATATTCTATTGTCTGTTTGTATCGTTAACTTTGTTAATTTTCATTGCTTGTCTTGAAATATGCAGAGTTTTGATTAGAAATGCAGATGTTTGACTGCATGCTGCCAGTAGCATGAAGTCAAAGCATCAAGAGTCATATGGTACCTCCCTACAAAGTCCTGAGGAAAAAATTGATTATTGCCTGAGACATCATAAACTTAAAGTGTTTTCTTTTCTCATCAAATTTCAATTTCTAGGATTCATTTGCTATCAAGGACTCTCCCATATGGATGGATTCAAGTACAGGAAAACAATGCCGAAATTTAGAGGATGCAGTTGGTGGCCCACAAAGACTTAGTGATATTACAGGCTCAAGGGCTTATGAACGCTTCACAGGAAATCAAATTGCCAAGATATATGAGTTGAAACCTGATGCATACAACATGTGTGAGAGAATTTCCCTGGTTAGCAGCTTTGCTGCTAGTCTTTTGATTGGTGACTATGCACCAATTGATTTTAGTGATGGATCTGGAATGAATCTGATGAATATTCACAGTAAAACTTGGGAAGACAAGTGCCTAGAGGTTTGTTGATCATTCTAGTTCAAACTTTTTAAGTTACAATCATGAAGAATACCAACTCTGATATTATTTAAGTCAGCTTTAGATAATAGACCTCACAGTAAGACTCAGGCAATATATTTGTATTGTTTATCATTGAAATCTGATGAGTTATTGATTTATTGGGCTATTAAAATTAACAATGTATTTGGCTGCTTGTTTGCACAACCAACTACCTTCTGGTAGAGTTAAAATGATGTTATGGGGCATATGCAGGGCGTGAAATAGCGCCTACTACAGGTGCCAATGCAACTAAATTTTTTGCTTTGGTGATCAAATCCTGAAAATTAGTCATCAAATTGGCAACCAGAATGTTTCATCATAACCCTACTTAAAGATACAGTGAATTAAAAGATTTGGGTAAAATTTCCACACAGCCCTGCACTACATTAATATGCATTCAGTTCTTTAATAGAGAGAACAATTAAAAAAACAATACATTGCCATTGGGAGAACAAATTTGTTTTACAATAGTATGGGGCGGTATGGAAATTTTACCGAGATTTGCAAAGATAGATCTGTGGCAAACTTCCTTGTTAAGTTTGTTTCCAAAATGTCGCACATGCATTTTGATCAATAACTAGATGCCATCTTGGATTTAGGTGAGCTTGAGCATTGTATATCTTCCATTCTAGTGTCCACTTTGTTGCAGGTTAAAGATCTTTTTACTAACTTACTTTTGGAGGGTCTATCTAGAACGCTGACAGCATAAAAAAAAAAATGGTTTTGTTTGTCTTTGAAAATGGCAACCAACTTTTTTTGAATTGGCTACCACTTTGAAGAATTAAGGAGCTAAGTGGCTGTCAGGAAAAAAAATTAATTTCATGCACTGATATGTCTAGTAAATTTGAGGGTTGACAGACAAAAGCTTGGACTGGTCACACACCCTGGTTGTCATTGTCTGATACAATGAAAACTATAATTTGAGTACTATAAATGGAGCATTAACAGTAGGTTTAACAGAGCACAGTTTGGTTTTTGAGTTACCAAGCATTTAGAGCCTGTACATGGAAATAAGTGAAAAAGCATAATGTAGAACAACTTTACCACCCTTTGGAGGTGCACCAGTTTACAAATTCTTAGTTTCATCTAGATTCACTCACCATAAGTGCTAACCAAGCAGCCTTACACCAGTTTTTCCCTTGGTTTCCATTTTAGTTTACCACTCTTTGACCTGACAAATGAAAAAGAGTTAAGGACAAATTTTGGAGAAAAATAGGATAGTTGCTTGATGAGCATCAAATTCAAATTCCATATAGTGGGTAGTGATGACAATTTTGGAATCCAACCAGATTTGCTTTGTAGTGATTGTGTAAAAAATGGTTCAGTTGTACCCAATGCAACTTCAAATTGTAGAAGATTGAAACAGACTTTTGAAATTGCAATTGATCAATGTGGAATCTTTGTTCAATTTTTTTGTTATTTTTGGGTAGGCGTGTGCACCAAATTTGAGGGAGAAGCTTGGGGACTTGGTACCTTCCTATGAAATAATTGGCCATATATCACAGTACATGGTGCAAGAATATGGATTCAGTCCTGATTGTAAGGTTGTGGCATTCACCGGTGACAATCCTGCTTCCTTAGCAGGGATGAGGCTAGACAAAGGGGACATTGCATTGAGTCTGGGTACCAGTGACACACTCATGCTATGTTTCAAAACTCCCAAGCCTGCCCTAGAGGGGCATATATTTGTCAATCCAATTGAAGGTATTGTATATTTGATTTAGTTTGCATTCAATGTTTCATATTGAAAGCTTTTTGTAAGGATTTCCAAAAATGTGTGTGTCCTTCTCAAGCAATGGAGGAGATGTACACAAATAGTTAATTAACAAATTGCTATCCCTCTCCTTATGAAGCTTCATTGGTCACCCATTCACATAGGGATTAATTTCAAAATAGTACTTTTAAAATATAAGGCCATATGTGGCTTGGTACGGTCCTACATAACTGATCTTACCTCTACTATACGTATGGAACAAGTTATTCTTTGTGATCCACCAAAGAAAGTCACTGAAATAATCCATTATGTAAGTCTTATGCAAAAATTGGTGATTATTTACTCTCTTAGCATGGCTGCAGCAAAAGTCTGGAACTCACCTCCAACTGAAATAAAATAAGCCTCTACTTTTGGCAATTTTAAATGTTTGCCTTAGACCCATGATTTTGAATTAGTGCTTTCCTGATGTCTGTAAAATTTTAAATAGTATTTTTTCTTATGGTGTCAGCAATTTTTAAGCCATATCAATTTTGACATGATTTTAGTCTTAACTTCTGTTTTATAGCATTTCATTTGTATAATTTTTCAGTGATTCTAGGTTTTTTTAATCATATTTTATCTGCTTAGTTTATTATGGTTGTTTTATATTTTTTTCACACATGATCATTAAGTCATGTAGCACGTACTATATAAGTTTATCAATTATTGTTATTACTTTCATTTACAACAAATAAAGACAAATACTGGATTGTTTGTGTAACAAACATCTCATGGTAGATAATGTGACTTATGTCATTTATCCTGCAAGAAATGGCCAACTCTAATTTTGCTTATGACTTTTTTACTTGCAACTGTTAGTAACACTGTCAATAGTTTTTGTAGAATGAAAGCAAAACTACTAAATCATTTTTATCATCTGTATTTCTTTCCCAGCAAGGCAACAGTGTGAAAATCTGAAAATATATTTTTCTTCCTTGTAGAAAATGCCTACATGGCTCTTCTCTGTTTCAAGAATGGGTCCTTGACAAGAGAGTCCATACGAGACTCTTCAGCAGACAACTCCTGGGAAATTTTCAATAAAGCTTTGAAGAACACTGATCGTGGCAATAAAGGAAACATTGGCATCTATTTTGCAGCCACAGAAATAACACCTTTTGCTGTTGGAATTCATCGTTTTAATGATAAGGGGGAAAGAGTTGATTCATTTTCAAAAGAAATAGAAGTGAGAGCACTTGTTGAGGGACAGATCATGGCTAAGAGAGCTCATGCAGAAGCCCTAGGGTACTCATTAGGTAAATAGTATGATCTCAGATTATCATCGTGTTCCTTAATACACTTATTTAGTAAAATAATTATTATTGCTCTGTATTCTTGTTTGTTTTAAACCCTTCAACTCCCAGAAGTGATTAACATGTAACTTATCCTGGCCTGTAATATCCATACTTAATCCAGCAAAGAGGTTATGAGAATACTCAAACTTTTAAGATAGAAGTTGTTATCTTGATTTAACACCCAATTCCTTGTTCAACTAATGTGTATTTTGAGTAGCACAACTGCAATAAAGCTAGTCAAATGAAAAGTAGTCAAAGTGGAACATTTGAAGCTGAGCTTGAGTCAATTGGAGAGTGCTTAATAAAATAAGGCTGTTTTGATTATCTTCTGGGGAATATACCAAACTAACCCCTACACAGCAAGGCTATAATTTTGTTATTATTCTGTTGTTAGGTTCAACTACACGCATACTTGCAACAGGAGGTGCATCATCAAATCTTGCCATACTTCAAGTAATAGCTGATGTGTTTTATGCTCCTGTCTTTGCCATCCAAGATACAGCCAATTCAGCTTGTCTGGGTTGTGCATACCGTGCTAAGCATGGCTGGGAGCGTAGTAATGGCAGGTCTTTTATGGATGTGGTTAGTGGAGCACCACCTTATATAAAAGTAGCAGAGCCCTCGTGTGATGCTCAGAACATCTACAACCCACTGACAGCCAGGTACAAGGAGTTGGAAGACAATATTGTGGACAGTTCTCATCATCAAGTGAAGAGGCCAAGGGTGTAAACCTCACCTAATGTTCAAGTCTTTGCCAAGCATTTGGCAATCAGCCGAAAATCACAATCTGGCAGCCACAAAGCAATTTGATGTTATCAATAAATTAATACAATATCAGCAGTGATAAGAATGAAGAAAAGTATGGATTAGTAGTTGTTCCAATACCTAATTCTCAGAACTAATATCACAAGAATTGTATGGCAGACAGTAAAGAGAATTGCTTAAATAAATGAGATAAGGGGAGGAAAAGTTTCATAGAATATTATTTGCAGGAAATACAGCTTTAATTATAGGCAATAGTCCATTTTACAGTTGCATGCTTAGTTGCCAAGCCTTTGAACTAGAGTGAGGCTAAGAGTGACCTTGTTATGATACAAACCTTGCTGTTTTTCAAATGTAAATTACTTTGTTATTATGCTAACTAGATACTGGTCTTTATTACAACAAGGTCACTTTCAGCCTCACTCCAAATTAAAAGCTTGACAATTAAGTACATAACTGTGAAAAGGCTTATTATGTGTAGCATATGCAATGGAAAATAAGCCTAAAAGTTTTTTATCAATATTTTTTTAGATTATGTATGTGTAGTTGTAAATTAAATTGAGATCATAAAGGCTACTTCTGGTGACAATTTTTTCAGAAACATATCTTCCACAGTCAGGTATAACATCAAAGGACATTATTGTGTTATGAAAACACAGTCTTTTTTTTTTCTTTTTTTGCATCACACCTGCAGTAAGCCAGTTTTTTTACTTTGAAATTTTGAAGCAAGAAGGAGTAAAAAAGGCAAGAAGCTGTTAAGCTTGGAAAACATTCAAACAGATTTCTTTGATAAAAAGGGGCAAAAAAACTGACATCTCTGCTTCTTGTTGTTCAAACTAATTGCCATGAGTTTCTGATGTTTTATTCTTTCTCTTGGCCTCACTGTCATTACCTTTCTGCTTAGTGAATGAATTGTGTTGAAAGAACAAATTTCTTTTTGATTAATTTTAAGAGTAAAAGGGTAAATATTTTTGGAGGGAAATGATGTGCAGAAGCCTAATACATAATTTTCAGTTTAAAAGTACACATGGTTATTCTGTAACACATTTGGATGAAATTAAAGAAAAGATTGTTTTTTCAGACAGAGTTTGTACAGGTAGATTTCATATATGTCTCTGATTATTTTCTTTTCTGTAATATTTTTTTTTTACTTTTTACACCAAGGTTAACTGATTCTGTAAATCTTGTTTTACAAAAAAAAGGTTATTTTGTGTCCCACTTGATTAATTTTGACCAAAATTCTATGTAAGTGGACAGGAATTTATTCAAGACATAAAAATGTGACATTTATTTCATGTTGTCTACATTTTAAACTTACTAAAATACTGCATTTCCTGGAATAAATGCTTGTGAACTTATTCAAAATACTGGTCTCAAGGAGGGGCACTCATTGGAGGGAAAGGGCTCCTCCCTTGTTTAATGGAGGGGGTGCTTATTAAGAAAATTACTGATTCTGCTTCAGTTAAAGCTTTAAAATTTGTACATTGAATGGCAATAGAAACAGGTTTCCTTTGTATCCCTACTACTTTAGTGAGTGAGGGAGGAGGGGCGCACGCTTGCTTGATATTACAACCTAGGGAGTGGGAACTTATTTGGGGTAGGATTGTGGGTGCTCACTCAAGGGAATAAGATATTTACTGTTGGTTTGGGATATGAATTAGAATCTACATTATGCATACATTATGCAGCAAACAGGTAATCAGAATACACAAACTTTGAAAGCAAAAGTGGTTATCTTGATCTATCCCCAAATTCTCATTACTAATTTATTGCAAGGAAATTTGCAACAGGTAAAGAGGAGAGTTAACAGTCATATATTGGGACTCTGTGGGTTAAGAGTAAGTGATAAGTGTTTCTATAGAGGAATGGAGGCATGTCTCTCTTGTAAATGTATTTTGTTCCAGTCTGATATTTAGAAGGTTTCACCTCCCCCCTCTGCTGCCCCACCCCTCTCCACAGCTTTCAAGTTAGGTCTAACCAAAGGGATAGATATATGACAACTCAAGTTTTAATTGGCTTAAAAAATTTATTCTACTTTGATAACTTTGGGAGTTCTGACTCTATTTACAAGAACTTTTAAGCTTAACCTAACTGTCTGAGTTTGGTACTTCATCAGATTTCGTAGTCCAACTTATTAACATTTCATCATACCAGACGAGAAACAGGCCCTAAACATGTACAAAAATACTCAATGTTTATGACAACGGCGAAAACCGCAAAAATTGTTTCGATTACATTAAATAAATCTTACACCACAAACCTATTCAAAAAGGCTCTTTTTTAAGTGCGACTAGTCAATTTATAATTTGGTTACGATTTCACTGGTAGAAAGTATGAAACTACTTGAACCGGATCGCTTCCACTCAAAAAAATTAAAACAAATGAAACAAATGTATTGTACCAAGCAATCTGCATTATATTAACTTATTTGATCCGCTTATAATCTCCTAAAGAGCTTCAATAAACGCATCAGAAAACTTATTCCTTACGACATACACAAGCAATAAGAACATTTATGAGCATGCAGTGAATTTAGGATCGAAACTAACCAATCATAAAATGACAAAGTTTCCTGAGAGGTCCGTGTTTGTTTGTTTTCTCTGCAGGAAGTTTGTGGTTTTACTTCAATGTTATTGGATCGTTTATAGAAAAAGTTTGACATCCTTTGTTCCCAATAAACATGTTCATTGGTTCATTTTTCTTCATTTCGATCCGGTTCAAATAATCTCGCTGCCTCAAGCGCATCTAACACTCACTTTGCTGTCAGTCACGTTTCTACTTTATTGGTTGTAATTGTCACTGAGCTGGTTACCTCACAGTTATTTTGAATAGTAAGTTGTTGTAATAATTTTTTCAGTTTTTAATTGGAATTGCTGAGGCCTAAAGGATAAGCTTACACTGACTATTGCTTAGTAAATTACGTACGTGTTGCTTGCTTGTTATGTGTTGATTGTCTGAGAGGTTTAACGTGTGTAGCTGACAGTTTTTGTTGTTGATGGCGTCAGCCAAGTGTTGTGCTCCAATGTCTGAGATGTTATTGTATGTGAGGTTTAACGTGTGTAGCTGACAGTTGTTGTTGTTAATGGCGTCAGCCAAGTGTTGTGCTCCAATGTTTGAGATGTTATTGCCTGAGAGGTCTAACGTGTGTAGCTGACAGTTGTTGTTGTTGATGGCGTCAGCCAAGTGTTGTGCTCCAATGTTTGAGATGTTATTGCCTGAGAGGTCTAACGTGTGTAGCTGACAGTTGTTGTTGTTGATGGCGTCAGCCAAGTACTGTGCTCCAATGTCAGAGATGTTATTGTATGTGAGGTTTAACGTGTGTAGCTGACAGTTGTTGTTGTTGATGGCGTCAGCCAAGTGTTGTGCTCCAATGTCTGAGATGTTATTGTATGTGAGGTTTAACGTGTGTAGCTGACAGTTGTTGTTGTTAATGGCGTCAGCCAAGTGTTGTGCTCCAATGTTTGAGATGTTATTGCCTGAGAGGTCTAACGTGTGTAGCTGACAGTTGTTGTTGTTGATGGCGTCAGCCAAGTGTTGTGCTCCAATGTCTGAGATGTTATTGTATGTGAGGTTTAACGTGTGTAGCTGACAGTTGTTGTTGTTGATGGCGTCAGCCAAGTACTGTGCTCCAATGTGTGAGATGTTATTGCCTGAGAGGTTTAACGTGTGTAGCTGACAGTTGTTGTTGTTGATGGCGTCAGCCAAGTGCTGTGCTCCAATGTGTGAGATGTTATTGTGTGAGAGGTTTAACGTGCGTAGCTGACAGTTGTTGTTGTTGATGGCGTCAGCCAAGTGCTGTGCTCCAATGTCAGAGATGTTATTGTATGAGAGGTTTAACGTGTGTAGCTGACAGTTGTTGTTGTTGATGGCGTCAGCCAAGTGCTGTGCTCCAATGTCAGAGATGTTATTGTATGAGAGGTTTAACGTGTGTAGCTGACAGTTGTTGTTGTTGATGGCGTCAGCCAAGTGCTGTGCTCCAATGTCAGAGATGTTATTGTATGAGAGGTTTAACGTGTGTAGCTGACAGTTGTTGTTGTTGATGGCGTCAGCCAAGTGCTGTGCTCCAATGTCAGAGATGTTATTGTATGAGAGGTTTAACGTGTGTAGCTGACAGTTGTTGTTGTTGATGGCGTCAGCCAAGTGCTGTGCTCCAATGTCAGAGATGTTATTGTATGAGAGGTTTAACGTGTGCAGCTGACAGTTGTTGTTGTTGATGGCGTCAGCCAAGTGCTGTGCTCCAATGTCAGAGATGTTATTGTATGAGAGGTTTAACGTGCGTAGCTGACAGTTGTTGTTGTTGATGGCGTCAGCCAAGTGCTGTGCTCCAATGTGTGAGATGTTATTGTATGAGAGGTTTAACGTGCGTAGCTGACAGTTGTTGTTGTTGATGGCGTCAGCCAAGTACTGTGCTCCAATGTGTGAGATGTTATTGCCTGAGAGGTTTAACGTGTGTAGCTGACAGTTGTTGTTGTTGATGGCGTCAGCCAAGTGCTGTGCTCCAATGTCAGAGATGTTATTGTATGAGAGGTTTAACGTGTGTAGCTGACAGTTGTTGTTGTTGATGGCGTCAGCCAAGTGCTGTGCTCCAATGTCAGAGATGTTATTGTATGAGAGGTTTAACGTGTGTAGCTGACAGTTGTTGTTGTTGATGGCGTCAGCCAAGTGCTGTGCTCCAATGTCAGAGATGTTATTGTATGAGAGGTTTAACGTGCGTAGCTGACAGTTGTTGTTGTTGATGGCGTCAGCCAAGTGCTGTGCTCCAATGTGTGAGATGTTATTGTGTGAGAGGCTTAACGTGCGTAGCTGACAGTTGTTGTTGTTGATGGCTTCAGCTAAATACTTTGCTGCTTCGTCTGTCAGTTGATTACTTGTGAGGTTCAACCAGCGTAGTTGAGATTCCTTACATTTTAACAATTTACAAATCTCAAAACTACCTAATGGACCAACATCATTTTGACTCAAATCTAAATGTGAAATTTGTTGAACATTCTTAATTACATTTACTAACGAAGAGCAATCAACAGCTGTGAGGTGGCTACGAATAAAATTTACAAAATTAAAGTTAATTTGTTGAAGTTTTCTCTGAACTATCGACTCTATCTTATCACTTTCGTTACCACATTTAAAAAGCGTCACTGCTAAATCTTGTTCGTCTTCAGTCGGCCAGCAGGTCACCATTTTGTCTTCATTCTCGGTCCACTGTTCGTTGGAGTCGGCGCTTTCTTTCATTTCAGTTTTCACAGGAAGAAGGTCAGTGATGATTTCGCTTGGTAGGTGAACTTTATCCTCCATTAGTCCTGCCAGAAACTGAAAAACCAGTTGCCATTTGCCGTTCTTGATGTTCTCGGAAACAAAGTTCCTCAATTCTGTTTCACTCATACTATTTGCCAAGTGCCTCGCAGCGAAAAACTCTTGTATTGTCAGATGAATGAAACAGAATTGGCGTTCAAGTTTAAGCGCGCTGGTTTTACGGTCGGGTAAGCGATGAAAAAGCGCGTTGTCTTCCATTCCGCGTACTTCGTTTCCTTCAAGGATCAGTTTTCCTTCTTTGATTCCTTCAAACGCCACTCTTCCTAGTTTCTCGAATTTCTCCTCCACATCCGAGGACAATTTATCAGATTCAAAGTGTTCACGAGTGATATCAGTATCGTGGAATTCTTTAGTGTGTCTAAAATAAAACAATTTCACTGCAATCTTGTATATCTTGGTTAATTTGGAAGGGAGCGTAACAACAGCGGAACTTTCGAACTGCAATATTTGGAACAGACTTGAGCATATGATGAAGCTGTTCACAGGGACATAACAGAGCGAAAGTAAGTTCATGTTGCTGTTGATGTGTCGCCATAGTGTTTCGCCTGCTTGCTTGTCGTCTCCCGTAAATTTGTAGACATATTCTTCAATTTGCTCGGTTGAAAACCCCAAAATCTCGCAGATTTTGTCGAATGGAAGGCGTCTGATGCTCGGCAAAGCCGTAGGTCTCGTCGTGGTCACAATTGAGGCATCTTTGAGGAGTTTTCCGTGCACAAGACAGTGATAGAGGATTCGGAGCGACATTTGCTGTTCTACGCTGGGACGAGGAGGAGGCGCCTGAACGATCTTAGCATCATGTTTGAATTCATCGAATCCGTCAAAAAGTATGAGGACGCGTTTAGGGTGTTGCAGGATGTATTTCCAGACTTTATCATCCAGGTGGTCTGGGGGAAAATGCTCTGACTGAATCAATAGTTCCTTGAGGTTCAGGACGTCGGTCGAGTTGAATCTTCTGAATTTTACGAAAAAGGCAGCATCAAAGTGCGTTTCAGCATTAGATGTCGCTATAAAAACTTCATCAAATGCCCAGTCTCTGAGAAGTTTAATACAACATAATGTTTTGCCGATTCCGGGACGACCAACAACCAAAACTTTCTTACTTTTATCCGTTAGGAGGTCTTCTAAGCCTTTCGGTTGTGATTCTCCCTTGCGCGACCTTGGGTAAACTTTGAGTTGCTCCTGTCTGTCTTCAGTAAAGTCATATGTATCTCTATCATTAATAACCGTAAGATTTGTGTAAATCTGATCCAAAGTCAAATGTTTAACTGCCGTTTGCTCGCCTGGGTTTCCTAAAAAAGGTGATTGGAGCTCAGAAAGGTTTTGGGTGTCTTCTTGAATTATTTCCTTTGTTTTCGCAATGAATCGTTGAAGATTTGAGTTTTGGAGCTGTTCTGGTTCTCTTTGCGTCAGAGGAACATTATCATGTCCGCACCTTCTATCTGGCTTTTGAGGTTCTTGATGCGACTCGATTTCATCCCGTGGTTGTAGTGGGAAAACGTCATCTTGACTTTGAGGTTCTTGGTGGGACTCAATTTGGGTCGCACGGTGTTCTCGCTCTCTTTGCAGTGGAACAACATCATCCTGTCTTTGAGGTTCTGAGTGTAACTCGACTTCGGTTGGACGGTGTTCTCGCTCGTATGGTTGTGGTTGAACGACATCATCTTCCCTCTGAGGTCTTAGGTGCAACTTGCCTCGGGTCGAACGGTTTGCATGCACTCGTAACTGTTCTATTCTTCCTTCTTGTCTTTGAGGTTCCTGATGAGATTTTCCATGGTTGGGATTTAAATGTGTTTCAAGAAACTTTGAGTTTTTCATGAACTTCTTTTCTATGCATGCCCGTGACAAAATGTAGATGGTTTCAATAAGAATGCCAGCGACAAAAATTCCATTCACTACAAGAATAGCGTTCATCCAGAAGGTTTTCTTTTCCGATCGTTGATTGCTACATTCGTAAAAAGCAGAGTTTTGGGTGGCGTCCGATGAATTCCTTGGCTGATTGGTTCTGGAGGGTAAATAACAGTCAAACGTATAGGAAAACTTGAGAGGATAAAGCAACTGAGTTTGAAGGATCATGGAAAGAACTCCTAAAACAAGTCTCGTGGATAATTGGCAGCAGTAAGCGATGAAAAGCTGTTTTCCCTTTGAATTTTTATTCTCTTGGTCGCCCGACTGGCTCTCAGGGTCACCGTTGCCAGTGCTTGACGACAGTTCATTGACTGTATTTTTCACTATTTGGGAGTACACAGCATATACAGCAGCAATAAGGAAGAAATTGATGATCACGAAGCCATAGACGGGAACACCGTATTTGTTGTACTGCTTCATGTATTGCCGGAAACATTTTCCACGGACGAGATCAATGTTTTCAGTCTTCGCTCCACCGCAACGGAAATCAAACCTGGGTTCGGTGTTTTCCACTTCAATAAAAATGCCGAGGAAGGTTGCACCCATCACGAACCAAATTGACACGATTGCGAAGTAGCTATATTTGTTGAATGCTTTTGGCACAAGTAATTCCTTGAGAGTATCCATCGTTTCAATACTGTTTGTATTTTCGATTAGATGAAAATCGCTCTATACCTTAGGTTGAGGACTTCTGGTTACTCGATTGTTCAGGTTTAAATAAAAGTTTATGAACAAAACTACAATTTCAACTTTTGGCAAACTTACGGCTGCCAATATTTTGTTTTCGCACGCCATTATTTTCTCGACCACACAGGAAGCTGGTATTGGAAACTGAAATAGAAAAATGAAATGGACAGATGTTTTGGTTATGTCAAATTTTCTCTCTCTAATGAATAAGATGCTCTGAACTGATTTCGTTGAAAGACGCGTCAAGGAAACAATTAAGTATGGCGAGAAATTTGGCTGAGACTTCTTACGTCACCACAGAAAGAAATAAATTCCTCTCAACTGGGCACGTTATTTACGTGTAAGTTCGTGACGCGATAAACGAAAATGCATTTTTACCCGATGGATGTGGAGACTTGCATCAGCAAATTTCTCAGTGTTGTCCGTGTTAATTTGAGATCAATTTCTTTCAGAAATTTTTGGGAAACGTGTCAGTAAAGTTTTTCAAAGCTCGCATTCAATCCTCTCTAGTCACTAAGCTTCGTTTCTTTGCGCTTTTAAGTTATTCGGACCGTAAAAATAGAGATGACTTTTCATTCGAATGAAAACGAGAAAAAAAAGATGGCCAGAGGCATCATCTCTCAAATCAAACCAGAAAAAGTTGACTGACGCGCTTTCGCAGAACTCGCAATTTTTGAGTTTTTCACCCCGCTCAACCAGCTCGATTTGATTGCACTGATTTCCACTCTGAAGTTAATTCCAGTTACCCGACTTTACAGATTATATTAAGTGCCATGAATACAAAGTGACTTGTTTTTCAATCAGGAGATTCGTAGACGAATATTGGCCAAAGTATTTCAAATCCTTGAGACGGTTCGTCAAGTGTTCCCAAAAGGAGTAGAAGCGACTTAAGCACTCATGAAAGAATCTGTTATCGGCAAATACTGTTTCTTGCATTTAAACTGAAGCAAGATACATGCATTTGGTATGAAATAATAGAAGTTTTACCGACAACTTACGTGGATTTAAATATTCAAAATATTTATCTATCGGGTCCATTTAACGGCTAACCGGTTTATTTTTTTAGAACAACAGTGCTTCAATAAACGATAAAATTTATTTCGAATATTTCAATGGATCAATTTTTAGCAAAAATTTGTTTTCTGCAAAATCACCGAAGAAGTGTGTGTTGGTCGGAGGAAACTTTTCGGGGTATCAGAAACATCCTTTTTGTCAGAACTTTAAGTTTGAAGCCCAGCTTGAGCGCTAGCGGCCGTCCAGTTTTACGCTCCAAAGTTAAGTCCAACGAATTTTCTCTCTATGGAGGCCACGTCTCTCCATAAACTGTAAAAACGAGTGATAGAGCCATGTGTTTAGACTGTAGTGATTGTTTATTCATAGTATACCACGACTCAGTTTCATTTCTTAGAGAGGAATATTTTTATGACTTGACGACTGTTGACCCTAAGCTGTTTCATTCCGTTAACAAGAAGAACAAGGTATACATTTGGTTATAACGTTCTCATTCGGGAAATAAATACAAGGATAATCTTCAGTTATGGAAATCCCTTAAAGATTGTCCAATAGAGGAGCGTATGACGGCTGGGTTTAAATGCATGATTTTAGTTTCGTACAGAAGTGTGTTTCACGATAAGGCTCACTGATAAATAACGGTTTGCAGGTATCATACGAGTCAAAAGAGAAAACATGTAGTATTACAGACTCTTTGGAAAAATAGGAGTCGAGCGATTGTCATGTTGAAAAGCTTGAATACCGCGGGTTCATAGAAAAGCCCTGGCTTGCACGAAGTTTTTTAAGTTTTTAATTTCTTTCTGTAGTGACGAAAGAAGTCTCAGCCAAAGTTCTCGCCATACTTAATTGTTTCTTTGACGCGTCTTTCAACGAAATTTCATAGCATCTTATTCATTAGAGAGAGAAAATTTGACATAACCTAAGCAAAACATATCTGTCCATTTCATTTTTCTGCTTCAGTTTCCAATATCAGCCTCCTGTGTATTCGAGAAAATGATGGCGTGCGAAAACAAAAGATTGGCAGCCAAGAGTTAAATTTGTAATCTCGTTCAGAAACTTTAATTTAATCTGAAACATCGAGTAACCGTAAGTCCACAACCTTAGTTATTGAGCGATTTTCATCTAATCGAAAATAAGAACAGTTTTGAAACGATGGATACTCTCAAGGAAGTACTTGCGCCAAAAGCATTCAACAAAATTAGCTTCGTTGCAGTTTTAATTTGGTTCGTATCTATGTCACCACTATTTATAGTCATAGACAAAGCTAAAACTTGCGAAAGCCTCTTCAAAGAATCACAAGACCATCATTATTACATTATTTTCTGTCATAAAAATCGAACGAATTGCGAGATCTGTTACTCCAATGTGTATGGAAAAGCTCGCGAAACTGTACAGATTTGTTTCTGTTGGTCTCTGGTAACCATCGTTACAACTTTTCTAATGTAGCACAAACTAACTTTCATGTGGATCTCAAATACACACGAAGGATTTTTTTTAAAGAAATTACACCTGAAAAATTTTATTTCTGTGATGTATTTGCTGAGATCGATGGTTTCGACGTAAGAATTCTGGTAGCTTCGAATTCAAAACATACCCGGTCTTGTATGTAATATCATGTTAACTCAACGTTTACATTAAAGAATATAAACATTCTTGTGACACAAATATCAAATATCAGTTAAGTACAATCGAAACCGCAATCAAATTTTCGCTGTGTAGGGAGCTTCGCAGATAACAGTTGCACACCCTTGACCGCAGTCACGTGATTATGCCTATCCATCATTGTGGCAGAGCATCGGAGCGCGGAATCCGAAGGTCTGAGGTTCGATCCTTCATGGGGACTCAGGATTTTTTCTTTGTCCCACGTTCGTGCCAAGACGATAAACATCTTCCTCTATATCATTTAATGTAACTTAGTCCATGGTATTCTAATAAAGCAGTTGTGTAGAGCACCTGGTCTGATTCACGCATTACTCTATAGTAGTATATCGATCCCTAATACACAACAGATGCTGCTTTCAGTGCTTCTGGATTAAAACAGGTTAACTGCCTGTAGTAGGTGTAAACAAGAGAGACCAATTTCAAGTCACCATTGTTTTAACCCTTTACACCCTAACATCAGTATGCATATTCTCCATACTGTTCTCTCTACATTTACTAAGGAGCTGACAAGGAGAATTTGTTTAACAAACAAGAGCTTCTTTAAATGGTGATCATTTCCTTTATTCTCATTACCTTAATGTTCGATTCAGTAGTGACATTGTGAGGAGAAATTAGATCCTAGTCAATCTTCGAGATAAGAGGCTAAGTTTTTGCATCTGGGCCCATTTCTCGAAGATCCCGGTAACTTAACGGGCCTCTGAAGCTGTTCTCTCTTCATTAAAGATTGGAGTTTTAGCTACCTAGACTTTCGAGAGACCAGACCCTGGATTGGTAAGGATAACTAACGAGCAGGCCGTAATTAATAGCATCTCGACACTAGCGTTTGTTTGCATGCGAGAAAGTCTGAGTCCTTGAGTAACGCGACCTGCAGGTCCTGCGGCGCTAGTAGCGTGATTTTTATCAAGAGAAAAGGAACGTCAGTCGGTTAAGCTCTAATTAAAAAAGAGGAAGGAACTTTACTAGGAAGCTGGGTGACAAATTGGATTTTCTCCGCATTAATGCATGTCATTACAGCATACATGCATTCTTCTGAAAGCCAGCGTTCTTCTAATACTGTACATGCCTTTTCACCAGCCTCATGGAACAGATACGAAAGGAACTGCTTGAACAACAGTAGAGACTGTAAAGTGAACACAAAATAAAAAGAGATGTAGTGTGTTCAAGTGTTGCACAACATTCTTTTCATCATTAAAGGGAACATTTTTTTGAAAAAAACAAAAAAAACTTTTACTTACATTTAATTATACCCTATGGCTAGAAGAAAGGTATATAATCAATTTCTATTCAATGATATTCTATGGTGCTTTAAATTTTAATTTCCTGGAGACTCTGGAGAATTTGAATGATTTTCTTGAAAAAGAAAAATGCAGTGTAGCAGCTTCAAAACTGACCAAATGTTAACTTGTTACCCCCCTGTCTCTTAAGTAGCAATACAAGCAGGTTCACTTCTCATGGTACTAGAACCAATGAGAGCATGCAGGCTTACAAGTTCCCATTGTGGAAAATAAAAAATTTAAAACATGTTTTTGGCATTTCAATTACTTAAAATGTTTTCTAAAATACTTTTAAATGTAACATAAATTGACGAAAAGAGACAATTCATGGCTTCCTCAAAACTCTACATATTAATATGTTCATGTTCAGCCTTCCATTGCCGTAAATGAACAATGTTCCACCTTTTATAGTCATGTCTCATTATTCCTCCAAGACCTCCGTTTCCCACTCAACTGTTGTGACATCAAAAGTAAGCAAGAACATAGTTGGTCCAACTTCTTCAATATTCTTTTCAATTCTTAATTCAGGTTCCCCATAATGGCCCTGAAAGCTAAGTGTAAGGCTTATGGGCATTGGATTCTCCTTTGACAGGACTACTTGCCTTGGGAACTTGACCTCAAAGGGCTCCTTCATCAACTCTATATCTTTTTTGAGAGGAGGAATCTCTACTTTCACTTGTTTTAAAAATGAGTAGGGTGTTTTTGTGGCCGGATCCAGTCCCTGAATCAACAGTGAGTCATTCCTGACATCAACTTGGAAGCATCATTTGAGCTGAAACTGTGGCACTTCAAGGCCGAATTCTTTCAAAAGTTTGAGTAAAACAATGTCAATGGTAGCGTGAACTTCCAAAGCACATCTTTTGTTGAAAGGTGTTTTCTGGAGGTTCACAATCACCACTTTAGCTCCTCTTTTGATCATGTCCCCTGGTATGTCCGCAGCCGGGTAAACCCTAAGGCTTGAACCCAGAACTATGCATAGATCTGCAAGCTTTGCATTTTCAAATGCACTGTCTAGTTCATCCTCTGGAACATCTTCATTAAAGTTTATTATGGAGTCCACAAGGGGGCCACGGCATTTGGGGTCATCACAGGTACGGCCTGTCAAATGGTCATGTACAGCTTTGGCTGTGCGGGTTCTATAGTCACGCATAAACTTTGACCCACACTTTAAACAATGTTCCATGTTTGTATTACCATGCAGCTCAGCAAGGCACTTGGGATCAAGGCGTGAGCGTCTGTGCAGGCCATCAGTATTTTGGCTGACCACAAACTTTACTAGGCCTTCCCTCACAAGCTTAACTATTGCCATATGTGATGGTGATGGCACAGCTTTTAACACACTTTGCACTTTTTTTTGCTGGGAGGGTAACTTGATGCCATGAGCCTTGCGCTCCCACACCCCAGGGCCAGTGGTTAGAACTGTGTTCACACCACTCCTAAAATCAGGAATACCAGTGCTTGTGCTGATACCAGCTCCTGTGAAGACAATACAGTATCGACTCTCACGAATCCATTGAGCCAGAACCTGAATCTTTTCTGACAGCACATCCTCTTCATCAAAATACTCCTTCTTCTCAAACTTACTCGATATTGCATTTGATCTTGGTTTTGGTTTGGGAGCAGCAGACCCATAAGATGGTTTCAAGCCTGATGCCTTCCCATGTCTTGCTTGTGGAACTTTTGAGCCAGCTTTGCTAGGTGTGGTCATAGGGGCATTCTTGTGGTCTTCTTGAAGAGCCGCCTGGGTTTTCTGAGCTTGGGCGAACATTGCTTCCATGTGTGATCCAGATGCTTTTGAATTGGATTTTGATGCGAAATTTGCTGCCATGGACAGAGCTGATGAAAAAAGAAAGAAGCTAAATATTAAGTTGCAATTTCAACAGAATTAAACAAATCATTGCGAACCACTAATTACAAACCACTCCATGCAGGGATCTTGAGATTCGGATAATGAGGAAGGTTGCCCATGACATCATCATTATATTATTGTTAACACCCTGTCTCCAAACTTTTTCTATGCCTTACCCAACTAACAATTGTAGTACGTAGAGTTTAATTGATTTCTCAGCTGTATTTTCATTTTATTAGCTTAGCTAAGCAACTCCTATAGAGTAACCATTTTAAAATCTGTCTGACGAAACAGGTTTTAAGTATTATTAGGTATTAGTATTATTGTCCCAGGACTTCCCGCCAATTTTGTGTTATCTGCGAAGCTCCCGGCCTGACTAAAATATTGCATCTGTTTCCCATTTTAAAAAAAGTAACCCGAAAAGAACTTTTATACATTTTCGTATAGAACTGGACTCAACCGACATTGAGAAAAGGAGAGATCGCCAGCCGAATAGCGAAAGCCTGTGACAAAATTAGATACTTAGTTGTTTATACAACCCACTCAGCAAAAATTTAATTTCGGTTTCAATTAAACTTAACTAATATTTGATATTTGTGTCACAAGAATGTTTATATTCTCTAATCTAGACGTTGAGTTACCATGATATTACGTACAAGACCGAGTATGTTTTGAATTCGAAGCCACCAGAATTCTTACGTCGAAACCATCGATCTCACCAAATGCATCGCATAAATAATATGTTTCAGGTGTAATTTCTTGAAAATATTCTCTATGTGTATTAGAGTTCTCCATGAAGTGTTGCATTATAAAAGTTGTAACGATGGTTACCAGGGACCAAGAGAAACAAAGCTGTACAGACGTGGGAGTAACAGATCTCGCAATTCGTTCGATTTCTATGACAGAAAATGATGTGAACAAAAGAACAACTTACCTTATGATGATCTTGTACTTCGTTGAAAAGGATTTCGTAATTTTAAGTTGTGTTTCTATGCTACGACTATGAAATATTAGGGAGTTTCGCAGCTTATCGACTACAATCTAAGACTGGAGCGAACACTTGGGTACCAGTCTCTTCCAACAATAAGAGTTGGGATAAAACATCATCGTCGTCAAACCAGATTTCTTAATTATTCAACGCTTTTAGTACATAATAAAAAATGCAAAACTAAACAAAACGAAAAAGTGCCAATAACAGTTGAGTTCTTGACAACTTCAAAAGTTTTCAAAAAATCTTTATCAATTAGTTTTGGATTTTTGGAAAATCCTATCCTTGTAGAACCACAGGCAAATACCAGGGTAGAGGGGTAGGGATAATTGAGCCTGTGGTGGAGGGTGGGTGGGACAGATTATGAGTGTTAGATGGGGATGTTACACCTTGCAATATATGAAAAAATATAAAATAGACTTTAGCCCAAATTTGTATTACTGATAATCATATTCAAAGGTAAATGCTTAAAATGCATAGATTTTTATTACAAATATGGAAATATGCCCACTGATATATATCTTTTTTATAATACAATATTAAAGTTGTCAGAGCTTTACAAACTGTCAGTGAGCTTAAGAACTGGTAACCTGATACACTTAAGACAATACAGTATACTTCTGTAAACATAGTATTGTCCTTAAGACCAATAATGATTGGAGCTGATATCATTCAAAAAGCCTTTTCTTCAAGAGAAAAAAACACTCTAATTGACATGGTGGTATAGATTTTTAGCACAGGATATTAATTCATAACAGAATCTGCATACTTTCCAACACCCTTGAAAGTTACTTAAAAATTTTTTATCATGTCCATTGCTAAATTTACTTTCAAATAGAAATGACATTCTACAGGTAAGCAAAACAGAAATCTTCAAGCACAAATACAAGTTCAATGTATTATGTGTATCTGTGGTTTTAGAGTGTTTTCATTCTTTTTTCAGTGACCACTCCCCTTTACTTAAATTGTATTCTGCATGAAACAAAGCCTTCCCAAAGCTTGTAACAGAATGAGTAAAGGACATGCTTGGTTCACCATAGTGACCCTGGAAACCAAACTCTAGCTCTGCAATCAATGGAGTAGTATCTGAGATACTTAGGCTTTGCCTGAAACACATTTCCAGAGGCTCCTTAGAAAGGATTTTTTCATCAATAATTTTCTTTGTGCCTTCAATCTCCTGTGACACATGCAAAGATACTTGCTTTAAGAAAGAATATGGAGTGTTACATTGTATGTCAAGGCCTTGAATCAACATTTTATCCTGACTTGTCTCAACAGCAAAGCGACGCTGAACCCTGAAGGGTGGAATCTCTAAGCCAAGTCTCTCCATCACCCCCCTCATTACTGTATCGATCTGGCTGTGTATTTGAAGGGAACTCTGTGAACTGAGTGGTGTCTTCTGCAAATTGCAGATCACCAGTTTCTGTTTCCTGCGAATGACAGTGGCTGGAATGTCTGCTGCTGGATAAACCTGAAGGCTGGACCCAAGCACAATCATTAAGTCTGACTTTTCAGCCTCTTGGTATGACTTTATCAGGTCATCATCAGGCAGACTCTCTCCAAAGTTTATAATGGAGTCTACTAAAAGTCCACAGCACTTGATATTATCACAGGACCTTCCAGTCAGGTGGTCATGCACTTTCCTGGCAGTTCGTGTGTCAAAGTCTCTCAAATATTTAGCACCACAAGTAGTACACTTTTCTAGGTTGGTATTTCCATGAAGTTCAGCAAGTTCATCGCTGGGAATGCCACTGCGCAAGTGGAGACCATCAACATTTTGGCTGACAGTGAGTTTAACCAACCCTTCCTTATGGAGTTTCACAATGGCCATGTGGGAAGGTGAAGGTATTGCCTTTAACATGGGAGTTACTTTACCTGGCTGGCGAGCAACACCTTTAGCTTGTATCTCCCATAAACCAGGGCCTGTCTTGAGAACAGTGTTCATGCCACTTCGAAAATCAGGGATACCTGTACTTGTGCTGATTCCTGCACCTGTGAACATAACACAGTGTTTACTCTCCCTGACCCATTTTGCAAGAAGATCAATCTTTTGCTCCAGCTCTTCTGGAGAGTCAAAGAACTCTTTCTTGTCATCCTCATTCTTAATGTTATGATGGTCTCTTCCACCTGGGCTTGGCTTTCCAGTGGGTTTGTCTGATGTAGGTTTTGCTTCTGGGGGACCTGTGTTCAGACCAAATACATTGATGATTAAAACAAGCATTTATCAAATTACCAATTCACTGAAAGAAGCAGAAACTTTTTCAAGAACACGAAGTAAAAAGAAATTGGTGTTAATGCTACTTTGATCATAGATCTGAGCCTTAATCTCCTAGAAAAATAGCCAAGAGAATGTGTTGATTAAATTCAAAACTACAACCTGAATAAACAATTTTGTCTCTTCCCATTATTAGTGCTCAAACTATGTATTGGTATCACAGGAAAATGTTACATGGTAAACCAATGTAGTAAGCCAATGAAAGAAAAACTTGAAATGGATGCAGGAATGTAATCCTCACAAAAATGCCACAGTATTGCAGTTAATGCAAGTAAATACAACACAGAAAGAAAATGTCACTAATTAGCAGGGCTATAATTGATTTTACTTTTCTAAATATCAAGGGAATTTCAGGAAGCTCCCAAAAGCACAGTACATTGACTTTTTCTGTCCTGTATCTGAGCTGCTTTTAAAGAAAGTTTAAAGTCTAGGAATAAAGATTCAAGCCAAGCCCTCATTACCTTTTTCTTGTTTTGATGGTGGTTCCAGGTCCTGAAGTAACAGCTTAGCCTGTGTTCACTCCCAAATCTAAATATCATTTCTCTGCATGTTTTTCATAGTTTTAGCATGGGAAATTTGGTATTGAACTAATTTTCCCTACTTACTATGCTATTCTTTATCCCTATCAATGTTTTAATTGCAAATGTATTTGATATTCTGAGGAAAAAATCCCTTTATTTAATAATTCTTGGACTGATAGAGTATCTTTGGCAAGTGCCTCTACCCATGTTAGGCTTTACGTTTGACCCTTGCCAAGGAAACACTTCTGAGTTACACAGGGAGGTCATGAAAATCATAGGGAAACAACTTTGTAGAGAGTAGTGAAAGAAATGCAAGAGTGTTATCATTCACTGAAAATATTCCCAAAACAGTCATCACCTTGCACACCCTTGTATACACTCTTTGAAATGCTCTATTTTGGTTTAGAGTTGAATCAGTTGCAATATTTAGACAGGGGATTCTTTATAACATTTATTTCAGACATCTAATAATGTTTATAGACTAAGAGAGAAATAAACAAACTATTTAACAAGCCATTGCCAAAACAAAAAAATCACTAGCTTTCCTCCTAAACCCTACTGACAAGGGAAATTTGCCATGGTTGATAACAAGCTTTGCTTAGATCTTGTTTAAAAAGTTATTTATTTTCAGCCCCAGCTGCAGTACCTGGGCTTCCTTTGTCTTTCTGCAGCTGTTCTTTTGGGGTTATCCTGACAATATCAGAAAGGGCCGTTGCCAATTTCTCTAGGTCTCTTGCTTTTTTTTCTTGAGCTTCCTTCATTTCACGTTCTGTAGTTGGGAACACACCATCCCTCACAACCTTTTCGCAAACAAGCTTCCAACCTTCCTTCTCTTTCTCCCATGATGCAACAAACTGAAAATGTGATGGGACATCTGTTGGAAAAGACACTGGATATTTTGTTGAGGTGTCTTCACCAACACAGACCTCAATATTACTTGAATTGCCATGAAGATACAGAGATTCAAACTGGGAATGCTTCAGCAGATTTATTGACAGATCTGATGTACTATCTGCCATGATAGTTGGAATCTGTCAGAAACAAAACATTTGGTATTTTTAATAACTAACTTGAGTAGCTTGAAAAATTTAAGTGAGATTAATTTTGGAGTTGGGGATCCTCTGTCCTTTATAGGGACAAATGTTTGTGGCTCAAGATGATTTGGAAGTAACTTTCTAATCTCGTGTTCAAATTTTCTAACTGAAAGAAGCTTCATGTTTGACGACTTGTTGTAGATGGATATTTTGACAGAATAGGCATTTGATTCAGATGCAGAGTTTGTCGTTTGACTAAGTTACAGACTAAGCAGTTACTTTATTTTTATATAACATTATTTTGAGGTATTTTTCTGGGTTGACTCCAACTTTTGCAGATCACACCTTCACCTTGCTTGTCATATGGTGCTTAATAATACAAGTAAAGTAGCTCGAGTTACCACGAATCTGCAATATGTCTTTCCAATTTGATTCTTCACCGATTTTAATTCTTCCACCCTTCAGATCTCAAAAATAATTCTCCTCATCCGTCAGACACACATTTCTTATGATTTAAACACTGATAATTTAGTGGTAACCGAGCAGTCTCCCCTAACTGACACTTTTCTTTTCTATCATCACTATTCTGCCCGCAAATGTATCGTTACCGTTTGGGGAAGTTCTCCTTTGGTTATTCCTAGAGGTGGAGAGAGACTTATACGTTATTATAAAACAAGATTTGTACACCAGAGTTAAAAGTCTTCCTAACCTGACCACATTCAAGAAAATTCAAAACAATTTTCTTGCAGGACAGAAGTTCCAGTACACCTGATATCAGCGTGCAGTATACGTCTAGCACCAAATTGTCACATTTCTCAATGAGTAACTTAGCAGCTTTTTCTTGTAACCGTGCATAGCAATCTGTGCAGTTGCTTACGATCAACAAGGCATCTTTTGCGTTTGTTTTGAGCTCAAATTCTTCACCTTGTCTTCCACTGATTACATGCGTAGGTCTCTGAGCTAACTTGAACATCGATTGCAGATTAGAAAAAGCCATAAGTAGCTTTGCTTAACCAGCTTACTTTCGCCTCCGCCGTCTTCTTCGAAGTTCGATGAATGTGTTAGAGCGCTTAGCACTGCAAAGTTCTTCAATTTGAATCGTATGGAGTGCTCACTATGCACAATAATTTTCGTAGCTGACGGTCTTGTCCGCAAGCGGATAAAGAGTAATGATCTGTTATTCAATGGCAAGTGGAAATGAATTAAATATCTTAGTTTCAGACGTCATCTGTGGTTCCGTGTGGAAGGCTCGGTCACTTATTTGCTTGTCAGCAGTAAGGCGCTACAGGTTAGCTTGCGGTTGGGCAGAATGGAGGTGGAAGAAAATTCTTCGGAAACTCCGTATGTAGCTATATTTAAAACTTATTTTTACCAATGCTAGGTTAATAACTCTTGCGTAACTGTTCCAAGACATTAAGGTGTGCTATTTTTTCAATTTAATGCTCACATGGGACACGATTTGTCTCATTGGAATCGCGCAGCCTAGAGATTGTGTCAAACAGAAAGGATTTCAGTTTATTTTCTAAAATATCGGAGAAACATTCCAAACCTTCTTGATCCCAACGTCAATTCATAAGCCTTGAGAAGATTTGAAATTATAAATATTTCCTAAGGATATCACAGATGGAGGATACATGTGCCCAATTATGATAAAAAAAAAACCAAACAAATAAACAAACAAACAAACAAAAAAAAAAAAAACGCTAAAAAATATAACATGTTTCATCTTTTTCGGGGCCAGCTGATTACCTATGAATGAAAAGATGTAAACAGTAAGGGATTTTATGAACCAATTGTCACAAAATATTTTCCATTTATTGGTTATTTTATACATCAAAGACACCTTGCAATTATTGTACATCAAAGTTTTCTTGTTTTGACTTTAAAAACACGTGCGATGAGTCGGACAAATCTCAGCTGAAAGTAACTCTGGATTATGATAAAAGTTAAAAAGTGTTACCTATCTCTTTATCCAAGAACATGTTGTAGGCAGACTGTACTTTCTAAAAAACTGTTCAAATCTTACACGTGCCAACTTGGAAAAAAATATGGGGCTGTGTTCCACTCTGACTAGTAATGTGAATTTATATCTTCAGAATGGTGGTAGAAAACAAAGGTGATTGGTCTGGTAGATGGAGTCATGTTCAGAGACTGCTGTTGAGAAGCGGGCCTTTGGCTCATCAAGACTTTGAACCTGGACCTCAGGTATTACCAATGGACAACTTTGACAAATAAATACTGATCTTACTTACCACTCAAACTAAAAAATAATCAGCATTATGGCACTGTATGATTAATGGTGTCAGACTTAGTGAGGGGGGGGGGGGACTTAGTGAGGTGGGGGAAGGGGCAATGATTGGAGATTGGAGGGCCCCAAGAAAATAAGGAAGAGGGAGAAATTAAGTTATTAATGAGAGTACAAAGCAGGAGAGAAAAAACGCACAGGCTCAAGACAGCAGGATAAGAAAAAAAGGTGAAGGTTCTTGTCCCCTTACTCCCTAACTAGCACATGTATGAAGTTTCTTCTTTGGAGTCTAAGCAATTTGAATTAAAATGAATTTCTAGGGCACTCTTCAAATGCTTTATAGTAAACTGGTATTAGAGGTGTTTTTGTGTCTTCACAAAAGAAGTGTAAATTGTCAAATTGCATGCCACTGTCAACATTGGCAATTTGAACTCAGCAGCATTTCTTGCACCCTGGCTCCCTTTTCTTCACTAGGTTCTTGAATTTATGCTTGATACAGCTAAAATTCTGGTTATTGGAGCTGGAGGATTAGGCTGTGAATTACTGAAGGATCTGGTGAGTATTTGACTTTGCAAAGAAATGCGTGTCTTGTTGCTTTTTGAATATATGCTCACTCTTGCATCTATATTCTATACCTGCCAACGTTTTTTGTTTTTTACTAGACAATTAATTTTCTGTATAGGACTGGAGTGATGGTATTCATGTTATACTATTTGTTATTTAAATGAGTGCTTAGTTAGTTTCGTATATAAATGCCTAATATTTTATTATTGCTTAACCCTTCAAGCCTGTTTCTTGAATGTTCAGGTAGCTTTACAGGTGTGTAAAGCAGAACTGTTTTCATTCCAGATGGGAGTCTCAAAGGTTTTGAAAATGATACCGAAAGCTGTTGCCAGAACCTGCTTCTCCAATCTTTAAATTTTGATTTTAAAATATGGCTTTAGGCCTGTTAAGTTTCCACAACTTTTGAAAATCTGGCCCCTGGGGACTTGAAGGGTTAAAACAAGTTTGAATTAATGCTTTACATCTTTGCTTGGCAGGCATTGAGTGGGTTTAGGAACATAGATGTTATTGATATGGATACAATAGATGTTTCAAATCTAAATAGACAGTTTCTGTTCAGGTATTACTAACCTTTTTTTTTATCATCCATGCAGTATACTGAATATTCAGTATATTGAATGAAGTTAGTTTTCAAATCTTTACTGAAGATGTCTTGTGTTCTGGAATTTTTTTGTTTTATATCAATCTCAGTTGTAAGCTAATCATTTTTATGATGTTACCCCAAAATGGCGTAGTTTTATTCACAGAAGGCAGGATTGAATGAGTATAATCATTCTGTGCCTATGCAGGTTGTATAAGTGCTCTCTTTTGTGAACTTCTAATGGTGAAGTTTACTTCATTCAGGTAAACTTTATCCTGTGGCATACCAAGGAAACAAAGTACTCTGATTGGTCAATGTGGATATAATTAACCCTTATCAGGTAAACATTTTCAGTGCATGCTGATTTGGGCACAATCTTTCTGACATGTGATTTTCTGTTTTCCCTTAATTTCAAGACCAAAAGATATAGGAAAACCCAAAGCTGTTGTAGCTGTAGAGTTTATCAACAGTAGAGTGGCAGGCTGTAATGTTACTCCGTATCCTTTGAATTCATAACTTGTTTCCTTTTTCTGCTTCTGACTAGTAAATTTGAATGTTTTTTAAAATTTTATCATCTAAGCTATGTCTGACTCTTATAAACTTAGAGTAAATTTTTGCACCTGTCACACCTGTGGATTGTAAACTCAGATCTCATGCCAGTATGTACTGTATTTCATCAAATAAGCGCTCACTCTTTAAAAAGCACACCCCCCCCCCAAATAAGTGTCCATCCCCTTGGCCATAACATCAAACACATGCCCCCTTGAATAAGTCCCCCCCATCCCTTCTCTTCTCATACTTCTTTAAATAGCAGAGATCCAAGGAAAACCTGTTTCTATTGTGAGTCACTTTATTTATAACTTTTTAAGCTTCAACTACAATGGAATCAGTACAGGCTAATAATTTCTTAATAAGTGACCTCCTCAATTAAGTGCCCTTCTACCAATAAGTGCCCCTCTTTTCAGCCAAATTTTAAATAGGTGCTGGGCACTTTTTTAAGAAAATACAAAAAGTGCTGGTGAATTTTGTCTGCCAACAAGAAGCCAAAGGGTTTGAATGATCACTAACAGTGCTAACTCTTACTACCAAGAGAAATGAAAAGTCTATGGGTTGGAATAATTATACATTAGTTGAAACATTGGGTGTAGAGGACAACTTAATGTTACTATTTGAAGCATCTTGAGAAATTTCTTGGTGATCTTCAGATAAAATCAGCTTCTATGAAATTTCTGGCACTTTTAAGATGAAAATCTTTCACCTTTGACTAATAACTTTGGTATGATACAATGTTGGTATAAGATGAGCTTCTTTGACAAGTTATTTTACAGACATTTTAAAAAGATTCAAGACTATGATGCAGATTTTTATAGAGGTTTGTTCAATCAATGGGGTCTCTAGAAAACTGAAAATTGCAAAATGTGAAAATGAGTTTAAAGTGCTGGTCAGATATGATGGAGCATCTTAAGTTACTTCCAGATAACTGTGATTTTTTAGGAGGCTGTTTGATTAAAGAATGTTAAACATACATTCATAAAATCATATTAAGTAATTTATCGCAACAGTCATTCATATCTACACAATTTGGTTACTTGCGTCTTGTTTGTCCTACCATGAATCATATATTCAATACATTATTTATGGCAGGATTTCACCTCATAGTCTGTGGATTAGATTCCATTGTGGCAAGGAGATGGATAAATGGAATGGTGGTATGAGTTATTTCAATTATTTATACAACAATTTTTTCAGTAGTTAAAATTGATAATAAAAACAAGTTGTATTTGTCTTCCTAACTCTAATCTTCCCTGCCAGTCCTCTGGTAGCCCTTTTATACAAATGATACCATGATTCTAGTCTTTAGAATCACAGTAGGGAATACAAACTATTTTTCTGTTTCAGCTTAGTCTGTTAGAGTATGAAGAGGATGGCACACTGGATCAGACTAGTATTATTCCTATGGTAGATGGTGGAACAGAAGGCAAGACTCAAGAAAATTTAAATTCCCAAGGAAACTCCTTTGAATGCGAAAAATTAAGTTTTGTAATTGTAAACTGTTGTTGCTCTAATTGGCCATTGGTTCTAATTTGCTACCGATCAACCTGAGCACTTTGGCAAGGATTGTTGTTTTGTTAGGATGACTATTACTATTTATATGATGTCTCTGATAACATCTTCATATATGTAAAGCATGCTGAATGTAGATGGACTAATACAGAAATCCTCTTAACAGAAAGCATTAGATAACACTGGGTTGCAAAGGGTTCACATGTAAAATACTATCAGATTTAGAGACATTGAGTAATGAACAGGAAACTGACTGTATCCTGGTTAATATTTTCATAATAATTATGTTAAATCATACAGGTTTTAAAGGCAATGCACGAGTAATTATACCAGGTTTAACAGCCTGTGTGGAGTGCACACTGGATCTATATCCGCCACAAGTAAGTCAGACTAATATTGATTGATTTTAGACATCTTCCACAGAAGGCGGGCTTAATTATCATTCTTACTGTACATATGTAATTATGAAGATTATTCTTCTTGGCCTCAACAAAATGTGTAAAACTCAAATAATTTTCACTAAAAGTGAGGCTAAGAAGGCTTATTTGCCATGAAAGAATTGGTCATCATAATCATCATGAGAGAGGCTTTTACGTAACAAAGAATTCTCATAATGCATTAAACCCTTGACTTATCTCTTTTAGTTTGATAGAGTACTTATGACTTGCGTTTGCAATTACTCTGATCTGATTGGTAATACTTACACTTACTTGAATTTGTGGAACTTCAATGAGTTTTACCCCCAAATTATTGTTGATGTTCAAATGGTTATACTGCACAAAGTTATTAAATGTTATGTACTTTAATTAATTTATAGTTTTTGTATCTTGTTTCTAATAATTAAAAGAGAGCTGAATGGGGCAGGAGTAAGCCAAGTATGATTCAGAAATGGATATGGTACTATGGTAGATTCAATCATTTTCTCTGGGGATGCCTGTTTTCTATCAGGGACTTTTTTCAGGCTACAGGTGTTGATGAGTAGTTTATTGTTGTTTATCTCACAGGTTAACTTCCCTTTATGCACCATTGCACACACCCCTCGTATGCCAGAACACTGTGTGGAATATGCAAAGGTACTAGTTTGGCCACAAGAACATCCCTTTGGAGGTATGACACTTTCATTGTACGTAATTAATACTTTCTTTGGTTGCTGATATTGATAGTGTACCTTGCATAGGCTATTTTTGCAAGAGCCATCTTTCACTAATTAAGTCAATCGCAATTGCTTATGTTAGAGGGTGTGTCTGTTGATGGAGATGATCCTGCCCATGTTCAGTGGATTTACGACAAAGCCAAAGAAAGAGCAGATAGTTTTAACATCCAGGGAGTGACATACAGACTAACTCAAGGTGAGAACTCACAGAGAGACTACCTGTTGATAGCAGTGCTCTCGAGTACACAAGAATCAACTAGCACTGTAATAATATGGTCAAAGAAACCACTCCTTGGTATAGTGGTGTTTAGTCTGTCCTAGTTGATGGTAAAATATAAGAGAGCTTTAGATCTGACTACAAGTATGGCTATGACTATAAGGTTTCCTTGCCACAAGTATTTTGCATGACAGGTCATGCAAACTCTGGAAAAGTCGTAGCTAGTTATGGGTTTTACTGGAGATCTTGTATTCACACTTCAAATTGAAAGGTTAGTCAAAATTGTTCTTTTTCCAGATAAAACTATTTCAAGAATACAAAAAAACCACAGAGACTTGATGTTTATTTGTAAAGTGTTCTATTAATCCTGAAAAAGCTACGCTCTCATTTGTCACATCATGTTTATTTTAAGTTACAAATTTGTTGCAGGTGAGGAAGACCTCAAGGGGCTAGTGCCACTCCACTCTTTGTCCAAACTTTTGTCGTAGTCTCACTCCTAGTCAGATTTAAAGCTCTCTTGACAATTGTTTCTCAGGCTTCTGTACAAAGTCTGTCATGTGTGTGGACTGTTACAAAAAAAATTTAACTAGAAGATAAATCCTTATGTAGCACTTATTATTTCTATCAAATCTTTTGCAATTCCATTTTCTTTGCCTGAAATTCAAGACAAAGGTTTGACATCTGTCTTAAATTATCTTTTCCTCAAGGTGTAGTCAAGCATATTATTCCTGCTGTGGCTTCTACAAATGCTGTCATTGCAGGTAAATTGACTCAAGTGGTTTACTGTAATTGCCTTTGGGATATGGGATAGACTTCAAAGACTACGGTGCAGATTAGAGTATAATATATATTACCTCAAATTAATAGTGCTAGTGGTAGCGGAGGTTGAAGAGTGCTCAACCCTAATTTCCAAATTGATCACCTCAGCATGCAGGCTTGTCTTGCATTACGATAGTTCAAATGAAGGAGAAGCTGTCCACTAAAACTCTTGCATAGGGTAGGGAATTTGTGACAATTATAGAATGGTGTTTCAAAATGCACCTGAAAGTGGTTTGGTACAGGCCATCATGGCCTCCATGGTCTGAGGGAACATACTCCATGGGTATAAAATAGTTAACTGAGTTCTTCCCTCCTCATGGCTGCTACAGAATTGATGTACCTTGAATATTCATTTTGATTTGTACCAGCTGCTTGTGCTCTTGAGGTGTTCAAGCTTGTATCCAGGTATGGTTGTTGTTTCGTTGTATGATAGTTTACCATGTGACATCAAATAAAAACAGAAGTGGTACAGGAGAAGGGCATACTTAGAAATATGATAAACAAATTCCCTGCATACAATTCTCATACTCTGCTTTCAGTGTTTTTTTTTTTACCCTGTTATACATGAAACCTCTACCATATAGAAGTCAAAAACAGGTTATGCTAAGATATAAAACATCTTCTCTATAGCTCTAACTTATAGTCCTTGCTTTGCAATTAGCTCAAACTTACATAGCCTTTCCTGTGCAGAACCACATTCCCTGTTGCTTCAGGAAGGTAGTGTCCTAGCTCAGTTAGCTTGCAGGTGATCCCTTTTCAATCATATTTATTTTTGCTGTTTAACAGCTGCTGTAACCCACTGAACAACTACATGGTTTTTAATGATACTGATGGACTGTACACATACACTTTTGAGGCTGAAAAAAAGGTAGCATTTACTTTTGGATGTTGTCAACTGCAAATTAATTAAACACTGAGGTTGATTACTCAATTCTATTCTTAACCCTAGCAAATGATAATTCTGAAAAAGGACTGTTATTAGCATTGGTCATTTGGTAGTGGGACAGAGGGTAGGGGCCTTAAGGGGTTAGGGTCCTCAAGGGGTAAAGGTGCCTCAGGGGGCTAGGGGGTCTCAAGGGGGTCTCAGGAGAGTAGGGGGTCTCAGGGGGTGGGGAGCCTCAGGAGGTAGGGGAGTCTCAGGGGGCTAGGGGGTCTCAGCCCCTCCTAAACAAATATTTTGGGGAGGGGGTCACCATTCCCCATACAGTTTGGTGCAGAAATTAAAGCAAGTGCTGCATAATATTGTTTGGCAAAATATTCAGCTTTGTCATTTATCCACAAATTGTAGTATCAGCATCAGACTTAGTAATATAAAGTTGTAGGACTGATAATTGTTATTTGTACTTCAAGGATGACTGCCCAGCTTGTAGCCAACAACCACAAGTATTAACCTTGCCTGAAGATGCCACCCTTAAATCCCTGATTGATTTTCTGATGGAGAGCCAGACATAGTAAGTATGAATAGATTGTGGGTATAAATTAAAGTGAAAGTTGATATTATTTTAATATTCATTTCAAATGTTTTTCTTCAACAGTCAGATGAAGGCACCTGGTCTGACAACTATTATTGATGGAAAAAACAAAACCTTGTACATGCAGGTAACATTTTCAATGAATTGGACTTCAAGTTAACCCCAAAAGAGAGTACAATAACCCTCAGAGAAGTGTATCAGAAATACAGCTACTGCTCTTATTAACCTATTATTCACATTAATTCTAATACAGTAAATTATATGCTCATTCTTAGTTTATATTGAATCATTGTGGCACCTTATGAGTAAAGGTTTGATTCTTGTAGACAGTGAAGTCTATTGAGGAGAGGACAAAACAGAATCTACCTAAGAAGTTAAAAGGTATGAAAGCTGTGTATATACATGAATAGAGATGCTCTATTCTAAGATTAATTGTCCACTGTCAAATTTTGTCAACTTTTGATTTTGGTTCTAGTACTCAACCATTAAGATATAAAGGGCTTGTTGATGAACTGAGTTAATTTACAAGAAGTGCCTTGCATTCTGCTAGTATCATCAATTTTGTATGTAAATAGATGGAGAAAGATAATGTATTTTTAAGCTGCATTGTCAAACAAAGGAAAATGTTTCCTTTTTTCATGAGTGTGATGATCTGAAGGAAATGCTTATACTGTAACAGTTGGTTCTTTCCACATCAATTGAAGATTAGTTTTACTGCAATAACATACAAATTACTTTTTTTGATACTTCATTTCTCTTTTCAGATATTGGTCTGACTGATGGACAGGAAGTGGTAGTAGCTGATTCCACAACACCTAAACCAATTATTTGTAGAATATACTTCTCCTCTGGAATGGAATGAAACTTTTATTTCAATGTTCTGATTAAAAGGTTTCTTACATTGTTATCAACTGATGATTTAAAAAAAATTAAAAATAAAAAAAATACATGTAAGCCTGTCCCAATTCAAAATTGTCCTGTTTAATACTACAATTAAAAAAACAATGCATGTTGTAAATTTTATATTAATTTCCTTGTGTTGCATAAATTTTTGTAATATGTTTTGTTTGTAAATAAAGGTATTTCCTTTGTTATGTCAGTTTATAGATTTTTCCATCTAAAATGTGAATATCATATATTTGAACTGCACATGAAGATGAAGATGGAAGGGATTATGAACACTACTAATTTACAGCCATCATGGAAATAAAGCTTTAAAAAAATTTAAGGCATGTACAGCAGTTGAACCCATGAACTCTGTGATATCAATGCAGTGCTCTACTAACTGAGCTGACAAGCCAGCTGGGAGCTGGTCATTTTATTGGTTCATAATAAACCTGTGGGTGATGAATGAACGACTGTAAATATATGAATATCTTTTATTTAGAATGTGGATTATTGGAAAAATTTAGAAAAATCTTCTTAAGATACCTGAACAGAGACAACGCTAATATTTAACTGGTAGTAATTAAAGTGACATGAGTTATTTCTGCCTGTGACCATAACCTCATTGGCATGCCCCAGAAATGTACCCCACTTGAAACATAGACATAGGATCCAGACTTGTGTTGGTATAATCCTGCAAAGTATGGTTCCCTAATCAAGTGCCACAGATGTATTGGGAATAGCTGTCCTCCATGTGTATGGCCAGTGAGCACAACATCAACACTGTAATTATCCAAGGAAAGCTTTGCTACTTTAGGTCTGTGAGCAAGGAGAACTGTAGGAATGTTGCTATCAACTCCTTTCATTGCTTTGGTTAAGTCACTTCCATGATCTCCTGATCTAATTTGAAAAAATCAATTCAAAATTCAGTTACATTTCATTTCTAGAGCACCATACCCCTCTTGCCCATGGCACTTTGCAACTAAGTTAAAAATCACAGAATTGCTCACTAAGAATGCATTGCCAGCATGTAACCCACCTTAGAAATCCACCTTCTACATCATCTACACCAACTAGGCAAATTTTTACATGAGATTTTTCTGGATGTGTCAAAATAACATGAGAGTTGTGCAAAGGTGTTACACCAAGATATTCCAGCTCTTTAAGCCAACCATCAACATCACCAGTATAGTATTCATGGTTTCCTATCAAATAAAAGGCACATCAGATTGTTAGTCCTTACTCTCTCATCACGTACCCTTCTTTAGACAATATGAAAGGGAATCTCTGCTGTGTACATCCATGGATGTGACCTAGATTCAGGATCAAAAAGGACTCTGGTTTGAAAGGTCCTATTTTGAGCCCTGGCAAGGTCAATGTGTTTTGCCATAAGGAAAAAACACCAGACTCCTACAGTACCCTCTTCAGCTTAAGAGTGTAACTGAATACCAGCAAGTTGCCAGGAAAACTTGACAAATTGCCAGAAAGGTACCTGCAACAGACCTCTGTTTCCCATCTTGGATGAGTAACAATCCTGTACTCCTAGTCATTTTATGTGAGATGGGCACTGGCAGAACTCTTGGCTTTGAAGACTTGAACTAAAAGAGCATTTAAATCAAACTGAAAAGTATGTTCTCGATCTATACCTGTCACAAAATAAACACCATATCTTGCTTTCAACTTAAGCAATGGTTTAACTGCCTGTCGAATCTGATACACAGTTGAATCAACCAGATCTCCTGTTAGGGCGATGACATCTGGATTTAATTGATTTGTAGTTCGAACTACTTTTTCCAGCATGGTCTTCCCTACGGTGGGCCCAACATGCAAGTCAGGAAGATGAACAATCGTGAATCCGTTTAATTCTGGAGGGAGATTTTTAACAGGTAGTTTAATGTTCTTCACCAGCGGTTCTTTAAGACCATTATGTAGTGCTACCAGCGCCAACATAAATGAAATTATGATGATACCGATAACGTGAAATCTTGCATAGCGTGACTTTGATGCGAGAGAACCAGAGCGCGTGTTAATCGCTCCAAACAGACACGTCACGAAATCAGCAAGCAAAGTCGCCGTTGTCAACAGTATAAATAATCCTAAACATATGTAAGACCACAAAGAAATCCAATGCGGCTCAATGCCAGAAAATATTGTCCCCAGCATAATACTTCCTTGGGCTAGGATGATAACCACCATCAAAAGAAGGAAAAGAATTCTGTTTAGAACGGAAGCAGAGTTGAAAAGTGGAGAGCACAGACGTAACCATAAATATCTTGCTGTGAAAAACATGAGCGACTGTGTTGCAAGCAAGCATTGAATCAGGATAAGTTTATACTTCGTTTTCTCATTTACGTCCAAGAAGTAGGTTCCTATTATTGAAACCACGTTTATGCTTACAATTGCGCCCACAATGACAAGAACTTTGTCGAACTTGGAACTTCTTCCCGACGCCATATTGGAACAATTTCGATCCCAAGCTCCAAGCCACGCTCAAATCCTACGTGGTTTTCTAAAGTCACTCTACTAATGACTTCCGCATCAACTACCTTGAGTCTTGATCCTTTAACCCCTTCGAGCAACTGAGTTCTTACTTCTTCTTACAGTATCACCCTTAAATCAAATTTAAACGTTATAAGAATAAATTGATATAGGAAGCTTCTGATATCCAAACAAATTCTCCTTGCCATTACCCGAGGAAATGTAGATAGATAGATAGATAGATAGATAGATAGATAGATTGATTGATTGATTGATTGATTGATGGTTTATTTAAATCACATCGCAGCCCGAGGACAATAATTTATGATAAATCTATGTTAAATATAATGGTAAAAATGTTTAAATTTGTAAAACTTTTTCATCCTTGAACTAAAATTTAAGAAATAATCTATGTATTATGAGAAGATGCGTTTAATAGCCGGGACATTGCGAGTATGAAAGTGTTATTTGCCCTATTGGTGTGAACGCGCGGTAAAACAAAGGGACGATTGTATCGAAAATTATAAACAACATTATTTTTCTGTGGCAGTAATCCATGTAGCTTATGGTTGGGGTCGGCTACTATGGCGTCAAACAGTTTGGTGCATAGCTGACTATGGTGTTCGGTTATTGGCGTGTAGAGAGATCAGTGTGGAGAAAATCAACCCCAATTTTGGGGTGTAGTACAGAAAGGGAGCAGGGGTCTTTGCTTTGACAGGGCGGGGTTCGAAACCGCGGTTGCACACCTTTCTTCAAACTTCTCTTAAATTGCCACTTGACGCAAATAAAAATGCAAATAAGCGTTTCGCATTCGTTTTTTCATGAGGAGGTGAAGAGAAAACGGAAAAGACAGCACTTTTTATGTTTCTTCAAACCTGCCCCGAAGTAAAACTTGACTGGTTACACCAAGAGAATCCGCCGTTTGACTACCCGCTTATAACGACAGCGGCTTTGATAGTCTGTTAGTACATCCATTTTGCTTAGACGGAATCAGTAAACGCTTGAAAATATCCGACTACACGTTGGGAAGTGGTTTGAAAATAAAATGATGACGTGCAACTAAGTTGGTGAAGAAAGACATTTTATTAATGGGTTCTTAACCACGTACTCGTAATATTGGCCAAATTTCCGTGCCTAATGAAATTGGCCGAAATTTACACTATCAAAAATCTACAGAGCAGTGTTGTGGCGAGTTTCGATCCCTCTCGTTCTAAAGTTCTCCCGACTTAATTCTGTTACCACTAAACGTGTTCTGATTGCATTGCTCTGTGACTATCTGTCTTCGCAAAACGTTTAATATTTATTAATATTTATTTATGTATTCAAACACACGCTCCTGTATTTCGATTGCAACGAAATTTCCTATTTTGAGCTTTGTTTTCATGAAGTTTAAAGTTTTTGTTGTGCAAAATTTGTCGCAGTCTCCACAGCTTTCTTTACACAGCCAACGTTGGACCCAGATCCCTGCGCAGACTGGTCCTTCCCGCCACATTTTCCACCAATCAGCTCGGACACTGACTTTACCCACTCATCTGCCTTCAGACCGCGCGCAATCGCATCCTGCAGACCAACCATAAGAAAATTCAGTATATACTAAAACAATCAATAGCGTTGAAGGTGCGCACTGATTGGCTACTTAAACTGTAAATATCCTTAGCTATTCACCTCCGAGTAACTCGCGCGTGATTTGCACCCAAAATATTGTAATCGTTGCAGGAAGAGAAAGAGGTAAAATAATCATTTGGTGCTACATTATCTCACTACAACGGCTAGGTGAATATTAACACAATCCACCTCAGTAAATAGTGGTCAACAATGAACCGTCTTCGTGATTTCAGAATCACTCGCGTACCTTTTTTGGTTGCACAAATAAATAGTTTGGTTGCAATACAAAGATTGTTGATAGTCATGTTAAACGAGCGTTTTCGCATAGATTTCAGAGCAGCATTCTGTTAAAGGCGAACAATTAGCTTATGGCCCCTGCGAATGAATGGTGAAATGTTATGAGATCTAAGGGGAACTAAATAATTTTCATCTCAGTCATAGCAAAGTAGGTATGAAAAAATTATGACACTGTCAGAGTTCTTAGATTTCAAAGATGACCTGCAACCTTTCGAGATCACCAATACTCTAAGAATTGATTCAATACCTCATGCAACAGTTTTGCAATTTTTAGCACATTTGAAGACAAATTCTAAAGGGATTGTGTTAATCTTTGGAATGGCAAAATACAGCAATAGTTAAGTTAAAAAAGAAGAACTTTTTTTCCAATAGCGGAAATATACATGATATGGCCTCTGGAGCATGTTTCCCCAGTAACAAACCTTGGGTACTTGAGCTAAGCAGATGATCTTGGAGTTTTCTTCGTCCACACTGAAAAGAAGAGCGGCCATTTTCGGAGCCAGGCTTTTGAACTGTTTCATGGCAGCGTCAAGAATCTTAAATGGAAAAATGTACAAGGAAAGTCTAGGAATTATGAAAAATATACCCACCAAGCGTTCATCGGTTAGTCACGTGTTCACACTGGTTAGGGTACGCAATGCATCTCGGAAATAGGACACATTGTATGTTTCACCTCTAGCACGGCGTTGTTACCTGTCTTTCCGACGGTACAGTTAAGTCACTCACCTTAGAATTTGAACCAGCGTCAAACACATCAACAACAAATGATCTGTTAGGATCTGCTTCCACTATGCCTTTAGCTTTATCGATCGCCTGAAAAAAAGAAAAAAAAAAGTTAAGTAAATTTACAGCAAGTTCTTCATTCGCACTCATTCCCCAACCGAGTTACAAGACTGAGATATTCATGCCAGTGAGATAAACAACCCTCTTCACATTTTCTTCGTAGCAAGACTACTTTTCTACACAACTTTGACTTCTAATGTCGTGCTGTAGTGGCCCAAATTAAAGCAGGATTTCCAAGTTTCTGTATCTTTTAGTGGGAAAGCTGTAGTTCGTTCAACATCCTTGCTGTTTAAAAATCAAGTTTTAGAGAGAACATGTCACTGTTTACAAAAAGGTATTCTCCTTGCTTACTTACACTTCCTATCGTATTCCCATTGAGAATTTTGTAACTAGACCAAGACTATTCTCCATATCGACTTCCTCATTCTCCTTACTAATCTCATCTCTAATCGCAAACAGCCGAGACAACTTCTGAAAAGTTTAAAATGACTCACTTGTTGCTGCAAGACGGTTTTCTTCGCTTTGTCGGCGTCGTCAACTAGTTTCTTGACAATTTTCAATTTGGATCTCATTTCATCTTTCCGCCAGGCCGAAATGACGGCAGCAGATATATCCTTATAAAGGAAAAACAAACACCAATGTTCAAAATACCGCTCTACCCTTGTCACAAATCATATTAGACATGTGTTGGACAAAAGAGTGAGCGCGCTTTACTCCACATCGAAAGTTTCGGGGTGTTACCCTGTGTTATTAGGCAACACTTTACTCTCACACTGCTTATCTCCACTAGAGAGAATAAATGTTTACCGGTCAACTGGGTAACCCGATGAAATGGTAGGATTGGGGGGTGGGGGGGGGGGGGAGGAGGAGGGGGAGGAGGGAAGGGACGGAAATAAGAACGAGTCTCCTTTGCAGACTTTTTTGTTATGACTAACAGCTTGAAAATAATTGATCAAACGACACTTCCCCATGGTGAAGATTAGAGTAGAAAGCGCGTCAATAAAACACTGAAGGAACAAATTCACTACCTCAGCTCACAATAAACGTTACTTTTTTATTACAATAAACATAACACGCAAAACGTAACGCTGGTAGAAGTATCTTGATCACCGTATTGATAAAAAACATTAAAAATTATTATTATTATTATTATTATTATTATTATTATTATGATGTTACTACCTGTAGAACGAAGCGCACCGAAGACTTTTCATTTTTAGTATTTTTAACAAATGTGATACATGTTCTGATGTGGTGTATATAATTTGTACTTAATATATATAGAAATGTACATAGTTGATCTTATTAAGTTTTCATTGTATTATAACTCGTTAACTCAGTACGTTACTGCAAGAGAGTTTAATAAACTATTATTATTATTATTATTATTACCTCACTAATTCTTGTGATTTCTTGTGAAGTTTCTTTAATGTTAAGTCCACCATCCTTCATCTTTTCCTCCACCAGATTCTGAACATTTTCGACTCTCTCTTCCAGCGAGTGACATTTCTTCTCGGCTTTCAGAGCTTCGGGTCCTGTGAGAGCCACAATTCTCCTAATTCCTTTAGAAATGGCTTCTTCTGACACGAGGACAAATGATTTCATGTGTCCTGTGTTCTGTAGATGCCTGATGATAATTAGTAGAAAATTTTCAGAACGATAGAGTAATTCCAGTTGAGTTTCAAACGCAATTTGGGATTGAAGGGAGTGATTTCAAACTTCTTAACTTTGCTCTGTGATTGGTAAAGAAAACTCGCTCCGCCCTAATAACCAATCAGATGCGAAGTTAAAACCAACCGGTTAATCGGTTAATCACGTTTTCTCGCGCTTAAAAGAGCTTGTATGTAATCAATTCAAGTTCCCATTGGCTTCTGATCATAATTTTCTTTTGTTCTGATTGGCCGTCGTAGTTTTTTTAATTTTAGATGCCTTCAAGAAAACTCCATCGAAGGTCACTGCAAAATACCTCAGACGTAATCGAGCCTATAATATTACGAATTTAGTTCATGTTTTGAAGCTGCTTACAGGGATTAGCTGCTGTAGTTGCTTTGATCAATTATCACATGATTTAAGTGTTGCTGCTACAACGGACTGAACCAGCGATAATTACCAAACAAAAGTACACACCTCTCGCCAAGGGCGAGAAAAAATGAAACACAGAGTAGCGTGAACCTTGATTTTTCTTCTGATTGGTTTCAACGGAAGCGTTTACTCTTTCAATTGACAGCAGTCGGAAGAAGACTTTATTTCAGTAAAAACTAAAACTCAGATATCAAGCGGTGTGTCCCTAGATTAGCTTTGACTAATACTTGGATAAGAACAAAAGCGCATGATTACGCCTGAAGGACTGTGAATATTACTTACGTTCCTCCACAAAACTCGACAGAATACTTGTATCCAGCCTGTGGATCGTCTCGAAGTTCATCGAATGATGCACCAATGGACAACACGCGGACTGGATCAGGATAAACCTAATCAGTAATAACATTGTTAAGTGGTGAGCGAACACAGCGGTCTTCGCATAAAACTGACATCAGCCTAAAGTAGGGAACCACGTTACAGTATGCTAATCTCGAGAAAATCAACCCAAACCTTTAAAGTTTGTAATTTGGAACCTTTGCTGAATCCCCCCCCCCCCCCGTTGCGTTACATTTACAAGAAGGTCTTCGAGTGGAAACTAGCGTGGTATCCCGTGGGTGTCCGCTTAGTATGCGAGTTCGCCCTTCATTATTGGAGCGTTTCTTTGCCCGCGGGAAAGTAAGAGATCTTGGTTGACGCGAGTCGGCAAAAAGATCCACAAGGGGTCTAGCACTGATAATGACAGACCCCCCGGGAAACCTCTCCCCGATCCGTCTCAAATCCTCCCCCGGGCGAAGAAACGCGCGTCCTCTATCGCTCGTAATAAGGACCTGCTCAAAGGCATTGCCCGCTAAGCGCAAAGTCGCACTGTGTTATCGAGAGAAAGGACATGAGAGGACGAAAATCTCACTTGATACGCCGGAGCAGAGACATTTTGTGCTCACCTCTTCAAAAATCGCCCTGAGACCTTGAATGTCTTTAGCAGTGGCCAGAGATGACTCCTTAGCAAATACGTCCATGCTCCTTGACACAATGTCCTGGCTAGTTAGTTCAGTGTTCTTGATCTGCTCCGTTGTCATTGCCCCCTGTGGAAAGAAAAAAAAAACTCTTCATTAATTTCTTGGTAATTTCTGCAGAGAAGAGGAGATAACCTTCGAAATTACTTCTGTTCAGCCGGGTTATCAAAAAGTTAGTCACTGTCAACAGTTCTTTTCAGTTCCATAGCGTAGCATATAAATTTTGAGGGAATTTTACTATTTTGTGGTTCGAGCGTTTTATTCAGCGGATTTTTTTTGCAAATCAAGGACAATCTGAAAAATCGGCAGATTTTTCACGCGACAAGTTTCAAACCAGCAACGAAGTCAGTCAATCTTAGGGGTTGAGGGGTTAATCGAGAAACAAACCTTAGCAGTGAAATCAAATCTGAGCTTATCAGGTGCGACAAGTGAGCCTCTCTGGTCAGCGTCTCCAAGATGTTTCCTGAGCGCAAAGTTCAGTACATGAGTGGCAGTGTGATTGTTCATTGTCAGTCGTCGCCTTTGCTGTAGAAAAAAATTATCGACACACGTCACTTATACCTAAAGTTATTTACTTCTATAATTCTACTATTATCACTTCATTGGGCACTGTGGAGTATTTTACGGGCTGAAAGAGATATTTTGGCTGGCTAATACATTTTAGCCTGCTTGCGTAATTGTTTTGAAGGTTTTGTTTTAAAGTTATCTTTAAAAGTGTCTATCGCCTCACTGCCCTCTAAAGTGAAAACAATAGTAACACAGTTTATGTTCTTGGACGTAAAGATGTTTTGGGTCATTCTCTGAGCCCATTTTAACTCTCGCCTAAATGACTCTGAGTCGGACCCGAAACATCTTTACCTTATGCCCGTGAGTGTACTTTACTGTTTTATTACAATCTTGGATTTACAAAGGTGTTTACCAAACTGGTTTCAAATTTTTACACAGACTATGACGTTACGACTTTTTCTCCGCATAAAATTATAAGTATTCTTTCTTTCTTCTAAGACTTGACCCAAAGACAGAACTGGTCAAAAATCGTCTTTTTTATATACTTTAATAAGGGGTGATACAGCTCTTATCAAATTACCTCGTCTATCTGACATTTCATCTGATCTCCAACTCTCAGGGTACCTTCAACTGCTCCTACATGAAGTACATATCCACCATGAACCTGTACATTAGTGACTGAAAATTCCACTTCCTGCAAAACAACAAATATTCATTAGTGACAAAAAGGTTCAGAGATTTTCATGTAACGACACGCAGGACCAAATGGCGATGGAATGTATCGCCACTAATGAACTGGTTCGCTTTAATGAACAATCATTGATGCCATAACTAAACTATGACAGCTGAATAAAGGGGGAAAGTTTCTAAAGAAACTGTAATGCTGCATCGGTTGGGGTATAACAAGATAATTTGGATAAGTTGCGAGCGTTAGCCCGTTCTCTCTGTCGAAGGGCTGACGCTCGAACATCCGCTTTAGAAAATCAGAACAGGCGGCCAATCTACATTATCAACTCACTTCATAAAACCAAATTATCTTGTGACAGCTGAAATAGTTTTCAGTCAAATTTTCATTTCTCTATTTAATCACTTACATCATCGCCCTCTTTGACCATAAATCCCTGGTCGTATATCTGCCCTCCTTGCTCAGCATAAAAGCATGTTCGGTCCAGGACAACTCCACAGTGGCTGCCAGTGATTACTTCGTTGACGAACTCCTTCTCAAATATGATCGCCTTTACTGTTCCTGTCACAGGCTCAAACACTGAAAAACACAAGAGAGGTTATCAAAAATTATCATTCAGAGGTGAACAAGGTGTAGCTAGAGCTTCAAGATTACTGGTAAATGGATATGGCGATATGATCATATTAATAAAGACCACAAAAAAATAATATATGCGTTATGAACCAAGCTTGTTCAGTCAAGATGGAGCCAAACGAAGTTGTGGTCTATATAAAAGCAAAATGAACAACACCAATATTCACAACCTTGACTGAACATTATTGGTTACAAGAGATTTTTTGTATGGCAAACAGATTACACAAAGTTCTGCAATAGATATTTTAGGGTTTCTGATTCGAGAGCTTCAAAAGTACTCAAAATGATTCTAAAAGTTAAAAATTCCCAAATATTGTGACACATGTTGACAAGTTACAAGGTTTCTGTACATCAGGATTAAAGTGATCAGTGCTAACCAGATCACTGGATCCCTTCATCTTTTTCACCTGTAAAGCCAGCCATTTTGGTCATTCCTCTTAATCAGGTAAAAATCTGGAGAATCATGAGAGGGAATATTTTTCTTCACTCAGAACATTCTCAGTTAAACCAAACTTTCTGATTTGCTCCCCTGATTGAGATCATAAGCATTCATCATACCGTCATGTGGTCTCTTAATGCTAGGGTGTCCTTAATTTGCTGATTAGTGTAAAAACACATGAATATTCTAATAAAGGAATTATTTTACCATAATTTCCTTCTTTGTCTGATGTGTAGCTATACTTGGACTTCTCATTGGTTGGTTCAAGGTTCAAGTCTTTTTGTAACTTGTTAATTGCATGGACATCAAGAGTGATGGCATCATCATTTCCAGAACCTTTTCCTCGAGCAATTTCCTTTAGAGAGTCAATGAAGTCATCATCAAGAAAAGTTTGAAACAATAAGATTGAAGAACTTTTTCTTCCCAGGTCATAACCAGAGCTGTACTTTTGAATTAAGGATCTACCATGCACCATAGAGCTTATGTTAGGGAAGCCAGTACTTGATGTGTAAGTCTCTGTGTGTCCCTCCTTTGGCAGCACCCTTTCACTTAAGCATCCAGTTATCAATCCTCTGCACTGTCTCCTAAATATTTCTTGCAACCTTAGGCCTGATAATTTGTTGTTATATCAGATGACATCCCTCATTAGATACTTTTCCCTTTTTCTCATCACCTCTCTGCTTGGAAATGTATTGATTCTAAGGAGAATTTCCTCTTTGATCACTTAAACCCTCCTACTCCTGGGAGTCAGAGGGTAAAGTAAATGAAAACCACTAACCTGGGCTTTTTTCTTAGATTCCTCGTAAACATTCATGTCTACAGTCAATCCTCGTTCCTCTGCCATGAGTTGTGTTAGGTCCACAGGGAAGCCATATGTATCGTATAATCTCCAAGCCACATCTCCAGGGATGAAATTGTCGGTCAGCTGGTTCACTGTCCTGTCAAAAAGTTTTCTTCCCCTGGCAAGAGTTTTGAGAAACATTGTTTCTTCTTCATTGATAACATCTTTTACCTGTTCCAAATGCAATAGAAATCATGATCAAGACATTGCTTTTGCTCATGCAGGTAATAATTTTTTCATACATCCTTTTAAATCAAACTTGTTGCCAACTCACATATCTCCAAATGAAAAGTAATTCCCTGATTAAATAATGATTAAAGCATCAGTGGAAATAATAATACATTTTAATCCAGACAAAAATATGTTAATCTTACCTGTTGTGGATCTTTCTTTACTTCAGGAAAGAAGTCACCCTGTAAATCAAAAAAATATTAATCAGTTTCTAGAAAAATTAGAGGAATGGTCTTCGGCAATAAATTTTTCCATAATGTCTGACATACCGGTACTCATGTCTAAAGAAAGTACTGCATCAGCCAAAGGTTTACATTAAAGTCTAACATATATGCAATATGCCATGGTTGAAACCACTGACCAGAGTGTCCACAGCCACTGACACCAATGATGCTATGAATCCTGGGGGCATGTTGAGTTTTTCTGTTCCAAAGCGCACACATCTTCTAAGGATACGTCTTAACACATACCTGATAAAAAGAAACATATCATATCACAGAAGCACATCAAAAAACACAGACTCTCACATTTCCCTATTTCCTTGTTTTGAACATTTTGAGTACAAATATTCTTTGCATCCTAAGACATCTCAATTTTGTAGGCACTGTTGCTATTACTTCAAGCTTAAACTTTGTAAATGAAATATTGGTGGCATTGAAAAAAAAAAGAGAAAAAAGAAAAGAAAAAATGATAAAGAAAACAAACTGAAGTGTCATAGCTTAATCCTCTCCATAACAACACCTTGGGGCACAGAGACAATGGGCCATAATGCTGAGGTAGATGCTGAGGTAGGACAGACAAATTCTTAAAAAAATTGTTGTTAGTAAGCAAGTGTTAGACTCAGTCTTACCCTCGGCCAGTGTTGTCGGGTTTCCCACCATCAGTGATGGCCATAGTTAATGTTCTGACATGATCAGCCACAACTCTGTAAGCCATGTCAACACCATCTTTGTCTTCAGCTCCAACAAGACCTGTATATGGTCTGACACCAGTGCCCTGAAATAAACCAGACAGTATAATATATTCCTAACTTTTTAAACAGGGAGCATATTTGAGTATAATGAGTGAAATACCTTATGAACTGCTTCAAAGAATGGCTGAAATAGATCAGTGTCATAGTTGGACATCTTTCCCTGAGTGATTGATGTTAGACGCTCCAGTCCCATACCAGTGTCCACATGTTTACTTGGCAGAGATTTAAGACTTCCATCTCCTTCTCTGAGTTTATAAAATAAAAATGTAACACATTGTTATAAGAACAAATTATGAAGACATATCCTTTTTTCTTTTAACTCAGATTTTTTCAAAAAAGAAAAGGGATCATAATCCTCTAGAATTTTGATTTTAAGGAATTGCATACAATTCTGAAACAGGGCAAACAAATTTGGAAAAATCATACTGCCACTGCAATTATTTTTTCATAAAGTACTTTTCTGCAAGCACTTGCTGTATTTGTTAGATAAATATGTGATTATATAGAGCTGTAAATTAAGGATAATACTGACTGAGATGACAAATTTTTTAAAGAGCAAAACATCATGATTTTAGCCACCACTCTCAGTTGACTTAATTCTCTATAATGCTTCTTAAATGCTAGGTAAGTGAAAGTACATGTCTAATAGCCAACCAGATGACCAAAACATCTACAATCTCCATGCAATTTAGAGTTTGGCATTTGTAATTTCTAACATCTTGCAATATATGAACCATGGTATGGCCTGGCTCAGACACAGTCAGTGGTAGAATCTGTCACAGTGCAGAATCTGAAGATCTGAGGTTTGAATCCTCTTGGGGACTTGTAATTTTTCAGTGTCCCTCCTTAGTAACAAGGCAAAAAAGTGCATCTTTCTTAATGGGACCAACCTGTTAAACTGAATAAACACGAGATTCCACACTTCAAGAACAGTTGGGTCATCCATGTTAACAAGATAGGCAGCATTACGTCCACCAATGCGATCAAAATGAATTTCAGTGCATGGTCCACATGGTCCAGTCTCACCCATCTCCCAAAAGTTGTCTTTCATTCCAAATGGGAGCACTCTGTCAGCTGGGAGGCTGTCAAATCAAATTATTTTCAAAACATATTAAATACCTGATCTTGTTAAATTTAGGTAGGGTCAGTGATTATTTAGGAAAGAGCTGATAACTGCTGTTAAATAAGAAAAGGTTGCCAAAATTTTGAAGACGTTACATGTGCTTTGTAATATATCCTTTAGGAGTACCAATTTGACAATAGAAGGGAACCCTTTGATGAGATAGACCTCTTTTTCCAAGCCTAACACCTAAAGTTCTTCAAAGAAACAAGAAAAGATGCTTAATACAATGTTTCAAGATGCACAATAATATTGACCACACCACACCTCTAATCAACCCTTCATACCCTGACATCAGTATACATATTCTCCATACTGTTCTCTATACATAACAAAAGGTGCTGAGAAGGAGAATTTGTTTAAAAATCACAAGCTTCTTTAGTTGGTGATCAATTCCTTTATTCTCACAACCTTAAGGTTTAATTCAGGGGTGATAATGTAAGGAGAAATTAGATGCTAGTCACTCTAACAGGTCAAATGGCTAAGGTTCAATACTTCAACTACAGAAGAAAAATACTTTAACTGTTGACTATTAACAAGAGGTAGTTTTATTAGTATAACTTGCTATAACAGGCTGTTAAACACAGGTTGTCAAATTAGCCACTAAGCTGCAAATCCATGGGGACCAAAATGGAGACAGCCTGGAGTGTGTTTGGTGTAAATATTAGGAAAAAGTTTAGATTGAAGAAGATCTATGAGTTGTAATTACTTTCACAGCTGTGGTTACCTGTGAAATAACCTCAGCCAAATTTCAAATGAATGCTATACAATGTCACCAGGAACTGAGGATGAGCAGTTCAGTGCATACTTACCCCATGTCAAGCCAAAACTGTTTGGTATCCTCATCAGATTCAAGACCCTCTGCACCTCCAAAGTAAGTAACATAAAGACGCTCTTTTGGCATCCCATATTTGACTGTCAGCAGCTCCCAAGCAAACTCAATGGCCTCTTTCTACACATGTCGTAAAATATTAAATTATAAATAAATTCTTGTTTACTATCCTAATAAAAAAATTTCATGAGTCATCTTGATGGCCATCATTTAATATACAAAGAATAGATTCCTGTTGATTGGCATCTGTTTTGCACTAGATTACAGATGACATAAATTAACAATTGGTTCATACATCAGCGTGCATTCATCAAGATATGAAGCATGTGGAAAGTTTGGAGAGCACGAAAGATGTGTAAGAGTTGCTCGAGGTGTAGCCAAGAGCAATTCTAGCTTCTTGAGTGCTCTCCAAACTTTCCACATACTTCATATCTTGATGAATGCACAGCTGACACATGAACCAATTATTTATAACATTTTCAACCTGATGGAAAATTTTTCTTCTAGAAGGATTTGTTTGCTGACATCATGAGCGTGCACAATAGGAATATGAAGCATGCTTGTGCAATTGAATTTGACAAATTTACTAGCTATGTTATAATGTATGGTAAGAACAAAAGAGTGGCACACAAGGTGCATCCAATTGTCTCACTAATATTCCTATCACATTTTGATGTCATCTGTGATCATTTAGTAAACAGAACCACAACAAAAAGGATACTGTCTAAATTATATGATAACGATGCATGTATTGTAAACGAATGTATATGAATCTGTCCTCGAAGAGGTCATACGTAAGAACCAATCAAACTGTGTGACTAAATAATTCTGCTTATTACATAAATAATAAAACATAAATAATAAAAAACAGTCTTCATGAATAACCCAAAGATTTCTCACTTCAACAGCATTGAAAAAAAGTGAATTTCACCATAACAGACCTTAAAATAATCTCCAAAGGACCAGTTTCCCAGCATTTCAAAGAATGTATGATGATAAACATCTTTGCCTACATCATCCAGATCGTTGTGCTTGCCTCCTGCACGAATGCATTTCTGGCTGTTAGCAGCACGTTTGAGTTTAGACAGATCACTGTTTGGATCCACAGTTCCCAAAAAAATTGACTTGTACTGTACAATGAAAACAGAACGAGACAATCTTTTAAAAATATTAGAAAATTTTTTAATGGTCCTAACACAGTGAGTGAATTCTCAAGTTTGTAATTTTATAACAACTATCCTAATGAGAGCTAATAACTACATTGTACCCAAGATTCTTACATGTTTTAGTCATTATTGGGTCTTATTTTTCATCAAACTTGTTTGGTTTTGTCTAAACAATTTAGTGGTTTAAAAACTGTTTAGAACTATGCTTTGTTACAGACCCTACAGATTTACCTTAATTAAGCACAGGAAAATAATCCAAAATTTAGGTCAAAGAATTTGAATCTTTCCCCCTCCCTAGGAAAAATGTAAAATTGGTGACAAAATATTCCTTATCTCCCCTCCCCCGATGATGTTTTCTACATCACTAAAAGATTCCATTTTTCCAAACTCTGTTTCAAATACTTTTCAAACATGTTACTGCACTTCCCTCCACCGCAGATATTAACAACAACTTAAGATCCTCATGGAACATTCTGTCAAAAGACGGGTTCCCCTATTAAATAACATAGACATGCAAGAGTTATTTTTTAGCTGGATAGGATGAGGTGGAACACTTTGTGTTCCTAACGCTTTCATAAGTTTTGAAAGAACAAAAATATCACATTACTTCACTTCAATGAAAAGAAAAAAAACAATTTATCTAAACTCACATAGGTATTTTGTTGTCTATTGTCTCTATTGTCTAAATACTTATGAGCAAAAATAAAATGCATCGGAGCCACGCTTACTGTAGTCTCCTTTGCAGCCGTTGTTTGATCTCGTCACACAATGCCTCTATTCCCCGTTGAAGAGAGCCATTGCGTGATGAGAACAAATAATGGTTGCAAAAGAGACTACCCTTACAGCCATTCATCTAAGAGAAACAAAATCAAAATTATTCATCTACAGTTAGTCCTCTTAAAAATATAATTCCACATAATTTTACAGTGAAAAGTAGACTGAAACACATGCATCTCCAATGAACCCTAACCAAAGATATATTGCAATCTCATATAAGAGAAGATAAACTGAGCAAGAGGAAAGGATAATATTTCAAAGAGGGCTCCTTGATTGGTTCTGGCTTATCTGGACTTTGCCCTCTGTGTGTGAAATACATGATAAAATGCAGGTTGTTTACAAGAAATTAACATGTGATTAGGTTAATTCAAAGGTAGCTAAAAACAAATTTTATTTGTAGAAAAAGTCAAAATGTGGGAGAATGAGTAGAAAATTCACTTAGTAACATAAAGTTTCATCTGAATTTTTTTCTGTGGTGTTGGATAATGCCGTTAGAATACCTGATAAAATGCAAGTTGTTTGTTTACAAGGAAATGGGATGTGATGGAGTGAAGTCTAATGTGGCAAAATGGAATTTGATACTAGGTAGAATACAATTCAAGCACATGAAACATTGCCTAATGTTCATGTAGTGCAACGATTGAGTATGTTCTGATTAGACTTTGGATGTTGTTTTTCATGGTATGTGATGGAATGTAAGTTGTTTGGCATGTAGGTTGTGAGAAAAGGAACAGAAAAACATGTTTTATCTCAAAAATTATACAATAAAAATAAATGCGAACCTTCCATATCCTGATAAATCTCCACCTCACTTGACAAGGCTCTTGCAAAGGGCACAATCATAACACTTATCTAATGAGCCCAACATTTCTGTTTGATGTCATTCTTTGTGCACAGCTCCCTAACTCCATGACATCATTTACAAAATAACAATACCCAAATGCTGTGATTGGTGCATCATATCCAAATGTTGTGATATGATTGGTGTGAGATACATACCCTAATGCAGCAATCTGATTGGTGTTAGCTATTTACCCTAATGCAGCAATCTGATTGATGCGAGCCACATACCACTCTACACACTAAAATAGAGTTTTTTTAATTAAAAAAAAAAACTCAAAAATGGTCCTTTAAACGGAAGTCCTATTTCCTTCTGTGTCTAGATTTCCCATTTCCTGCTTCCAAAACCCTTGGTCAAAAAGGGTAAAAGGTGAAACAGCAATAGAGGGGAACCATGAGAAAATTTAGGCAACAATGATCGTGAATTGTCTCACATCCCACAAAAAACAAATGTTCGAAAGAGCACGTGAAATATTTTTTCCAAATTGAAACCCGTCAGTCAACACAATGTAATTACTATTGGTTTCCTGAATTGTGATGCAAGTAACAACTTATGACGTGAAACCTTTTAAGCAGTTTTCAATGCACAGATATCAATGAAATTACCTGATTCATACCAGCGTTCGCAAACAATAAGGTTGGGTCCTCATGAGGAATCGTAGATGAGGAAGGGACAAAGGTATGCTCGTATTTCTCCACAAAGAAATCAACGAACATCTTTCGGAGATCTTTCGCTGTTAATGAAGGATCCATCTTAATCGCAGTGCTTGACGTTCTTTTTGAAACGTTGAGGAAAAGAATGGAATTTAGGGATGAGACGAACCAATTTAGCCGTAAGCACCGGCCAAAAACCATGAAATTTCCACGAAAATCATGCAATCCATGGGCGTAACCGCTGACTTCAAAGGCATCTCATACTTAGCTCACCCCAGTTCTTCACGGATTATTTATTCCCAGTAAGGCTGCAAACTTGTTTGAGGTGGACTTTGTTACATCAACAGTACACGTCCTTGTATTAGTTTATTGAGCAATGGCGGAGAGTTGCGCGGGAAGGCCCGAACTCCCTTTGTTTTCCGTCGAGGAAGTGCAACAGCATAACTCGGAGAAAGATTTTTGGATCATACACCGTGGAAAGGTGTACGATGTTAGTGAATTTCTGGAGAGACATCCCGGGGGGAAGGATATTTTGCTGCGGTTCGCGGGCAAGGATGTGACTAAAGTGATGACTCAAGATGATCTACACAGACATACAAATTTTGCATATGGCTGGCTTGGAAAATACCTGATAGGACGCTTAAAGGGAGAGGTTAGAAAATTGTTTTTCTCTAGCTTTGAAACTTCTTAAAGCCCTCTATTCTGAGTTATTTTAAACTGGCCATTGTACTGCTGTCGGTGATCAGTTGTTTTGGTAAATTATCGAAAACAATATTTACATTTAGAACCACACAGGATTGAATGGAAAGTTTTTACATGTTCAGAGTACTGTTTAGCGTTTTGTGTATTTTTTTTTGTGGTAAATTTATGGGATGGACATTTACAACATCGGATTTGAAACAATTTGGGTGGCCTCCTCCCGTTTGTGTTACATAATTTCACGCCAGACAGATCAGCCCATATTTACCATGCATGTTACGAATAGTCCGTTATTTTTAATTTAATTCAAACCTGTTTAATTACCTCAACCTTAAGGTATTAAAATTCAATTCTTACCACGAGTACTTTTTTTCTTTGACGCAGTTAAATATGTTTTCGTTTTAAACTGACTCCCCGTGGTTGACTTCGCACGTATGTTTTTTCCCTGCCGCAAGGGTTAAAATTTCAGAAAAGCGATTCCATCCTATTTGCATTTGAATTGAAGCAGGACCATTCCAGAAGCCAAATTAAGTAGCTACTCTTTTGTAGGTTTGGTGTTGTTCGATTTTTTGTCTTCCTTCATTTGAACATGATTCTGAGATCTTTATCCAGGACAGGTTTAAAGTCACAAAATTAACCGGCAAGTTACAATATCTATTATATTTCACTCATTTTATTATTAAAGCATTCCAGCAACAAAATGTTGTCACTATTGTCAATAAATAAGAAAAGAACAATAAGATGTGGAGGAAAGTAAACATGTTTTGGGCATCACCAATTTTGTGTAAACACTGTGTACTTATAAGTGTCTTTGAGGGCACAAGTGCAGTTTTGTGAGGGATGATATGTTTGTTTGACTGATGGTGTGCAAACAACGAGCCTGTCTACCTCACCCTTTTGATAGAAATACATTTCAGAAGCCATGACAACATGGTTTTTTTTTCTGCCACAAGTGTTAAAAGTTCAGTAAAGCACATCCATCCTTATCTGCATTTGAATTGACTCGGTAACATTCCAGAAGCCTAATTAAGCAGCTATTATGTTGTTGGTCATCCTTTAGTTTTTGTTAAAGGTTATTAAACTTTATTTTCCTCCTACATTTGAACATGTTTCTGAGGTCTTTATCTAGGACAGTTTGGTTTTAAAAAATAAACAACTGATGCAGTGTTTATCTCTAGTAGTGAAAGAATTTAGGGCTTTCTGGTTATCTACCTCAGGTGCATAACAAGTGTATCAAGTTTTAATCAAATTACAAGTGTTCATGTTTCTCCAGCATCTCTGTTGCTTCATTTTACTGGAAGCTCCAGGAGTGGCCAAGGCTTAGTTGTTATGTTGTTTGGTTCTACTTTCAATCACCTTTTTTTTAATTTTTTTTTTTAACAGTAAGTGTTAAAATGAGTAACAAAACATCCAGAGTAATAGAGGAGGTTTTGGAAAAGTTGATATTTTGCTTACATTATAAACTAATGGAACACAATTTTTAGGTGTTTTGGCAATGGCATATAAAAACTTTTGTCAATCCTATTGTGTCTAACTGTTTCTGTGTTAGCTATCTGAAACTGTCAAGAGTTTTATATCTATCAAATGCTTAATTAATTCACTATTTTAGGCTGTACTACTTAAGCACATGGGTCAGCAAATTTGCTTTTAATTCTGCACTTTGTTTTAACATTTACGTTATTACAAATTTATTTGAATTTAACTTTTGGAATGCGACAGGAGTGTTAATTAAGTTTTTCTTTTGTTTTCAAACAATTGTTTTTTTTGTCATGTACTTTACATATCAGTTTTTTATAGATATATTTATTCTTTGTGTGAAATGCTCTTTGACTGGGTGGAATTAACAATTTAGGCTTAAGAATTTGGACTTTGGACAGTAGGTTCATTAAAACTCCCGCCTCCTGGGCCAACTGCATTCAAAATACCTACCCAAGAGCTAGATTTCTTGGTCAAATGCCCCTCCAAACTGAGTAAAATGTAGTAGCATTTGATATTTTTAGAAAGGTTTTTGTTCATTTATTATTCAATAGCATTTCGTGCTCTATGGAAACAACTATTCTTGAAAAAAATAAGACCAGTGACAGTGACTTTCTACTCATTGATTAGCAATTGATTTGGCTATTCAAGCTTCAAAACCTAAAAATCACTCAACTGAAATGTTCACTCTAGTTATTTAACATACCTTCAAAAATTTTGCTCAGCTTTCATAGACCTTTTTTTCAGAGCCATTTGCTCATGAGAGCAAACTCTTAACTTTAAAACTCATCCATATTCTAAAAAAATAATACTCATTTGGTAGTAACTGCAGAATACCCTGGCACTTTGATCCACCTCATTTACATGTGTCGTACGGTTTTCAAGAACAAGGCATAACACAACAGATGCTATTCTTTTTCAGCGAGACGTAAATGAGTGGCAGGTTTTCCTGCAGTTTAGCCACTTATGTGTTCTGCAGGAAAGACTTGACACTTCCAGTTCAAATCCCTACCCCACCAAGGCAAGGCTAAAATTTCCCAACCTCAGGAAAGTCTTTGGGTCTAAGTTCCCTCCTCCCTGGAGAGCAGTCAAATGCTCATGGATTGCTCTGGGTGGGTAGTACAGTAGGGATTGATGAAAAGGTGTGAACTTGAAAATCAATACATTTTGAAGTATCAACTTGAAGTATGTAGTGTTAAATTTACTTCTGATCATTATTGTTGGTTGACTTGACTTGACTTTGTATTATGTACAGGAGGAGAACAAAGAATATGATTCAACAACAAGACAAAATCTTCCTATGGATGGCTGGAGAGAGGTATGAATTTAGATAACTGTTTTAAACATTTTTGTTTGCTCTGTTGTTGTTTCTGTTGTTAGTACATGTTAACTTCTTTTTGCCATCTCTTTCAGGATCTTGTTGACTGGAACAAAGCAATCCTTCCACAAGTGGGGAAACTTCGTGCAGACTATCTAAGTTGGGTTCATTCCCCAGTTGATCGCCCCTTGAGACTCTTTGAGTCTGACTTTGTGGAATTCTTTTCAACCACTCCATGGTATGTTGTACCCATAATCTGGATTCCAATCATACTGTTTGTAAGCTTCCTGGGCCTCCACGATCTAACCACGCAGAATGGAATTGGAAGTATCAATCCTTATTACCTAGATTCCAAACTCAAGGCTTTATCTGCGTTTTCACTGCTGTTCTTGTTTGGCATTTTTATATGGTCATTGATAGAGTACGTCTTACATCGCTTCTTGTTTCACTTGATCAATCATGTCCCTGCTGATGACCCATTTTGGATCACCATTCATTTTTTTCTTCATGGGCAGCATCACAAGGTATGCAGTGTTTTGAGTGTCCTGTGCATGTTGATTACTGTTACATGACTGTATCTTTGCGTTGATAACAGAATAAATGTGGGAAGATCTGAGAAAAACCTGGTCAGGACTGGCTGAGCTGTGATACCATTAGAGTGAGGTTGTGCTGGCAAACCAAGACAAGATCTGTGTTTTTTTTCAACATAACATGTTGTTAGGGTTATTAGCAATATGTAATGTTTGGTAAAAATCTCTTGGAAGTGGTATTCAGGGTGTGTGAACAACATGGAAATACAATTATTGTACTCTATATTGAAATCTGATCATCACTCCTTCTCTGTGTTTTCTTAAGGTGCCTTTTGATAGTGGAAGACTGGTGTTTCCTCCTGTAGCTGCAGGTATCTTGGCATCCATCTTCTACTTTGCATTTGCTTTACTGTTCCCACTAGCCATGGCCAGGAGTTTGTTTGCTGGTGGTTTGTTTGGTTATATTACATATGATATGATGCATTACTACTTACACCATGGCTCTCCAACACCTGGAAGTTATCTACACCAGCTGAAGAAATACCATGTATCGCACCATTTTGAAGACCAGCAGAAAGGTACATAATACTATTTGTATGTTAATAAAACAGGCTAAGTGCCTAAGAGTGGCTAATTGCATGGTGGGGTCTTTTGCAGGACAGTTATGGGGCAGGTGCATTGTGGAGGCTGTGATTGGTGCCTCACAATCATAGTCTTGCTCTGTTGAATGGAATATATTTTAATCTTTTAGGAAAAATGTTTAATTTTCAAACACTTGAAGTAATATAACAACTACTGGAATTAAAAGTAAAGAGTTTTTTGGAAAACATTCTTTAAGAAAAATTAAATTCATTTCTTCAATATCTACAAGGTGCTGTTCCTTTAAGCATTTGCACAAAATTCTAGGTGTTATACAGTTAGTTTTGGCATGAGCTATTTGAAACAGTTTTGTAAAGTATAATATCACTGAAGAATTGGTCTGTACTTAGCATGCGTATGTGTTATGGATGCATGTGGGAAGTTTGGAGAGCATGAGAGAAGCAAGTGCATCCATAACTCAATATACTTGCAGCTAAAGCATAAACCAATTCCTTTATAATGTGGCATGCAGCCTCAAACAAAAAAGAAATATGTTATTACAACTGAGTCAGGTTTATCAGGTAATTGTGTTCAAACTGAAAACTATTGAATGAGTGACAAGGCTAAAATGACAAAGAAATATTTTGCTTTGTGTTGAAAATTCTGACAAGTGTTCTATTTTAAAACAAAATCTTCCATTGAACAACACTTTTAGGATGAATCAACACTTCAAAATAATGTTTACCGTTTTTGTGATGAGTTCCCCAAATTGTAAAGCCTCCGTTAGAGCCACAATTTGCATGGTGTTTGGGGATGAAGTATCATCAACTCCAAAACTGATTCCAGGGCTTGAAAAGGGTACATGCGTATTGTTTTTCAAAACAAGAGTGATTTAGCGTTTTTTCTTTTCATTTTGAGCTTCAAAAGGTCAATCTCAATTGAAATAGAACAGAAAAACAATCTTAAAAGTTCTTAAACCTTGTGGCTCAACTTGATGGGAACTTTCAGCCAAAGTGGAACTGCACACACCATGCACAGTGGTGTGGTACATAAGGATTTTTACCATGGTAGCTTATTAGGAAATAGGTAGGCCTTTCTCAGGCACTATTTAAGAATATTAATTATTAACTCATAATGACACTGTTGTTTGTACAGGTTTTGGTATCTCTAGCAAATTGTGGGATTATCCATTTGGTACCCAACCAGACAAGTCACACGTCAAGGCAGCATAGATTCCATTCATCATTATTTACCAATTGATATTATAATACACAATATAAGGCAAGGGTATCTACAATTAGATGCTGAATCTTGTTAAATGCATTTTGTAATATTAAATATTTATTAGGCTCTGAATTCCAGTAATTTATTAAAGAGGATAAACTAAAGCAGTGTCTTTTTTATTCTCTTACATTAGCACCATGAATTAGCTACCACATAATTTTTTATTTATATAGTGATAGTTGTGGGTATAGTGAGTTGAAAATGACTCATCTTGGACAGTAACAATCATTCACATTTCTAGGTTTTGTTTAGAGGCAATTTTTGTACCACTAAGAATGACTTATCGTGATTTTGGTTCATTACAACCCGGTATGATTCAGATATTCTACCATATATTAGTGGATCAATAGTTTTATTCATTCAGTTCTTGGCGGTTTTCTTTTTCTGACAGTTGTAAACATGCTCATGAGATGAAATGGGTAAAAAAGACAAGCAAATACTTCAGTTTCAAATGGTTATCATATTTTGGGTGTAGTGTTTTGCTGTTATTTTCAGTGTTTAATTCTAGTAATCGAGCAACAATATGTCCATTCAAGGGAAAACTCAGCTGAGAAGGGTTATTTGATATCATGCTTTAACAAGTTTGATCAATGATTTTCCTCACCAAATTTTCTCATTTGGTGCAGATGTACACAGATTTTGTCTGTTGTTGTTTTTACCCTGCTTCAGACTTAGACAAAATAACATCAAGAAGGAAATTAAATTTCTTTTTTGGATTTGGGTAAAAACCAAGATAGCATATTCAGACTGTTAAAATGGATCCTGGTAACAGTTTCTCCCTGACAGTGTTTTGGCAATTTTTCATCCTATCCAATTTTCATTGTAATATTGATGCGTTAATATTGAGTGTATCTTTCATCACCTGATATTATAATCAATAATTTTTTTTATTTTAATGAGGAGAAAGCATTCAATGTTTAAACTTTAAAGTAATAGTTTTATTCTTAATTTTTGCATCAGTCTATTGCTTAAAAAAATATTCAAAAGCTTAGGTTTGAGGTATTCAGTGTGACTTGTACACATCATTAACTTAAAGACAATCATTATTTACAAATGTTAACTTAACTTAAATATTTCTTGTCCCTGAGTACTATTCATAGCTTGGCTATCTAGTTTTTGTGAGAAGTTAGGGTTAGGGAAATTCATTTGCAGTCAAGGTTCTTTTGTAAGGGATAGTATTAGTAGGCTGAGCTCCTATTTAAAATGTAATGTAAACTTGACTGCAAATTAATAGGGTTTTTTGTAGATTGTTCAAGACCAAACAGTTACTAAAGGTAAACGTGAAACATGGAGCAAGGTGAGGGGCAAGGCTGATAGCAGTTTTATAGTAGAGACTGTTTTGCTATCCAGGAAGGAGCTACACATACAAAGAAAAATGAATATTTGGCCAAAGAAGCTTGCATGAGACAGTGGTTTCATTTGGTGGTTTTATTGTGTATGAATTTGGTATGGTTTCATTTTGTAGTGATAATTCTGGTGACATGTATTTTTATTTATGATATCTCCAACACTGGACCATATCACTTGAAAAACTATTAGTTATCAAATTGTAGGGTGTGCATGCTCTCACTCTACCTTTGGGTTCAAGATACAGAGATGGCATCAATTCATTGATCAAGGCATTAATGGGACTAGCTCACAACCTTATAGGGAACATTCTGCATAGGTTAACCTAGTTTGGTTATTACCCATAGTAATGGGCACTAATACTGTATTTTGTAATACAGCCGAGGCTATGTTTTGATGTTCTGGTATCAGTGTGAGGTCACTTGTTTCCAGAGTTCTAGGTAGTTCTGGTATCACAGTAGCATTGACTTGCCTTATTATTATTAGCTTCACCACTATTTTTCTTGAACCTTATGTATCAATTGCATGAACTTAAATAAAATATCTCAATTCACTCCTAGATTTGTTGTCTTCCTTTTTACTGTCTATGGAAGGACACCCTCTAAACAAGTAGCTATCTCACAAGATCCCTAGAGGTGCCCTCAAAAAAAATAATAAAAGCAGATACAAAACTGAAACATGACTTAAATGGTATGTCTTGAGGGAAAGGATTACCCTGATTCCAATCAATAGCCCAGAAGCAGGAGTCTCATCTATCTGTCATTGTAAGCCATGGGTGTCAACCCTTTTCCACAACCCAGTATTTCTAAGGACAGTTTGGGCTAAAGTAATGACAAAGTTCCTTCTCAAAAAACAAACAGTGCAGAACTTTTTTATGATAATGCCTTGCATAAACAAATAAAGGCATATAAAACTCATTGACAACAATTGTGGAATGGGCGATGTAAAAAGTGCACATTTTAATATATAAAATTAAGATTGAATTGAAGCATGCTTGGTCCATCAAAGACAAGACCATTCTGTGTGTTTCCTAAATTAGGAAACACTGTTTCTTAATATTTGAATTGGAAAACTTACTGACAATCACTTGAATGTTAAACCCCCCCCCCCCCCCAAAATGGAAGTTAAACTCATCACTGCTCACTTTATACTTACTCTTCACTTCTTCTCTAGCCAATCTGTGTATGTGGAAAGTATTATTCACCTGTGTAGTATATACTAGAATTCAATATTTCATTTTTCACATTCATTTATGATGAATGCAAAATTGTGACAAGATATATCACATAAATTTACCATGCTCCCAATATGTGGCTTCACAGCTCAGTAGGTAGTACTGTATGACCAGTATCTGACCAGAGCACAAGTTCAACTCTGTTAAAGCCTGAATTTTTTTCAGACCTCTTCACCTGCACAAACTTTAACAGTCATACAATCATTTCTACAACCTTTCAATGTTATTTGTGACTGTCACATTGAAAAGACTTGTGAAGAGCTGATAGAAATCCAGACACAAAGGTAAGAAATGTTGATGTACAAGTTTTGTATAAAGTAAACCAACAATGAGTGCCAATGAGTTTTGAACTACTTGGCTATAGTTTTACAAAATGCCAATGTTTAAACTAAGAGAACAACAGGCCACTTTCAAACCAATTCCTTTCCTCATTACATGAGTGGAGTTTCACACTCTAGAAGCCTCTGCTCAGAGTTAGCTATATTCATATAATAACTTTAAATAAATTTTAATTTAAAAAATTCCTTATTATGTCAAATTTATATATATAGATATATATATGAATGCTAATGCTTGAGATCGTAGTACGAATAATAGTATGCAGCTCACAGCATAAAAAATTACATTTGAAATTAGGTCTTCTAAACAGATATAAATGATGACATTCACTGTTTCTCGGGCAGGGGGGGAGCACTTGGTTCAGGTGCTGCACTGTAGGGTGGAGGTGCATAGTTTGGGTATCCTCCTGTTGGAGGATAAGCACCTTGCCCCTGAGGAGGGTAGTACCCTGCTGCCTGCCCAGTCATAGGGTACTGTGCCCCAGGGGGTGGAACATGAGGGGCCTGAGGAGGCCTATAGGGACCAGGAATTCCCTGTGGGATAGCTGTGGGGTAGCCCCCATGTGGTGTGGGTTGCACCAAACGTCTTTGAAAGAAAAATAACACTTTGAATGTCATGTTTCCAAGGCCTATTTTTGTAACCTCTGGAGTCTCTAGCATGCATGCTAGCTCCCAGCCTCTGTTGCCCATTTCTGTTATCATTGGTGTCCAATCTCCTTTGGCTTTGGTCTCAAAAAAGCCCAGCTGCAAAGGAAAAGAAATGTTGTCAGAAGTACTAATTTAATTACTAAGTTCTACCGAGGATGAAAATCATTGAATAACAACTTGAAGTTAATTTACAGTCCTAAAAATGTCTTAATTACTGGTACCTAAAAAAAAAATTAAGGTGATGTTGATATCAACAAGAAGGGGAAACAGGTAAGGATATTTCTTCCAAATAACAATAGAAAAGGAACCCCACACAATCCTGATGTGCAAGCTCCCATGTGCCTAAAGTAACTCTTACAGCCCCAGATGTTACAAATTAAAATTATAATAAGTTTATCCTTTCATTGACATTGTATTTATAACAATAGAGGGTAGGATACTGTTTCATTTAAGAATGAATTCTCAGAGCTTCATGTTTACAAAATGCATGGCAGATAGTATTGAGAATAAATACCTGGATATTGTGAGGGAAAGGTTCAAACTTAACCGTGGCCAATTTACGTTATCAACATAGTTGATAACACCAAATTACTCTGTTACACTCTCTCACCAATGCAGCACCACAGTTTCTCTAGAAACTTACCCCTTTACTTTTTTGTTAGTTCAGTTTTAATTACAGAACGTATGAAACTAAACATCTTCAATTGATAAAACTTGGTGTAGAGCAAGAAGATGTACATTCCGTGGTTAACTAGGGGGCAACCATCACAGTCTGGTAATGAGACAGGGAACAGTTCATAACAAAGTCTGAGTTTCAACTCTCCTGTTCCAGAAACAACCACATACCTTTACTGTGTGCTGGTACTCAATAATGGTGCCTTGGTAAACTGGATAGAGGTCTGTCATTTTTTTAGACTCTCTTTCAAAAAACCACACTGAATTGTGATCTCCAGAGAGGGAAAAGTCTAGTGCACCAGAGAAATGAGTTAGTTAACTGATATTAGCAAATATTTCAACAACTTCACAACGGATTCCCTATCTCTTTCAACCCACTCTTAACTTTTTGTATCACATATGATTACCTTCCCATTTCTGTTAAAGTCGATGAGATAATTGTTACCTCCTCATGTAATCAAGTTTTATTTTCCATTTGAGGACTACATATTCAAAATGTGTTCTTTGCCAGCTTGGAGGACCTTGCAGTGAGTATTTTAATGTTTTAAGGGTGAGTATTTTAAGTTAAGTATTTCTTCCAGTGCATTTTAGCCTTACAAAGATTAAATATACGTAAATTAAAACAAAATTGTTTCTGTGTAAAACTATAGATGAAAACTCACTAGGGCATTGGTATGATTTAAGGAAAATCCAAATCACACTAAGTACCAATCAGATCGCAGGATTTGACAATATGCCATACTGGAAAAGAAATTAAATTATGAAATATTGACAACAGCATAAATACCTCCATGACTTCTTTTTCCCTGATCCCAAAAGATATCCACCAGTTTCCATCCCTTTTGTAAATGTTGAGTAAAGTGTGCCATCCAGTCACAAGTGACTTTGACAAGCTTTCCAGGACCCAAGTACATTATTTGAACAGGAACATTAACAAGCTGGTATGTGTACAGTGTAGGGTTCTGGTGCAATGGCATGTTGAAGAACACATCGCAGCCAAACACTGAAACCACAAGGAAAAAACAAGCTTTATTTCCTTCTCAACTACCTTTCAACAAATTTTCATAGTAAAAAAAAAACTGTATCAATTAAATGAAAATGTTCAATTACCTTCACTTTTACCACCAACTTTTGCTAACACTCCCTGACTTTCTTTCTGTCCAGTTAGTTCAACACTTGCTAAACGCCCACCTTGCCTGCAATATTGAGCAATCTGCCACAGAAAAGTAAATGCAAAAACTGGTGTTGATAACAGCATACTTCAGGCTCATTATGCATAAGCTACCTTTTTATTAAATTCTAGTTTTCATTTTGAAGTAGAGGAGAGTTGAACTCATGGTTTAGATAATGCTATCCACTGAATAAATCTCTGTTGGGTGGATAACACCATACCTTTTGCTAACACTTACCTGCTGGTTAGCAGTTTATCCATTATTCACCCTTTATACAACTTGGCTTTGGTGATTAGCAACCTCAACTCTGGATTAAGCAGGGTGTTTATAAGTGAGTTTGGAGAATTCTCTGCTTACTATCAGACTTTTCTGGCTAGATTGTCATGGTCTGAGCAACTTTTGTTCAGACTTGGAAAATAATCTCCTCTCTCTTTACCTCCTAGTTGCTTCATGCTCAGGAAAACGGATACATTCTCACAGTAGTGATGGGCTGATTCAAGCTAGGCTTGTAACACTAAACCACTTCAACTTGAACTTCCAACAATTTCTTGTGGATTTTTAGTTCAGTTTAAAATGAAAACACAGTTCACCTGGAAGTTACTAATTACAAAGAAAAAGTCTGATACAGTTATGACAACAAAAGTGACACGAGACTGAACTGTACAATAATTAAGTGAAAGAAAAGCAGTGCCACTTACCACTGAAATAATTCCTGACTGGTTAGTGACATCATTACCACGACCCGAGAGCTGATCCAACAGTCCTGCTCGTTCCACTGTCTGGATGCTTGACTTTACCACCAACAGTTGCCATGAGTGGTAAACTGGAGCACTGATTGATAAAAACAGCAGTTTTCTGAGCATAAGGTAAGGACTCATTCTCGCCTAACTAATGTGATATTGAGTTTCTGAATGTGTGACTACAAGATCATAAACTAGTTGGAATGTATCAATTAATGAATCACATATAGTTGAAAAAAGTAATCATAAAAATAAAATTTGTACATCAAGGTTCTTGTTTTGACCTTATTTCCTAACATCAGAGGAGCCAGTGTTGCACATTTATGTTTTGGACCAATATTATACCACTATTTCTCTTCAAATCTACTTCATACTTTTACACAATTAAGTGATATGAGTCTCATTCAGAAAATTATTATTTCAAACAAACCAACAAGGAGATAAAAGATATTTTGATTAAGGTGACTCTTATGAGTCTCTCACTCCAATGAAAAATTACTCAAGAAAACATGGTGTCCACTATAAGTAGTTGCATTTTCAGGAAAATTGCTTTCAAATAGGAAACATACAGAAACCTGTTGTAGTAGCAGTATAGATTAGCAGTGTAAATGGAAAAGTATCACAAGGTTTTCTTTGAAAAGCAAAAAGCAAAGTTGCCAGATAGTGTGGACTATTTGACGTAAAGATACTTGGAAGAAAACTTTTCAAGGGCACAGGGAAAATTCTCCTTACTGAGCACAACTTCCACATTCAAAGAAAACAAAAGATGTAAACATTCAATTCCTATGAAATTCAGGAACTAGAGATTTTGCAACAAAAACGTCTCTAAATCATAGTGGGCAAATGAAAGAGTATGGCCTACTAAATTGACCAATCACAACATGCATAATGACTGAGAGAAATTATAGACTGATATATTTTATTTCTTAACATACCCCATTGGCCTTGAGAAGACTCCTTGATATGGAGTTTCACTTGCATTCCAACCAATCTTCCCAATTCCTGGCACTGCCTTAAATGTTTCAAGAATAAATCCTTGCTGATAAGGTTCACCAAGCTTGGCATACTTACTTGTCACATCAGAAGAAACACTTGTCTTTCCAGTGACAAGGCCAAATGTGGCTGTAATTTAGACAGAAGTAATAGATAAATAAGTTTTCTGAGTTTCCTTTAAAAACAACATACAAATGTAGGACAATTTCATACAAAAAAGAAAGGAGAAGATTCAACAGTTGACCAATTAGTAACTCTGAGTAATGATAACTGCGCAAAGATTATTCCTCATTAACCTTTGACACCCAATCATCAGTATACATATTCTCCATACTGTTCTCCATACACTGCCTAAGGTGCTCACAAGGAGAATTTGTTTACCAATCAAGAGCTTCTTAATTAAGTTGATGATCATTTCCTTTTATTCTCATGACTTTATTGTGTGATTCAGGAGTGATGTGGTGAGGAGAAATCAAATGTGAATCACTGCAAAGGGGTCAAAGCAAAGCACTAGTTATGTCAAAATCTATAAGGAGATTTATGTGCTCACTTTGACCAATTGTTGTGACATCAACGGTAACAAAGTGGAGGGTGTATCTTATTCCAGGAAATACATATTGATCTTCAGGAAGAGGAGTATGTTTTCCCTTTGCTTGTTGGTCTGTCTGTTGAGTCTGGCTGGTATCATTACCAGCAATGAAGTTTCCAACCTTTTTCCTTCAAGTAAAAAAAATAAATAACACTACCATTAACTAGCAAAAAGACACAAAAATTAAACATTTCAGTTTTCATCAATATCTTCTTCATTATTATTAACTTGATAGGATTCATCACTTTTGACCATTACATCTTTAAACTGTTTTTCAGTCTTGTTAGGAAATGAGATTACTGATTAATGCATCCTTTACAATGATAATTGTTCTAAAATTATCGTTATCATTATTACTTTAATTATTATTATCATTATTTTCATGGTTATAAAAATGGGCTCTAGCCAATAAGCTTGAATGTTTACAAGTGAATAATGCAAACTGATTTACAACAAGTCATAACTTAGCACCTTGTAAGATAGAACTCAATTTATTGCTAAGATGTTATCAATTAATAAATAGTTACTCAACTGTAGTTTTAAATTGGCTATGGATGAGGGAACAGGGAATGAGGAATGAGGAATGAGGAATGAGGAATGGGGAATGGGGAATGGGGAATGGGGAATGGGGAATGGGGAATGGGGAATGGGGAATGGGGAATGGGGAATGGGGAATGGGGAATGGGGAATGGGGAATGGGGAATGGGGAATGGGGAATGGGGAATGGGGAATGGGGAATAGGGAATGGGGAATGGGGAATAGGGAATGGGGAGTAGGGAATGGGGAATAGGGAATGGGGAATAGGGAATGGGGAATAGGGAATGGGGAGTAGGGAATGGGAAATAGAGAATGGGGAATAGGGAATGGGGAATGGGGAATGGGGAATGGGGAATGGGGAATGGGGAATAGGGAATGGGGAATAGGGAATGGGGAATGGAGAATGGGGAATGGAGAATGGGGAATGGGGAATAGGGAATGGGGAATAGGGAATGGGAAATAGGGAATGGGGAATGGGGAAATGGAGAATGGGGAATGGGGAATAGGGAATGGGGAATGGGTAATGGGGAATAGGGAATGGGGAATAGGGAATGGGGAATAGGAAATGGCGAATGGGGAATAGGAAATGGTGAATGGGGAATAGGGAATAGGAAATGGAGAATAGGAAATGGGAATGGGGAATGGGGAATGGGGAATAGGAAATGGAGAATAGGAAATAGAGAATGGGGAATAAGGAATGGGGAATAGGAAATGGAGAATAGGGAATAGGGAATGGGGAATGGGGAATGGGGAATGGGGAATGGGGAATGAGGAATGGGGAATGGGGAATGGGAAATAGGAAATGGGAAATGGGAAATGGGGAATAGGAAATGGAGAATAGGAAATGGGGAATAGGAAATAGGAAATGGAGAATAGGAAATGGAGAATAGGAAATGGAGAATAGGAAATGGAGAATAGGAAATGGAGAATGGGGAATAGGAAATAGGAAATGGGGAATGGGGAATAGGAAATGGAGAATAGGAAATGGAGAATAGGAAATGGGGAATAGGAAATGGGGAATAGGAAATGGGAAATAGGAAATGGGGAATGGGGAATAGGAAATGGGGAATGGGGAATAGGAAATGGGGAATGGGGAATAGGAAATGGGGAATAGGAAATGGGGAATAGGAAATAGGAAATGGGGAATAGGAAATGGGGAATAGGAGATGGGGAATAGGAAATGGGGAATAGGAAATGGGGAATAGGAAATGGGGAATGTCAACAGACCTGAATTTTAAAGGAATAAAGGGTGTAAGTTTCTAAAGAAACTGTGGTTCTGCGTCAGTGGGAGAGTATAGCAGGTAATTTAGTGTTAACAACTGAGTTGACTGAGTGACCGATTCCGAGAACACATTCACAGTGTGGAAAGAAATGACAAGGATGCATCCAAACCGGTCACTAAACACTTTAATCTCCCTAATCATTTTACACAGCATATGGCAGTTTGCGGCCTTTCCTTACATCTAGGGAGTTTGGAAAGCCCCAAAACACTACAACAAAAATTTATCTTCCAAATTGGCACCCTTAATCCCCACGGAATCAACGAGCGCTTTTCATTCAACTAATTTATTCCTGTTTTCTTCTCACCATATTCCCACCAATAGCATAGCTCCACTTTCTGCATATAAACCCACACACAACCCACAATTCCTCCAATTGCTCTGACAAAGGGCTAATGCTCAAAACATCAGCTTTTTTTACTCTTTACAGTGGCCAATTTACGTTTTCAACACAGTTGTTAGCACTAAATTACCTGAACTGGTGTAAAATAGAAAAAAAAAGAGCAACTTTTCCACAGACTGCTCATACATTTGGTCAATTTCAATCCACACTTTGTGATGCCGACAACACCCACCTTACATATGCAGGTGATTGTGTAGACAATCTTCAGTTGTATTCTCAATTGGTTGAGAGCAAACAAACTTACGCTAAATATGACTAATACCAAGTTTATGGTCATCAGTTCAAGGCAGAGATTAAGTACTCTTGCAGTTTCTCTGACAATCACAATTTAAGACAATCAAGTTAGCCAGGTCACCACTGCAAAATTACTCAGAGTGACCATTGACAACAAACTTAATTGGAGCAGTCACATTGATAAACTAACAAAGAAAGTTGCTTCTGGCATTGGGGCTATAAAATGAATAAGGCACCTTGTCCCTCAAGCAACTTTGCTTCTAATATATCAAGCTCTGATTGAGCCACATTTTGACTATTGTAATATTGTTTGGGGAAACTGCGGGATAACTTTGCAGAAAAAGGTACAGAAGACACAAAACAGAGCAGCCCATGTTTTGACTTATTCAAATTATGACGCCAATGCTGGTCACTTGTTTGAGCTCCTGAGCTGGAAAAACCTAGCTTCCCAGCAGCAAATACAAAGAGCCACAATGGTTTATAAGTCTCTGCATGGTTTAACCCCAGATTATTTATGTTCCAAATTTGAAAGGCGAGAAACTGCATATAACCTAAGAGACTCTGAGAATAAGCTTAATGTTCCTTAGCCGCGCACAAACTATTACATAAATAGCTTTAGCTGTAGTGGCGCCACTCTTTGGAACAGACTCCCTCGTGACATATGACAAGCAGAGTCCCTTGGATTATTTAAGCTTTTAACTAAAGAAGTACGTTCCGGCACGGCATTCATGGAAAGCAGCTTTAGTTAGGTTTGTGCTTTAAGTATAGTTTTTATGGTATCTTATCCATTTAATGCATGTTTATATATTTGAATGTTTTTATGGCTGATGTCTGTGGGCAAATATAGATAATCTATATATCTATCTATCTATCTATCTATCTATCTATCTATCTATCTATCTATCTATCTACAGAAGACCAACAATTACAGGTTTATCATCATCAAGTACACTGAGGCTAAAACTGCTATAGACAGGCAATGGTAAATATTACATTCTTTACGCCGCAATTGCATGAGCTCAAGACAAACTTTCGATAATCGCGCCATCTAAAACATTATTTTCAATTAACTTGGAGGAATGGGCCACTCACCTTAAGGAATTCATAACGTCCTGTGATTCAGGCGCCTAATAGCTTACAAACACGCTCGAGAAATTACGCATAATTTGATTCTCAAAGTTTGAGGATTTTAAGTAGTCCAAATCGTAGCATTTTAAATATTTTCACAGGAGGGAGAATGGTAACTAGTGCCAGTTTTCTTTTGGCCAGCCAAACAAAAGAAACTTACCCCCTTTCTTCTGGCCAGCCAAACGGCACGGATCGACCAACAAACAGAACTCCTCCGCCTGCCTTTATTAGTACCAATAACTCGCGAGCATGGGGTATAAATTGAAAAGATGTCATGTAGATTAAAAAGCTAATACGAATGTGACAGTCAGGTGACTGGTACGTCCTCGAAGTCGTAAATCTGCGCGCGTCTTCAAAACGTTTGGCGGAGGCGTGTGTTGTTTCGCAGAGTTTGTAACAATTTTTCACTTTCCTCCAAAAGGAGAAATATATCGTCATAACGAGAGAGGCATATACGGAATTATTACTCACAGTTTTTGGGCTAACTATTCACGTTGCGATATACCTATTTATTGCACTCAGAGTACCTTTCACCAAGAACATCGCAAATAAATTATCATATTTGTACTCTACCTGTGGATGATGAGAGAAAAATTGATATTCATGGTAGCATGCAGGAAGCAAGGCGCCGTTTAGACGCCGAACTTTTCACGAATTGCCAACCGACTTAATTCGAATTTGCATGAAGGATCGGCCCAAATTTGAAAAAGGACCTCGGTTAATTCAAACAACGAACTTAATAACTCGTTGCAGCCTTACCCTATGCAGTTCCAGGAAAAGAGCTTAAAATACTTCGTGATTATGAATGCGTTTGGTTCAACGTACTCGAAAAGCTTGTTAATCACTCGCTTATAGCTCGTGATTTACAAGTTTTTCTCGTGCTCTCTCAAATTCCTACGCGCCACTTATCACGCTTTATGCTTAAAAACGAGGAATTGAATATTTCCCGGCAAAATGGCCACACGACCTGTGCATTCGTTGTGTCTTTCTGTCTTTAAAGTGGCCATATCCTTGCACAAATGCAGCAGTAAAACTATATTGCCCTTTTCCGTGGTAGTGTTATTTTGTTACATTAGACTTCTGAGAGCTCTCATCAAATAGAGTGGTAGGAGTATGTTGTTCATTAGGTTACACGAGGCTAAGACTGATCAAAACCGATACAAAAGTTTCAAACGCAAAAAAAAGCTAAAAGCGGTAACGTTATAGGATGACCCTTTGATTAGAGAAATTGTCACATTGGGTAACTTTTCTACCTAGGTAATAAAAAAAAGAAACTCTACTAAAAAAGATAAAACTTAACTCAGACAAGTGCAAAAGTATTAAAATATACTTGAGATACAGTTTAAATATGCCTGGTGTCCGTTTGGCAAGTGGCTCTGTCACTTTAATTGTTTATGAATCATCCATTATTGAGAATTAAATGCGATATCTAAATGGATGCAGATCCATATCGGACCGGCAGGAGTGATATGAACTTATCTGGACCATTTAGGATATAACCCATATATTTTTCACTTGATAAATATTTTGTTATCAGGTAATATGTTACATGTTATATGGTTGTGTGGGAGCCGGCCGTCTGTTAGCCAAGCGGATATCTCTTTCAGGAGGATCTCTATGGGTTTACTAAGCGGTCACCCCGGGGAGTGACGAGGTGACCGCTTAATATATGTACAGGTTGACCGTGTCATTTAGTTCGCGTTCAACCTGAGAATTCGCAAACAATAAAGATAATTTTGTATATGTATGTATGATTGTTGTTTCTTAGTGCTCAGGATTACACAGAGTATATTTTCAAGGTCAACTTGTTTAAACTTGGGAGAGTATCATAAAAATGACGGGAAAAACAAGGGATGGACTTGACTTTAAATTGTGAGAGAGAGAGTGCTAAATTTTTTGAGGATCGAATTCCTTAGTCTCCAACACTCAAACCATAATTGTTTAAGTGTGGAGTTAATTCGACTCACGAAAAAATGCCTGCTGAATCTTTGAGTATCTGATATTCTTATGCTGAGATCGCTAATTTAGTATTAAAAAAAAAATAGTAAAAGCTATTCTGTCGATCCAGAAACGTTGAGTGAACAGCTTGCAATGATCTCTAAATGCTACATGACTCAAAATGGATTAAAATCAGCTTGGTATCAGTTTTTTTTATGATAAAATGACGGAAGGACTTTCCTTTAAGGAAGCATCCAGCTGATTTTTAGGCTGTGGTTGTGGATGCTGGCTTCTTATCACAAAGAAACCGGCAGCTCTGTCCCATCTCCTTCTTGCACAACACATGTTTCCTTTGCCGCTTTTCCTGACAGCCTCAGATAAAAACGGAGGAATAAGTTTTGTTCAAAACATTCCTTGATCAAGATTCGACAACTCTGTGTGGATTTTTCTTTAGATAGCTTTTTCTTAGAAGATGCAGCAATTTAAAGCCCTTGTTATATTGTTTATCGCTGCCACGGTGTATATTTCTTATTCTGAAGCGTTTCATATGGGGAATAACCAAGTGGGCCAGCCAGAAGGTAAACTGTTCGTTCCGTTCATTGTTTTACTTTGGGAACGTATTTCTTATCAAGGAGGGACACACAAGAGATTATAAACTGCAGTTTACATTCTCTTGCGTTCACCTGAAACACGAAAACTCGCCAAAATGTTCATTGAAACCGAAAACTGAAATGAATTGTTTTCCGAACGAAAAACTGCTGAGAGAATAATATAAACAAAGGTTGAATTATGAGGCCCATTAGTAGACAAGTAAATTAAAAAAATTGAAAAAAATAAACCGTTCTACGTAATTTATAAACGAGGAGAAAACCGGAGTTGTTACGAAGGGAAAAGTCAGTCACTGTAATGAATAACAAATTCGACTCAACCACACCAACGGAATTGTATCAAAGTTTTTCGGTAAGAACTTTTCAAAGAGAGCTCAAGTTCACCAGATAGCACTGAGGCACCCGCTAATTTCGTTTTCAGATCCCTAAATTACTCTCCCCAACAACACGACCGTGGGATGTCTGAGTACAAGACTCCTTGGTAAAAGATAGGAGACTGGGAACAAGTCTTTCGTCTACCATAGTGACTCTTTCTTTGTCCTCGATCATAAGGTGATGCCCCAAAGGATATTCGCGGATATAACCAGCCAAGAGAGTATGATGAAGACACAAGATTGAAAGCGAAGAGGCACCGCTTTGAAGACTGGAACACTTATAATTACCGGAAATAGACACATTATCATGACTAGGCTCAGGAAAGCAGAAGTACCAAGTTAGAATTAGACTGCAGAGTAGAGTAATAAATGATCATCATTGATTCTCAGTTCAAAATTAATCAGTGAACTCCAACATCTCATGTTTGCAGTTTACAACAACCGTGAAATGAAAATTCTCGTGAAAACAGGTGTACTCTCCAATCCATGTTTACTAACAGATACACACGCTTTATTGTTGAACCGAAAATAAGCTTACCAAAAAAAAACTGATCAACGTGGGAAACTTGGGAGGTCGCCCTTGCTTTTTTTTTCCCCAAAGTTTGTGCATTTATTTCGACTTCAAATTCGCTTAGGAAACTGTGCAAACATTTCTATTTATCCAAAAGATTCTTTTCTTCTCTCTTAATTTTGTTTTTGTCTGTTCGTATTTTTTATTTTTATTTTTCTGTTTTGCAATTCCCGCTTACCATGCAGTACAATGACAGGAAATGAAACTGTCTGTTGTGAATTTCCGGTTCCGGTTCGCGTAATGTATTCACGTAGCCCCTTTTCATGCGAAAATAAAAAAACGATTAGCAACGATATCAACGGTAAGCACGAAAATAAGCAATTGGAGATTGGGAATTTTTATCCTCTTTAAGTCCTTTTCCTTTTGAACGCTCGAAGTTAAGATTTAACCAACAGGACTTGAACCCCCAACCGGAAGTTGCTGGTCCCATGTGTCAAAGTGAGGCTCCGTGAGTTTATTTATATCTGACGTCGAAGACCTTGAATTCTGAGCGCTATCGTCTGTAACCAAGATTGAAGCAAGCTGTGCTAGAGACGGGTCGTCAATAAGGCCCACAAGTTTATTCTCGCCGGCGATCATGCCTCGCTCGTTTCTTGTGAAAAGACGAAAGAGCGCCGATGCAAATTCCACGCTCGATTCCGGTAAGTTAGCGAGTCAACTTGACTATTTTCTCTCTTAAATCCACACGTGTTCTCGAACGAAGATATACAGTTCGCAGTTCTTGGTCGGTCGATTGGGATAGTTCAAATGTCAACATGCACGGTCGGCTTTTCAATTTTAACGTCCACCCGGTGATACGATGTGAAATCACCAAAGCCTCGCAATTCTGGTAGGATTGTACTTCAAGAGAAGGGATTGCTTTAATTAATTCAAGTTTTCCGACTTGCCTACGCTGTCATTATTTCCCTCTATTGGGGAAATTTCATCAGTTGAAGTACCAGACCATATTTGTGTGATATTCATCCATGGTTTTGCACTCCAGAAAACGGGCATTTATACGGTTTGCTAGGCACTGAAAGTGATTTTTAGATTTTCTAGAAATCTTCAGGACGGTGGTTTTCTTATTAGCACTTTTGCAAGTAACAGTAATTTTAATATACACACACCTGGGAGACGTTTGGCAGATGTTTTCAAAATGCGCCGGACCCGGTGGTTATTTTCTATTTTAAATCTCACAGCTACAATAAGAGAGTCAACATTGTGTGAAATTCGGCATTCTATTTTTGCGAAAAATAAAACAAAAAACTAGAGCCCTCGATCGCTAGAAATGATTGATCCCTAGCAACTTCAACGCGAAAAGCAATGGAAATGTTGTTTTATGAATTTAGCCATAAATTAAAACGGTTCTGTAAACAGATGAAACCTTAATTTCACAGCTGTTCATGGAGGGATTGAATTGTAGTCCCATAAATAGCAACAAAAAGAAGCCGAGAAAAAGTAGTCGACAGGAAGACAGAATTTCCGAAATTGCTGAGCGAAAAAGCGTCTAAATTTGTTAATAAAACGAGCGGGACTTTCGCGACAAGAAAAAAAAATTAAAGCGGTAAGTTGCGCGGGAAATATTAAATGGACCATGCAGGGGGTTGTATGCCCGCGGCTCGGCTCGGAGCAACACTGCTCTACAGTGACATGTGTTTTCTAGCGGCAACAATCGAAAAAGGCACAAATTTTAATAAAATGGGATGAAATTCGAGTGCAATGGTGTCGATATCAACGGCGACAGCTACCCAGTATCCTGGCTCACGCCTTTTACCGCGGGATTTTTCTAAAATATATCTATCGGAAAAGCGAATAGATATGAAATTTATTCGCGGACAGTTCAGTATCAGTGAATACGCGCCGCTGTGTGTGTATTTCTTTTCTGCGAGATTTGTTATGTGTTGAATGATAAACACAAATTTCGAGTAAACGTTGTAAAAATCAACGCTTTGCGACTTTTACCTCGTATTTATGATATGTTAATGTACCAAGGATAGACATTAAGGAGCTTGCTAATGATGTTGGTAATGGAATAAAAGCAAATTTTCGTTTTCAAATGAAGAGGACATCGGAGAAATACGATTGAATGACAATGTTTTATTTGCTATGTTAATTTAAGTTTTCAATAGATGACATTTACTCGAAAACCTTGACTCAAAATTGTCCAAAACCTTCGAAGATATGAATTGCAAAGGGGTTTTATCACAGTGACAATTTTCGTCAATATTTTCTGTGAAAACCTGTTCAATTTTGACCGGAAAACATAGGCGTTTCTTTCTTCCAAGGAAAATTTAAATGCAAAATAAATAATTTTTGTTGGCCGTTGAAGATGTATTCTTATCTGAACAGATGTTCATGCTTAGGCTTTATTAAACAATAAAAAATATTTTATTGAATCACTCAGAAAGCGGTGTTGTTTCTCATGTTGAATTTCATCCAATGACGCATTGTGAAAGGAACTTTCTCGTTGTTTTCCTCAACGTACTATTCAAGTTTTGAAAGATTATGGAAAGTCACCAATAAAGGGAAATTTTTTAAAAGATGGGTTTAACATGTCATATTGTATTCATGTTAAGAGCGAAAAGTCAAGGGAAAAAAATCCGATTTTTCTTCACATTTGGGAAGACAGGCTGCAACAACTGTGCTACTGGGAAACCATTCTTACTGTGAACGTGTTCCTTCTTCTAATTCGTAGATTGTTTGAACGCACAAAGCGTTTTAAGTAGGCACAGGGAAACGATGCTATAACAGATGGAAAATCGATTTTTCGTGTGATCTCCGATGCCGCATCGGTTTAAAAGGTGAACTGGGTCAGTGAAAACAGCCATTGATCAACAATGACAAGAATTTTATATTTTTTGATAAGGAACTACAAACGAAAACAGCTGGGTTTTTATCCGCATTTTAAATGGCTTTCTGGTATTGAAATGGGTTCTTTAAGCAACCAAATCTTTTTATTGCTATTAGTTAACAAGTCGTTTAGGCAGACAATTGGCCTCTAAAACCCAAACCAGTTCAGTATTCACAGTAAAAGAACAATAGAGAACTGCTTCGTCCAGATGGTTCGTCTTACAGTTCACCCTGCCGGCGTTTTATTTCCATCTGGTATTCTAAGAAGCTGTTTTCATTACAGGAAATCTCGCGTGTGTTGAGTTGCCAATAACATGTTGATCATAATGGTTAGACTTTCTCTGAAGAAGCGATCTCAGATTTTTTTAAAACTCATTTATATGCACTTCTAACCAGCAGCAAGACGGGCAATCTTTTTTTTTCAAATATATTTTGTCGAAGAATTAAGTTATTAATATCTGATGTTTAGATTTCATGATCGAGAAGTGAAAGTTTTTTTTAGGAAAAGGTTAAATTCAGAAAACCTCAGACCCGGCGATAGCGTTAGATTACCAGGACTACCTTCAATTGTAACTGTAGCCTCGTAAAAATACGAGACAGGCGATCGATGGAAATCATCTCCGATAAGAGTAAATTTCTCTGGCGACCTTATCATGTACCTGTGTGTTGTTTGTACAGCGAGATTTGCATATGCTACATTCAAAAACAATTTCCGACCGCCTGCAAAGCAAAAAATTTCTTATCCTGTTCTGTTGAAGATGTTTAATATCTTCTGTTTTGACCCTGTGCCATATTAACAATCGATTTCAGAGGATTGCTGTTCATACCAGGGAATTGAAAAGGAAAAAAAGAAAACCTCTCAAATTTTTTTCAAGGGCAGGTTTTTTTCGTAGTTTAATTAAATCCTCTATTGCCTTGATCCTCCACCTGATTGACTTGTTCAAAGGAAAAAAGAACGATTACGGATGTTTGAAAACACGCCCGTATCGCTCAATTCGTACGCATGCAGCTGTGGTTTCTTTTTCACGCTAGGGAACGCAAAGTATGTTTCGCGCATCACTGTGATCACGGAACCAGGTTGACATATCCTTAGCTTTGTTGAGGGTCGCAAAAGTGTGATGGTTTTTACGCCAAACGGTTAAAATTGTGGCCATTTTACGGCTTACGGTTAACTTTTTTTTATGACTTACGGTTAACCCCATTGAGACCCTCTTTGTGATAAGGATATCCCAAGCCTTCCACAGCCAAGTCTACATTTCAGTTACAGGTACACAGTCGAATCTGTGTACGAGATAAGAATACTTCAAATACATTTAAGGTTACCACCAAAAAGTTGATTATCAAAGATTGAAGAGAGTCCAATAATCGATTTAAAAAGTTTTTTGCGATTTAGATAAATGTTTGGTAGTCATAGCATTTTGCAAAAATTGGATCTTACAAGAGTCGTGTTAATTTGTGTCAGGTTCCTCCTACTTATTGGGAAGAAAGAAATTGCAGAGAGATGTTGCAGGAACTGAATTCTCAGCAACTTCCATTACGCCTAGACCACGCCCTCCCCCATCTAGGCACGCCCTTGTAGGCACACAATGCGTGCATAATGGGAAATTCACTCTTAACGCATAGGGTAATCAGAGCAAAAATTAAGTTAAGCAAATAAAATGAGCATCTGTGCCAAACAAGAAATAATAAAGTTAAACTCAATAATAATTGTAGGAGAGAAAAATAACATTGAAATAAATCTAGAAAAGGAATTTTCCAGGTCTGAGGGACTATTTGGAATTGAGTATCCTCTGGTAATGGTGAAACAATTTCCAGGGAAACATCAATTAATGACTAATAATGTTAAGACCCAGCCTCTGGTTCAAAATCTATAATTTTCTTTAAAATCTTGTTGGAATCATGAGTTTCATACAGAGAAGTTACACAATCATTTATAAATATATTTTATTTTGACCCCCCAGATGTCACTGAAAAAACCCAAGATCCTTCCAACAGCTCAGAAGAGAAAGAAAAATTTGTACCTTCCTGTCAGACCACGCAATTTCATTCACAACATTTTCCTTACAACACACTGGGAAGAAAACACCACTGGGATCACACAAATGCTGCATGCTTGTTAAACAGACCAGGAACTTTCCCAGAAACACCAGAAGCTTGGGTTAAATGTGCCTCTGAGTCTGTCAATACTCATTGTTGTGGGTATTTTCACGGAAAACTTGGAGAACCTTCGAGTTGTTTGTGCTGTTTGACATCCCAAAAATTTCTCACAAATGTTACACAACTGCAAGTACCTCTATGGCATAGGAACATGAATTATGACAGTGGCTGTAATGGGATTTTCTCACATCAATTTGGTCCATTTAGTTCCAAACCATTGTCCTGTCCAGTGGAAAGACTTGATGTTCATGTAATAGAAGAAAATGATAAGGTAGATGACAACTTAACCTCAGTTCATGTTGGTAACTGCAGTACCATGTTTGGTGTGAGATTAGAGAACAACACAAAATTTGTTAAGACAGAAGAAGTAGAGGTGTTTCCGAATGCTGCTTTGAAAGAGGATAAAGATGAAATCAGGAAAGAACTTCCAACAAAGAAAATAAAACTGACACCTGTTAAAAGCAATGACATGTTGACAAAGGAGGACAATAAAAAGAGTTTAAATCATGAACATAAAACTGGGATGGATTCTACTACGGAAAAAACAAAGCTTGATGATTCACCTCCTAGAGAAAAAATTAAACAAGAGTCCCCAGAGTCAGAGACTATTGTGTGTGGTGATGTTCTACTCTCCCATAGAAAAACTAATAAATATGAAGAGTTTGAACAAACTTGTCAAGAAAAAGATGGGTTGACCAACCACAAAAAGCACAAAAAACAATCTGCAGAGGTTAAAAGAAAAGCATCTAACCATGAAGCAAAAAAGATACCACAGACAAAATCAAAGAAGGGATCCTGGGACAGTAACACAAAGCCATATAACACAAGGGTAGTGACATCTCGCCGGCCAAGAACTTACAGCAATGATTTTGTTCTAGCTGAAGAAGAGGAAGACTGGAAGCAAGGAAAGGAGGATTATCAAATGAAGGGTAGGCAAAGGACAAAACTGAACAGGCTCTTAGCAAATGAGCATGAGCGTAGGAGAGTTGCACAATTGAATAGTGCTTACCAAGATCTCAGACAGTTGATTCCAGGGTATCAATGTGACACAAAGCTACCAAAGATAAAAATACTGAAATATGCCATCAATTATATTGCACATCTTGATGATATACTGGCAGATGACTTCACTAGAAGTTAAATCAGAGGTAAATTAGTTCCAACCTCTCTCTCTCTCTCTGCTATCTCCTACAAATGGCGGCAAGTATTGTTGCCATGCAAACATACTATGTTTATTTGATAAGCAATTTCTATTTTTTCTTAACCCTTAAAATCCTGAGTGACCAGAGTCTAATTTCTCCTCACCATAATACTGCTAAATCTTCATTTAAATCAGGAGAATAAAGGAAATGATCACCAACTTAAGAAGCTTTGATTGATAAACAAATTCTCCTTGTCAGTACCAATGGAAATGTAAAAAGATGAGTGTGGAGAATATAGATACTGGTCATAGGTTATAGAAGGTTACAAAAGCTTTTATGGCTGCTGTGTAGCATGGGAATCTTTCACAGTTGAAATTTTTTAGATCTTTGTCCTTAACTGAAAAAAAAATCCTTCATTAAAAAATACTGCACAATAAATTTCTGCAACAAATTTTTTGCTTTATTTTGGTAACCAACTCTGCATGCATCTTATATGTCACTTCATATTTTTTTGTGCTTGAATTAACTCAAAATAGTTCAATAAAGATTATTTACACTGTACAGTATAACACTATTATATGACCAAACAACTAATAAAATTTTAAAAATATTGTTTCCTCTCTTGTTATGTAATGTTCTGTGTCTTAACCCTTTAACTCCCAAGATTTCATGAGTAATTCTCCTTACTGTCTGCTAAAAAAATTGTGATGTTAGTTGGGAGAATTTGGAATTGGATCAACAAATAATCCCTTAATTGATATTTTTCTTTAGTCTCATTGCTTGTCTGCTTGATATTATACTGATAATGTAAGGAGAAATTCTGTCTAGGTCACTAGTGGGACTTAAAGGGTAAAGAGACTTTCAAACTTAGTCGACAGAAATTTCAGTCTTCTTAAACCCCAAAAATATGTTTCTGCAATGTAAAAAAATTGCCATCCTGCAAGATTGTGAGGATTAACAAGGCTACAGAGGAAAACTTTCACTTTGCTTATCACATCAAATGTAATACCATATTCTCTTTAATATATTTCACTTTGTAAGATTGACTTGAAAAAGGAATTCCATTCCTCTCAACTCTAACCAAAGGCATCAGTATATGTAAGAACACCCTGGATGTTGACAAACTAATGGACAGAAATTGGTCTTTCTAATGATCAGACAGTACAAAAGATTAAATTTATATAAATATACACATATCAGCAAAATTATGGTACTTGAGTACCAGAACTAATTTTTCTTCAGTGATAATGATTTCATGAGTCTTGGTTTGATTCATTCACACTTAATGTTGTGTTGTCTTTTTTAATGAGCCGTCCATCATGAGGAATTAAATTTGGAATACCATTTTGTATTGAATATGCAACTCCAATGTCATCAGAAATCAGCTCATTTCTTGCATTGTCATACCTGGGTAATAAATAATCAACCATAAATAAATTGCCAATAAATTAAATCACAGCTCTCTTACCCTGAGTTCCTTGGAATAAAGGAAGAGAATTTCTAACATGAATTTGAGCCAACTGTATTGATTGGTAAACTGATAAATCTTTGTGGTTTGATCAACCAAGTATTTGACTTCCTGCTCCTGCACCCACCAATGAAGGGTTGGGAATCATAAGCAATTAATCAACTGATGTAAAAGACGAGGGCCACAACAATTTCTGGCCTAACATAGTTTTGATAATTCTTTGACTTGAATACAGGACACTTCAGCATCACACCAAAAAGCATCCAATAACAAAAACCAAAGAATATAGCAATTTTCAGTAGAACCCTGCTAACTCAAACCCCCAAGGAAAACAAAAAAATGGTTTGAGTCAGTGAGGGTTTCAGCTTGTTGACAGTAAATGACTGAAGAAATGGCTTCAAGGGAAAACAGATCTTGTTTGAGTTACATGGGGGTTTAAGTTAACTGAGTTTGAGTTAGCAGGGTTCTACTGCATCTATCATATTAACGAAGGATTTCTCCACGAAACTTGGACCAGAGGCCATAGACATCCAGGTGTGTAATGAGAAAAGTTTTGTTTGGCATATCTTCGTGTATTGTATTAATTAAACTTGTGTGTAAGAACCTACACTTTTTTCAGTCTGAGTCGGTTCTTAATTAGACTTAAATTGTACGAAAGAGATAAAGTCTGTACTTGACATGATCTCGTTTTGTTTGAGAAAATATTACTTTTAATAGCAGTTATAGTTTGTTACTAATTTTGAATATCAATTATTAGAAATCTCAAAGTCAAAGTCTTTGGTTGAAATGTTTCACGTAACTGAACTAAGCTGTAACCCACATATATAAGAACCTGGTTGACCTTACTTAGCTAAACAGGTTCTTTTAATGTTCGGTATTAAACTGGAAAATTCCTGGCATCAGGTTCTTAATCCGCTAGGTTCTTTATACTCGAAGGGAGTTTAACTTTTCACTGCAATGATTCAATTACACACCTTAATGGCTTCTTTGTCAATGGACAAACTAAGATCTTTAACAACTTTTGGTCGAACTGGGTATTATCTTGATGTCTCCGTTGCTTCCCTACGCTAAAGCATCGACAAGATGCGATGTGAATGAAAGAAACTGGTTTCTTTGGAATATTCTTGAATGTGATTCCCCAAAGCGAAGCTCCCGCCATTTTGAATTACGCTTAGTAGCCGCTCGTAGTGATAAGGCTTGGATGGATAGCTGAAGAAAGCTTTCAAAATGGCGGATCAACGAGTGTCATGTGGTCGAGATTTCTTCTGTGTTCCGGATCTTGCTGGAGCGTTGAAGAATGCTACGAACGGAGGGTAGGAACAAAATAACATCAAATTATATTGGGGTTCATCAATTAGACAGTAAGACAAATAATTCAGCTTTTCAGACCAATCATGCTGTCTTTACACGAGGGAAAAATTGTTGAGTTCAATTGTGGTGCTTATTTTTTTGCATATGAAGTTAAGTTTTAGTGAACAGATCGAGTTCCTGTTTAGTTTTGATTGACCTTGTATTTGCCATTTTAGGTTTGATTTCATCTGTGTTCCCATCTGTCATCCAAGATACCGGAGAGAATTTCTGGAGCCTGTACCGGATCGGACTGGGGCGTTTACACGATCGGATCTGGTATTGCCGAGTCAAGGTATTAAATAGGTCATTTTGCAGGGTATCTCAGCATTTTTTATTTAGCGGAAGAATCGGTATGCACTCTTGTTTTGGGGTGATTTTTTTTGCCCAATGTCTCATTGCATGGCTATGGTCTAGTACACTGGGCATTAATCCCTTACTCAATGTAGATCGAGGGTTGCATACTTTTAGGACCGTAACAGCAGCCTTTACTCAAAGTCACGGCTAAAATTATTTCTTTCCGTCATCTCATGACCTTTACTTGTGATTATGTGTTGATGATGTGAGGCAAGATTTGTTGTTGATCATACTCTATAGGGGCTCAGAAGGTTTAAAACAAGTTCTTTTATAGATTCTGTGGGAAAAACAGCTTGCATATGAGTAGTGGTTATATTTGACAGATTGGAACAGTCTAATTGTTGGTAAAATCTCACCTTGGCTAAACTTGGACTCACTGAATGAGACTGTAAGGAAAAACTCAGAGAAAGTAAGTGACTTGTGGTTAAGTATCTGTTAACTTTTCTAATGCTGTTTCACTTAACTTGATTTCTCTATTCATGAGTGCTTTTTTTTTTATATCTTACAAGTCCCATTTTCTTAAACTCTTGTCCTAGCCTTATAATTTGACAAGAAAACTGAGTCTGTCTTTGAAATAATAATGTGTTTCTCTTTTTCAATAGTTAATTAAGTGCCCACTTTCCTTATTAATCATAACAGTAACAGGAGATGTCATGCCCTTGCACCGTGGCCTTAAGCTCTGTCACCCCTAGTGAAGCTCAGTTGCCATAATATATAGCTGTCTCCCCCAATCTAAAGTTGCTTTTCTCCCATCTTTTGACTAAGTCTAATTAAGGTTTTTAACATATTTTGACATAATTTCTATAGCTTGGAGGTTTGATGGCTCAAGTAGCAAAGCCTTCAATCGATAATTACCATGTTGCCGCAACCTAGTAACCTGGCAAAAATATATTTTGTGCAAAGTGTGGTTGGAGAACTTAGGACAACCCTGCAAGGGGTTTACTTCACTTACAACCATCTTCAGCATTTACCCAGGTCCGCCATCTTTTTCTCACATTACTGAGTTTTGACTTAACTCCCACAGGCTCTACATCAGGAGTTGTGTTATTGTGTTCACTTGAGCCTTCCAGCTGTTCTTGTTCAATTAAAAAGCTACAACTGTGTTAACCTTGCCCAGCACATCAACACAAGTATAACTGACACACATGTCCAACAGGTTGGTAGAACTTCCTGTCCAATAAACAGAGATGTTATTCATTTTTCATTAGAATGGAGCAAAGAATAAATCTGAGTCTTGAGAACTAGCCAGTGATGAGTTGAAGCTGATGTCTTACCTCTGAGCTGTAGAGACCTTTTTGATGAGCCAGGCCATAAGCGAAGTGTGAATGACGTGGTGCAAGATTTAATCCTTGTCCATTTATTACCTAAAGTTTTACTTTAATTGTTTCTCTGATTTTGCTTCTGATAGATAAATTACATGATAGTACTGTCAACTTCCATTATTGCTGACACCCTTTGGGGAGATTAAGTGTCTCTAATAGCAGAATTCCATGCTAGTGGAGTACAAGAGAAAAAAAAATTGTTTCTTAATATATGAAATAATATGTAGCTATGTTAACATAAAGTTTCTATCATGGCCTCGTGAACCACAAAAAGATCTAGCAGCAAGCAGGAAGTTCTCATTTTTGCAGCCAATTAAAGAATGGTTTCTTTATATTCCTTAATTGTAATGTAGCTTTATATAAGTGAGTAGGGATTTTGGACCAAGAGTTTGCTATAATGAAAGAAAAAAGAAGTGAGAGAGTCTGCATTTCCAAAGTAGCAAGAGTCTGTAATAACAGGAGTTTATTTCAGTCATTTCTTCATGCATTTTTCTAGGGGGTTGGCTCTTTTTTGCAATAGCAGGGTGTCCATTATAGTTAGGTGTCTGCAGGGTGAGAGTTAACTGTACTGGTATTTCCATTTCATCTATATGTATAACAGGAGTGGACATTTTTCACTTTTTTAGGTCTGGGTTCATGTACCTATGAAAAGTCCTGAGGATGATTGTGATAAAAATTTGTTTGCTGAGGAGGTAAAAGCACATTTTTTTTTTTCAAAGAGCTTTGCATTGGTGGGTGGTGAGTGAGTTTGATGCGCAATCATGAGGATAGTGATTTGATTCCAGGTCATAGTGGTGGTGGTTTCAGCTTCAGACTAGTAAGCCTCCTACCAGTTGGGGTTTTAAATCTTGCCTCCTTATTTCCTGATTTAAATTTATTGTTTATGGTTGTTCTAGTGGAGTACCTTTAAACTTGCCCTATCCCTAAAAATGCAGCATCATTCCACATTTTTCTCAAGTCTAGTTGCAGAGATTAAAATTGTCTGTAACAGTCCTTGGGTGGGAATAAAAAGGCCCAAAAAAAAGTTTTATGTTTATCTTGTTCCCTCATTTTCAGGAAGAAGTTTCAGGAAATGAGTTGGAGAAAGATCCTTGGGAATGGTATGATTTCTTGTTTAATTTTTGTTCTATTCCTTTTTTTACTGAAAAAATTGAACTACAACAAACAATCATTTTCCTTTCTGTAAGTCTGCCTCTGTTATATGTCATTTACATGCTTTTTTTTCTTTTAATTCTTGGGATTTTATTACTCTAGGTGGAATTTGTTTAGAACCATTTGTGGGAACAGCAAAAGAGTTGGCCTGGGTAAGTCCATGATGCTTACATTTCTGATTTGTTATCAACCTGTATTTTAACCCTTTGACTCCATATTTAAAAGTTAATTAAACAATACTTTAACTCCAGCTTTGACTTCCAGGAAGTAAATACAGATTCTCAGATTGTCTGCCAAAAATTTCTTAAGATTTATAATTGGAGAATTTGGTGACAAATTCTGGTTAACAATATCACCATTATTAGCTGGTATCTTTCTTTCTTTCTCCTCATCTCTTCTACTAAAAGACATAACAATATTTTTAAAAAGAATTCATTTTTTGGTCACTCCTGGGAGTGCAAGGGAATTAACAAAACTAAAACCACATCCATTCAATGTTACGTTAAACATAAATTTCTTACTTTTGAAATAGCATTGGAGATCTCTGCTGAATTGCCTTCAGAGGAGGAATTAGAAAGATGGTGTGGGGAACCAGTCAAAGCAGCAATCTTACCCACAAGTTTGTTTCTTACAAATAAGAAGGGTATGTGATTCAAAACAGGTTCTTCAATAGCTAGTTAGGTTCATCTATCATTAACATGGGACAAGGCAACTTTTGAAACCCTTGCCAAGATGTTAATCACAGGATATAAATATATAGCATTTTTTTTTTAAATTTAATCTGATAACCCTTCTCTAACTGATCACAGCAGAACCCAGAATACTCATCTACTAATTGTGAGCTTTGGCCAGACTTGCCTTAAAGTTCTCCAGACCTAACTGACTGAGTATTAGACTTATACAAAATCCAAAGGTCTGAGATTCAATTCCACAGGAAAGACTCCAGGTTTTTCTTTGCTTCATGCATGTGACAAATGAACAGTGTCTTACTTCATTCAACAACTGAGCTCAGAGTTTACCATTTTTCATCATCACTGAACAATTTTCATTCTTTCTTTTATACCTTTGTGTTAACATGTATCATTTTTGGAAATTTTAGGTTACCCTGTGTTGCCTAGAGCCCACCAGGCATTTGTTAGGAGATTGTTTAGGGTAACTTTTTCAATTTCATAATTTTATTGTGCCCTTAATATTTTTATATTCTTTTTTCAATTCATTTAGCCCACTTACAGTGGATGTGCATATCTTTTACTTCATAGCTAAATACTCAACTGATTTTGACTGGTGTAAACAAGCATAAGGACAAGGTAAAAAACTTGTAGTCCAGCAATGAAAACGTTAGGACTGACCATCAAATCAGTAATGGCTCCACATTGTGTGACAAATAATGGAACATCTGTCAATCTCTAAATTAGCTACAATGTATTTGATGAACAGTGTGTATTGTGACTATATTTTATGATTTGTTTCAAAGTTTTTCACAGGCTAATTTAGAATGCATTGCCTCTAAATCCCTGTCTTGTGGAGGCTAAAGTGTTAAATAGTTTATTTTGTAGTGTGTGAAACATTCTTTGCAGTGCTAGGCTATGAGCATTTCCTCCTTTTAAGGGAAAGTCTGTTGTACAAGTCTAGAAAAAAATCAGCAAAAACAAAAATTGATATTAGCACCTGTCTATTTGCATGATTAACACCAATTACATAGTCATTTAACCTAAAACTAGTCAACAAAGGTTAGATGATGGAATTCAAGGGAAGATTTTTACATGATTTTAAAGCAAAATGTGTCATTTTCTATGCAGTCCAGTAAGCCACATTTCTACCTTCCATTTGCTTTTTTTAAGTTATGATGATAGTTTAATACATGTGCATTTTTTTTAGGGATTAGGATTTTATTACCAGTACCTTGCCCACCTTTATCAGGTCAGTGTTTGGTTTTAGTTAAAATGTCATACTGTATTTGTGAATGTTTGGGGTAATTTTAGGTATGGTTGGGAGGGGGAATGTATTGTAGCCCTTCATTTTCAAGCAAAAATAAAAACATTTATATTTGTTACAGTCTGATCATTCAGTGGAGAAAGGGGTTGTTGTGTTTTTAGTAATTGTGATTGATGTTTTGATAATCCAAGCAGATGTCACCATCAAGATTGTGCTCAATGCTTGTCTCTTACTGCCTTTCTTTCTCAAGTTATAGATTTTGGTTAAAAATTCTGTGGTGTTTAGAGCTTTAACAGATAGTGTTAAGCACCAGCTATGGGCAATACCTTCATTTTTGTCCTTGTTTCTTGTTCATCCTCCCAGAGAGGAATAAGCAAAACTCTCTGGTTTATCAAACCATGATCTACTTATTAAACACATTTAAAGATGAAACAATCCCCTCTTTGTTATGGAACTCTAATATATAGATTTAGGTAAGCCTAAAAGTGGAGCTCACATTTTTTTTTCCGCACATCTCTTCAACAAAACTAAAGCCCCTACTATGGATAAAGTGTGTAGCAATATTAGTGGATTTTCATTTGCAACTTCTCTGTGTCCGCATAGAGGACTGATTATAAGATAGTGCCTGTGATACAGTTGGCTGCGCATGCTAAAAGTAGCAGCTTGTATGGTTGTACAGTCATACGGTTGTACATCCAATTTTTTTCAGCTTGATGGGTTACTACTATTTTTTATAATTATGGGGCTAAACTCTGTGAGCTCCCCTATTATTTATTGTCTGTAGGTTCACTGAGAATTGTTGTATCATTCACAGACACAGCCAGAGTTGGACAACTTGAGTCAGTTTGCCAAGGGGTATGAGGACTACCTTCAATGTCCCCTACAGGTTGGTTACATTCCTTGGACAGTTTTTTGTGGAGGCAGGGTGGTCAAGCAGTCAGGAAACTGTTCTGTTAATCTGCTGGGGTCCTGGGTTTAAGCTTTCTGACCTGCTATTCACTGGACATGTTTTTGGTTGCCCTGGGTTCAAATCCTTGGCTGCTCTTTGTTTGTAGCCAGCTGGTTTGCCTCCTGCCACTGTTGGGTTCTTAAACACTGTGTTTATGTTTATTTACTATGTTTGTTTCCAAATTGAGTTGATTATTTCTAAATTTGTTCATGCATCAAGACTTGTTAAATGCATCATAAAAACTGTTTGTTATTATTGTTATTATCATTATTACTATTATTAGCATTATTATTATTATTATTAATGATCCTCACTCTCTTAAATCTTTGTGTGTCCGTACATGTGTGTTTGTTTTGGCAGTGCATGCGTTTGTAGCATCAACCATTGACTTCATTTTCTTTACAAGAAAATCAAACATTTTCTGTGCCCCTCTTGTTTAAACTATTTCTTTTTCTTCACCATCTGATCTCAAAACTGGGCTTGATTTTTACTCTTTGTTGTTATTTAATTTTTGGTAGCATGCCTGAAATGGTGCAAGGGTGCTTAAGCTGCCTTAAGATTGATTTATGTATTTTGTAATGATGAATATATGATTATGATTATGATTTTTTCCAGCCGTTGATGGACAATCTTGAGTCTCAAACCTATGAAATATTTGAAAGAGATCCCATTAAATACAGACAGTACCAAAAGGTAAGGTTTTCGTGATTATTTATTGTATTTGCTTTTATTTATTTATAAAGAAAGGCAATATATCTTGGTAGTGGCGACGAAATAAAACTACAACAGTAGCCTGTTTGACTGGTGGTTGGTGAGCATTTTAGCTGGCGAAGCCTTGAATACGAACAGAGGAGCTTCAAGTGATATCCTCAATTTTTCGTTCAGACTCCATCGCACCTGTGCCGCCCATTTTCGCGGCTCTGCCGCTGTAAGCGTCGAAGCACACACTGAATAAACCGTCAGCTGTGCAGGCCTCTACAGCATTTGTTTTACTTCCTTGTCTTTCTTTGCTTTTTTTTTTTGGGATGTTTGGTTTAAGTGGTAAAGATTCATCTATCCTGTTCATGTATACTTTTTTTTTTGGTTTTTTTTTCTAGGCGGTGCACCAGGCGTTACTGGATAGAGTTCCAGAAGACAAGAAAGATTCTGATGTAACGTGAGTATCGTACTCGTCAGTCACTGCCTGTTTTCCTGCGAAATCTAGTGTGTGCCAAGAATCATTCTGAATTATTTTTCGACGAACTATGGTGCTGCGTCGAAGAGGGGTATAACAAGATAATCTGGTTTTATCAATTGAGTTGATGATGTAACTGAACACCGTAAAGAATTTCTTTAAGCTGACGTTTCGAGCGTTGATCCTTCGTCAGAGCAAAAGATGAAGGGCTAACGCACCAAACGTCAGCTTTAGAAACTCTTGATAGTGGCTAATTTACATAATCAACTGAGTTAATGACACCAAGTTAGCTTGTTTTATCACTCGCAACTTGGTCATTCGCTTTTTCTTCGGGTTGACACGAAATACATGAAGTTCTCATCGTTTTGTTGTGTTATTAACCCTGTTCTGTTTGGCTGTTGTATTTACAGTAGTTGTTTTTTTGAACAGGCAGTCGAGAATTGCTTTTCATGTTGTCTACTCGGTGTAAAATCACTTTTGTGACAAAAATATTCCTGCTGCTGTTGTTGCTTATGAAGAAAGAAAACTAGTCTTGGGTTCTGTTCTCACCCCGGTATAAGATGAATTAAAGATATTCGAATTAAATGAAGAGGAAAGTTCAGACAATTCTGTTTCCTTTTCAGAGTGATAATGGTGGTGGGTGCAGGGCGTGGTCCCTTGGTGAGAGCGTCACTGACAGCAGCTGAGGAATCAGGACGGAAAGTCAGAATATATGCAGTGGAGAAGAACCCAAACGCTGTTGTCACGTACGTACTGCAATACTGTACATATTTTTTGCCCTTGAATTGACAGAACTTTTGTAATCGTCACCTAAGCCTTAATAATTCCTTCCAGATTGGAGACATTGAAAGAAGAGGAATGGAATGGTGACGTCACTGTAGTTTCATCGGACATGCGCGAATGGGATTCTCCCGAACAGGTTTGAAAATTGCGCGCCATTTTAGTAAGTAGGTTGTAAAGTTTTTCAAATAAAAGAATTGCGGCAGAATAAATAGCCATCAAGAAAGTGTGTTTTGAGAGATTAGAGCTTCATTTGGCGCGCTTAGAACCCCATTAGCTACCAGCTACTAACTTCCGGCATTTAGTAAAATGTTACAAACTTCCTCGTAACCTTTGTAAAGTGAAAAAGTTGAGCTAGAGGTCAATTGAGGGGAATTTTGCCTCTAATGGAAGAAAAGAATTACAAATTTGGACCAAGGAAGAAAGCGCTATCATTGTCCGTTACTCCATTCGTAAACAAAGGTCTTGTTGAACCTATACTTGTTTATTTATTTATCTATTTTTTTTCTGTAGGCCGATATACTTGTGAGCGAGTTGCTGGGATCTTTTGGTGACAATGAGCTTTCTCCAGAGTGTTTAGATGGAGCACAGAGGTTCCTGAAAGGTCAGCTGGTATAGAGCTACATCGTAAATGGATTAAACTTTTTCGTTTCTGTTGTTGTTGTTCGTGGAGAAGGAAGAGACTCGTAGACAAACACAACGCAAGATGGCGAGTCGTTTTTAAGTGCACTCAAGCACATTTTCAAACAAGTAACCGCTGGTACAACAATAATCAATCACTCAAGTCACCAAAACTTCCACATTTTAGAAACGTTTCTTATCTGCCCAGGGATTAAATACGAGCCAACACTAACGCCACGGCCTGATTTTCACTTTAGTAGATCGACTCCGATATTCCACGCCAGCACACGCATACGTGATGCCGACCATAACAGTTCGAGCTGACACAACCTTTGAGAATGCTTACATTTTGTGGATAAAAATCTTAGGCATTTAGCAGGTATACCGTTAGCATGATTTGACCTTATTCTTTCTGTTTCCAGATGATGGGATCAGTATTCCTTGTGAATACACGTCTTTTCTTGCACCAATATCTGCTCCCAAATTACATTACGATGTGTCACAGGGAAACGACACAACCAAGGGACCCCTGGTTTGTAAACAATCAATATTTAAGTCTGTTCGTTCATATATATCAGTAATGATTAGTAATTATTTTTGAAAGTAAGTACAACTTGAAAATCTTCACTGCTCCTTGCAGGTTTATAGTTACCCTTGTTTCTCCTTAGATTATCACTCTGAGTCACACATTAAGGTCACGAGAATAAGGGAATGATCATCAACTAAAGAAGTTGTAGACTGTAAACAAATTCTCCTTGTCAGCACCATAGGAAATGTATAGAAAATAGTATGGAGAATATGTATACTGATGTTAGGGTGTACAGGGTTGATATATCATGGAATTAGACTACTGACTATTCTCCAATGATTTCGGTTGAGTAACAAACACCTACTTGATCCTATGGTGTACGGATTTTATAGTGTCGGCTGTGAGATGTTTGTATGTATTCTAATCATAGTGTTTTCGAATCCGTTCACGTTTTGATTCACATCACAGGTCAAATCAGCGGAAGGATTCTCTTTTTCAATTTTATCACAAACTTATTGTGCTTGCCACAAGAGGATTCGTGTTGCTGATGTCCTCTAGTAACATCTGGAAAATATTTTTGTTATAATTCGCACTTGTTTTACGTATCTTTATACCCCTCTTCCCAATTTAAAAGCTAGATATATTCGCCACGACCGCTTGCTAAAGTTTCGCGGTCTTTTTTGCCACAGGCCCCGTTTGAGACTCCGTACGTTGTAAGACTTCATAATATCACCGCTATGTCACCACCGCAGCAGTGCTTTGTTTTCGCACATCCAAACAGAGGTGAGTGAACGAAATTCAAAGCTAGTTAATACACGATCAGTTTGCGGACTTCTGGTGAACTGGTAAGAACTTTGTCTTTTCGATTTCAGCGAGCAGAATCGACAATTCTCGAGTGAAATCACTCGAATTTGATGTGAAGACGAGTTTTACAATGCACGGCTTCGCTGGATACTTTGAAACAGTACTCTATGGGGACATTATGTTAAGTAAGTCCAGTGTGAACAATAACGTTTACCTTAAAGGGCATGTAAACCCAAAAAACGTTCATTTTCTTTTCACATAGATGTTTAGTAAATATATCAAGTACACCAAAGATACCATTCGTTTTTTCTCAAAAGTCCATTTTCACTTTGTAAAAGCTCTTCCAAATTCGAAACATTCGCCATCTTGAATGGCGCCATCTTTCCTGTGACGTCACGGGTGGACCCTACAAAGTCTTGTTTTATAATCGCGTGAGGCACCATAGTTAGTAGAGGAGTCTCCTCTACTAACTATGGAGGCACGAAGGAGTCTTTTCTACAGCCGTTGTTCGCCGGTCTTGTCATGATTTTTTTACTTACAGTTTGCTTCAATATATTCAATTTTTTCGTAATGGTAAAGCGTTATGTCGTCCAGTTTTGTACTGATTTAAACAAAACTGGGCATGCAATGCAAATATTTTCAAATGACGCAAATTTTAAGCGGCAATTTGTGAAAATTATACAAGTGAAAATAGCCGATTTCGTCGGCTCGACGAAATCGGCTATTTTCACTCGGACAAATTTCACAAATTGTTTGTAGCAGTAATTTTTCTTCCTGGTGCTGTACCGAAGATTCAGGCCTTACTAGAAGCAAATTATTCGGAAGTGTAAAAACGACCCATACAGTCGGTAGACGACGAGGATTCGGAAGTGGCTGACCGAACTGAGAAAGAAGTTGAGCTCTTCAAAAGTTAGAGGTCAACGGAGACAGTACAAAATCGATTTACATGAAAACGTTTCGTTAATTGAACAACGATAGCTTTATTGGTTCTCTAAAAACATCTTTTTTCTCATCTAATAAAAGATTATGGGGAAGCCAGTTGTTCGGGAGCCAGCGCTGAACCCATAAAAGACACTGACTCCTCTGATCCTTTGCCTGAATTCGAAACACGTATCAAAGAAAGAGAATTCGTTGATGTCAGTGTGTAATAACGTGATCTGGAATTTTGTTGGTTCGATGCAAAGAATTCTATACAGGATCCCATAATCAACCCCTATGTTCTATAAGAAAATCCATGCCAGCCCCACTTGGTGCTTCCTTTGAGAAACCCTGCAGAGAAACAGCAGAAGAATTTGTGTCACGATTTTCACAGCAGTGAAAATACATTCAAAGGTCAGTAGGACAATATTCATCATTTTGAGTACAACTTAAAAGATCCTGATTTCAGCTTGCAAAACTATCTTTTCAGTATTTCAAATCGAAGCAAACACAAACAGGGTTGGATAATTATGAAGGCCTCACAAGGAAATGTATATGGTACAACTTGTTTATCGATAGAAATGCTTCGGAGATGAAGGAAAGCAATACATAGATATCTCATAAAGAACGGGCATAACCTCCAGTGCCGTAAGACATAAATAACTAAGATCTGCATTAACATATACCTTTATTTCTCTCAAAGGTTTGGCGGTTTTAATCCAGTGTAAGGCGATCCAAAATCCGCTGGAAAAATGTTTCGGATATTGTTTAACGCACAAGATGGCACAGCGACCCTGAAGTGTTTGCCGAGATATTCCCAACACCAACGAATAAGCTATCTGTAGGCAATTTAGCGAAATTTCCTGCCAGGAAAGAAGCGAAAAACAACTAGCTCTAGTATTGTATTATTAAGTCAATGGCAAAAACAACCCAAGCAAATCGATCTCAAAATGTAACAAAACAGATGAAACAGAAAACATTTAGCTTACTCGTTTCCGGTGTGATTATCTGTGCCTTGCTGCTGCCTGTACGCGCAATTGGCCGTCTCCAGCACCCAGAAATCAAGGCAAATTGACTGAAAACCTGGATGCTCAGTGATACAACTTATCTGGGTTTCAGGCCCTTGCTACTCTACTTTTTGCCACAATTGCCCGATTTCTGTACAACAAACACTTTCATGAGTTGTCGGCATTGGTTGACAAGTTCCACACTCGCACCTTTGATAATTTTATATAAAACACTCTCAGAAGCTCAAGTTTAAAAAATTTCTGTTGCATTCTTTTAGATTGTACCTTCGCTTTATTGGATTTTCATGTCAAATACAAATAAATCACACAGTAAATTAAATACCAGTCTGAGTTTCCGAGACAGTCACATCGCTGTCGACATGTTCTGTACTGTCTTCGTGCGGATCGCTTCGGTGAACTCTACGCGGCTTATATTGTTAAGAACGTGGCCCAGACTCTCCTGAAGATTCTGGATTATCCCCATCGCTGTCATGTACTAAGCTTAAGGCATTAGAGTCGCTGTCTTCTGAAAAAATATCTTCCAAACTACCGCTACTTACACGAACTCCCACACCAGTTCTATTGGGGAATATGGGTTGCGCAATATTTTAGTTCCACCGCTTACGTCACGACTTCTCGCTATTGTTTTTACCGGAAATGGAATTTCAGTTGAAAATGCCGATTTTCTCCTAAAATAAGTCGAATTGGACAAAACGAATTTCAAATTCGTTTTCTACGCCACTTTTTAAACAGTACAAGAAAAACATGTATTTTTGGGTTTACATGCCCTTTAATATGGCTTTAAAAAGAGATTTTTGTGCATGAAGTTACCTTTTGCTCGGTGCGAGCTCTATCATTTCGATGCAACACGCGCAGCCGTTCTCGCCAATCAGAGCAAGCCTTTGCTTTCTCTTAATCCAACTGTCAGCTGTCCTTACCAGTGGCTGCCGTTTTTTTACCTTTTCGGTTAAAAAGATAAAGTTTTCACTGCGATATGTGTTGTTTCACCTCGCTCATTTTTACCGTTAACTCTCTATATACTTTCTCTGTTCTAGGTATCAAACCAGACACTCATTCGGAAGGCATGTTCAGCTGGTTTCCATTTTTCTTTCCCATAAAGGTAAGGAAACATTGATTATCTTGAACTAGCCACGGGTAACGCCTAAGTTCCTGACACCAATTTGTTTCTGAATTCTGGTTGTTTTGAAGGAACCGCAGTATGTTACTGCGGGCTCAACAGTAGCCTGCCACTTCTGGAGAAAATGCACACCGAAAAAGGTCTGGTACGAGTGGTGTATATCACGTCCCGCCCCAGTTCCCCTTCATAATCCCGGAGGAAGATCTTACGTCATTGGACTGTAAACCGTTGAAAATAGTTGTGTTTTCTGTTTGTACCTTTCCTGTCAATAAAAGACCTGAGAGTCGATATTTCTTTTTTAAATGATGAGTGTTAGGGCCCACTATGTAATTTTTTTTAATTTTACCCATTTGAAGTCGATAACTGTCAAATTGTTTCAGAAGAATGGTATGTACAATTGAGCAGAGAAGGTATTTATAATTATATTGTGATGTCGCAGTATCATCGATATTAAGTAGAACCCTTTGCAGCAAAACGTTTCTGTTTGAATCGTTATTGCTGCAATAAAACCCGCTACCGTATCATAAACTGAATATCTGAAGTAAAGAAATGCTTGTTTCAGTTTTTGTCTTTTGGTTTACGCTTCTTTTGGCCACTATTTTTTCTTTTCGTTTAAGAGAACGCTCTTAGTGACCGGAATTGTTCGCAAGGCTTGCAATTGTTTTTCCTTCTTAAGGTGGAAAGTAACTCAATTTTAATTTCGTGAGACCAGTATCTCGTCGCCATCACGATATTTCCAATTTCTCTGATAACCGATCTTTGATTAAAGCTGCTTTTATCGTCTTTGACGCTTTTAATATTGCCTAATGGTACTTAGAACACGAACATTTCCATCAAAGAATTAGTTTATTTTTATTTCAAGTCGATTCTCCGCTCTTTTTTATCAGAAAAACCTTGACCTTGTAAACTAAATCAATTTGTTTTCTTGGAGGAATCGACTCGGAAATGACTGAAACTTTTAGGTTGTTATGTCAGATTGCATTAGAGCATAACTTGACGACACTAGAGCTAATATCAGTAAATTTCTAGATAAGAAAAAAACATCAAGTGAGTTCAATGTAAACATTTCTAATGCATCACGTACGGCGTTACTCACTCTGGTGAAACGCTTGTAGAAGTCACGTTTTAGATCTCACGCGCACTTTAGCACTTTCAACACAGAGTTATCAGATATATGTTTGTATTAAATGTGCAAGTTGTTTTAAAGTTGACATGTTAATGAAGCTAACTTGCGGGTGGTTCGCGCTAAAAGGACAGAAATGGTAATTTATTTGGGAAATCGTTAGATTCGAATTACAGTTTGATGCGTGTGAAATTAGTAGTCACGAAAGGTGTCTGAAGACAGGAAAAGGAGATTAACAATTTTTCCTTTAAATTATTGTCTTTCCGCAATCAAGCGAGCTTCTGATTTTTTGTCAGGGCGTCCCATGCGTAACATTCATTTCCTGTGATTATCGTGTGAAGGTCCTCGATACTTCACTCAATACTTTTAATTGTGCTGGGTGCTTTTATGTGGGAAAACAAAGATGGTGTACTTATACAATTTGACCAGCATGTTGCCAAAAGCTTATGGTGCTTTTACAGCGTTAGCGTGATTGAACTTTTGAAATGTTTAGGTGTTATATTGGCGAAATAAAATTAAGCTGGACCCGTCAGTTAAGCACACAAAATACCTCGTTTAAAAAACTGCATCCCAAAATAGAGGTCGCCATGAGAGAGGGAGTTTGTTGATATGTGTTTGATAGTCCCAGAAAATCTTCGTTAGTGTTTCTATTGTAATGAGTGAATGCTTTGTTAAGGTGTCCATTGTGAAATGGCAGTTATGAAAATTATGATTGGGAAAATTTTAAGAAGCTAGGTCATTTGTTTGTGAAGCTGGCAAAGAACATTGCATTCAAAGTTGTTAATGACATACCTTGGTACTATGCGTTTTCATTTGAAGCTTCCTCGGTATAGCTACATTTCTATTCTCCAGAACAACTATTTAAATGTAACTGTCGCGTGATAAAAACTGAAAGTCTATCAACTATTTGTCATCTGTTGTAGGAGTTTAAAAAATGCGTCTTGTCGAAAAGTTGTTCATAATAAACTACTATCTACTTGGTGGCTTGTCCGTGTTCCGTCGCTTCATCAAATGCAAGGTCACTCATTTATTTAGCATAATTTTTGTCAAAAACAATTAAATATTCATTCATTCTGTTGACTTCGTGCACTTCGATTTTATTTGTTTTATACTTCAGCGAAACGGGAATTGTAAATATTTCTTTGCATGTTCTCTAGAGTTTGTGCCAGATGTTTTATTAAACACCCTTTCTGGGCCATTATTAAGAATTTCTCTTCAAAAAATATGTAATCGATAGGATGAAAGATACCATCAAAATTTGATTGAATAATTTTTCCCTCGTTGCTTTGAGTAAGTAATTTTGCATTACGTTGGTTTTGTTGAAAATTCTGATGTGATTTTCACTTTTGTTTTCCCAGAAAAGATAGTTGTATTTAGTAGCGACGATAAATTCTTTTGGGACGGTGACACGGAATATGCCATTGTGGCTCGGAGAAGATCGACATTAAAGCTATTCGTGTCTTTTAACATAATTGTTCAAAAACACGGCGAGGATATTTTGAACAAAAATCGTCCATACTTTGTCAGGGAGTTATCATTTTGCGCTTTTATTGTTCGTTTTGAGGACTATTGTGTTTTTACTCGCTTCTATTTGATTGAAGTTGAGAGCATCACACGTAGAAGTGACGGGTGTTGCGTTCACTATTTAGTTATAAAATATAAACGTATTAACGACGTGACAATAGCCAGCTGAATGGTCGTCATAACGTGTTTTATCCGGCCGGTTGGGATACGCTTCGGAGAGCACTAATGTGTATCGAATGTGCGGCGATAAACTCTGATTGTTACTCGTCAAGTAACAAACGCGCCGAAATACTTTACATAGCGCTCAGTTGAATCAAGTTACGGACGGAACATCACCGCTTTTGCTGCCATCATGGTCAACGACTCACAAGATTCACTTGTTCCTACCACTGAAGTTGCATTCAGCGCCGCATTTCTCTGCGTCGTTAACATTGGAATTATCATTGGCAATTTTCTCGCCTTAATTGTTGTATGGCGCACATCGAAACTTCACGAACCGAATTATTTCTTTCTTTGCAATCTGAGCGTTGCGGATTTGCTCGTCGGAATGATCTATTGCCCTCTATTGATGGCAAGTGTAATCAAACAGTCTTGGGTGTTTGGAAATCCTTTATGCCGCGCACACTCGGTTATTGTAAGCGCTTCTTTGAATGCGTCGTTGATGAATCTGTGCGCAATTTCAGTTGACAAATATTTTTTTATTACAAGACCTTTGCGTTACACAGAAATCGTCACTCCTCGCAGGACATTTATCACCATTGCGTTGGTTTGGTTTCATTCTATTTTCTGGGCGATCGCGCCCATATTCGGTTGGGGTCAATTGGTATATGAGAGAAGTACTGCAACTTGCAAGCCAAATTGGAATGGAGAAGGACTTGGGGACAAATTGTACGCTCTTTCTTTGGGGTTGGTTTGTTTTCTTGTCCCTGTTCTAATTATGATCCTTGCATATTCAATGATCTACAAAGCTGCGCGGAAGCAGTTGCAGAATATGCAGATTCCTGGTTTGACTAAAGAACAATCCATGAGAAGAAACAAAGCAACAAAAACTGTCCTCATAATAATTGGAATGTTTTGTCTCTGCTGGTCTGTGTACACTCTTGTGTCAGTTTGGAAACTTTTTGCGGTGTTATCTGACCTCCCTCCGCGATTGGTTCGCATTGGATTATACCTCGCCGTTTCTAACAGCTGTATGAACTTCTATGTTTATGCCATAAGGGACAAGGTTTTCAGAAAGGGACTTCGCAATTTGTTTTTTCCACACCGCAGCTTTTATCACGAGCAAAAGAATCGTTCTAATGAACTGAGTCGAACAGCGCGCACAATGCAGAAACAGTCTCTTGCAGTCGATTCGCCAGCGTCTCGGAAAACTTTTACTCTTCAAACAACTGTATGATTAGATTTCCGGTAAAAGTGGGTCTATTTGTTTTTCCTATGAGGTCAAATCCACTGCTTGATGGGAGAGGAAGTCAAGTGAACACAGGAAATGACGTCATTTTTAAACTCCTCGTTGGCACGCTATTTCGTGTAATAATAAGTTAATGTGTTACGATTCCTCCAACATCGTCTCGTAAAAATCTCAGAGATGTCTCCTAAAATTGAGGTAAAAATTTAAGGAAAAGAACAATGTGGAGGGAAGAAATGTTGAAGCAATATATAATTATTTAACTAAAGCGCTGACTCTTCTCTTCCACGAGTGGCTAATGAAAAGGGAAATTCTTCGCAAAATATCAAAGAATTTCTGGCAGATCAGTGATGAGTAGATATTGAGTGATGTAACATCAAATTCTCAGAAGTATCATTTTGATAAAGAATCAGTAGTCATTGTTAAGAACTGATATTAAGATATTGGGTGTAAAAAGGTGGAGGCAAATACACAGCATCATTTTGACTTGTTTTTTTTTGTTTTTTCGGAGAGGGAGATGACTACTGTCCATTTAAAATAGAGCAATAAATGATAGTTTGTTACGTTAAAAAAACACGAGAAAGATAAAAATAAGTCATGGGGAAATGGGTGTTTGAGGATGGAGGAAGACTAGTACGGATTTCAAATGATAAACTTGAAACAGAAATCAGCTATGACTCATCTTCATTCTCCTGCGATGATGCTGGTCTCTGGGTGGTCTAAAGCCTTTAAATATATCCGTTAACCTTTCGATAAGGCTTGCTTGGGTGTTTCACTTAAAGCTGACGTATTTAAGAAATTATATATTGGATTTGAGTCTTGACAAGGAGTAACTTTCTTTAACCTGCTTGGTTCATTAATAACATTGCGGGGGAAGTACGTGGGAAAGATCTCGCCCCTCGGTACGAGTGTTTCCTAAAGCTGATTTCTGTAACTCGCACAATGGAATAAGTTAAGAGAGACACCTCGCTCTGTAACTGAAATCCAGTTCTGCGAAAATTTTACCTGTTATTGTTTTTTTTCCCTACTTCTTGTGTTTACCTGTTTTTTTTCTACTTCTTGTGTCAGGAGAGTTGTACTGAACTCGAGCTTCACGCATGAATACAGCTAAATTGTGGGTAACAGATGTTGCAAACTGAAGGAAAAGATCCTAGGTCCTCTAGAAATTTAACATTTATCAAATGAGATGAAATCAGTGAATACAGCATTATCTAAATGAAACTACATGTAGACTCTATGGTAAGCAAGGGTCAATTTTATGGGTCTTGACTGGAACCGCATCACGCGGTTACACAGCCAAGTAATTAGTGCGAACTCACTAACAGCATCGCGCTGTCACATTAAAGCATAACAAGATACGAACTCACTAACAGCATCGCGCTGTCACATTAAGGCATATCAAGATGCAGCCAACCAACCTCCAAAGTGAGTAAATTAAAGTTGAAATAAGAAATAAATGATAAATTAAATTTTTGGAGAACTCGGAAAAATCCGAGCCCCAGATGGGATTTGAACCCACGACCCTCCGTGACATGTATACGAGAAGATAAAAATATCCTCCAAAAGTATATATTTTTACGCTCTTCGAAAATGATACCTGCATTATGGAACCTCTGTTTGCCCTGTCAGGATGAAAAAATTCGGGCGTTTTATAATGTTGTGTTCATCTTATAGTCTTAAATGCATCTCTGAGAATGATCAAAAATTTGGAAACTCAAAAAAATTATTCAAATTTTAGTGCAGAAGCAAAAAAGTGATGATAAATATTTTTAAAATATACTAAACGGTGTATAAATATTTGATGAAAACAGATTGTTACTTCACGTCTTCCCTTGTTTTGATGAATTGATAAGTTTTGTCTCCTAGCGCTTTTGTTGCTGAGCCTGATAAGTTTGTGGTAGATTTGCACTGCAGGCAGAATGTCTGTGTTTCGCAAATAACTATTAAAAAGGGGTCACGAAATTGTCGTATATATTTAATTCCACCGTCCCCGTGGAGAGGTGCGGAATCGCATTCCGTCGAAGCCATAATTTTTTTCAGGCTTCTTTTATGTAATTTCTTCAATTCTCTAACTCCTAACGTAAACAAGCATCTAATATATCCTTACAATATCACCCCTGAATCAAACATGAAGGTCACGAGGAAAAAGGAAATGATCCGGCAGTTCCTTGTCAAACAAATTCTCCTAGTCAGCATTTAACAAATACATGTCGAACAGTATGGGGAAAATGCATACTGATGTTAGAGTGTAGAGGGTTAACTGCAGCTCTTACCAGGATTATTTCAGTTTACTTGTACTTCGACTCTCTAATTTAAGCGGGATCAAAGAGGGAAATCCCGAGCCAATCCTGCCCGTTCCGGCAGCCGGTCGGGGCAAATGATGTGTCCCGTCTGGCCCGCCCTTTGAGTCAGCTACATCATAAATAATTCTCTCTTCTAGCCAAGCTTCCAGCTGCTGTACGTCTCTTTGCAATTCATTTGGGAGAATTTGATGTTATATCCAGCCATCTAGACAATCTACCCTAAGTGGGTGAGACGAACAAAGACCTTGGGATGAGACTGCTGATAATCTTGTCTATCAGTTCCTATTCTTACCACGTGCTTTTCAGTGAAATGCCTATGTATTGGTATTGTAAGGGGAGGTTACGTGCGAGTCCTGTATGGAATTTAAAAGATTTAGACTGACTTCTTTTAGTAAAGGGTGGCAGTATAGTGGATAGCCTATCAGAATGCAGTATTATGGAATTACCAATCAGATTTCAGAATTTTTACATCCCATTACCATTGTCAAGTCTTATTGTCACGAAACAAAAGTGCTGTTATTGTCAACTTATCATGTCACGTGACATTTGACTCGTAACCACATCTCCACTCGGTTTCAGCAATGGCGGACAGAATGGAATGTGAAAATTCTACAACCTGATTGACCCTCCACTAAACTGTCACCCCTTTAGTACTTCTGTTGGGTTGAAATAGCTGGTTGTCGTTCGATTAGTGAATTCGGATGAGACCAGGGAAAGGAATAAAAGACAAGCGTTAGGATTGTGAGTCTCTGAGTCTACTCCTTACCCCTAAAGCTTCTCCTCTCTTTTGCAAAAAAAAAGACGTTTGGTTGAACTTTATGAAGCCTGTATAGCTAGTAGTTTTTGTGTGTTCTTTGAGGCATAGAGCGGGGAAACAGCAGGTAAGTTGGGACGCCCTTGTTTTTACAGCTCCGGGACACCCTGACTTTCGGGTACCCGAAACTTGCCAGCGGAAAAATTATAAATCCCCTAGGACTAAACTGGATTGCGAACTGATTCTGTTAACTTACATCAGCAAGAAGGATATACATAAGATCATTTATTTAATCATCCTCTTTTTGTACAGTGAAAATATTTTGTGCTAAATCTACAAGTTAGATTTTGAACTGTATTTTAATGGAAAATTCTCAGAATGAGTATCAGCGAAAATACTTGTACACACGTAAAGAGGCTAATTGCAGATATAAAAGCTAACGAATGAACATTAGCATAAATCTTTATTCTCAACGCATCAAATTCAACTTTCCTTCTGAATGTTGCTGATTGAGGTATGAATGTACCACGTATATTCTTCATTGGTTTTTCAAAATCGAAATGCGACGGATTTGATCTCAGTTGTAATTGCAACACGGCCATGAGGAATGATAAAAAACGCATCAATTTGGCCGTTGGCGTAGCTCATGAAGAAACGCGCCCGGCGTAACTAGAAATGCGCTGTGTAGGATTCGCACGAAATCCATAGTCCTTAGGGGACTGTCAATTTTAAATTTTGTTAGTGCCTCATATAAAATTGGTGATTTAAGTTAAGGAAAGCCGTTCGCACTTCACACGTTAATTGTAACATTTTAGACATATGTACTCAATTTACAACAAAATTGATAAGTGGTGCGATTAATATTTCTTGAAAACTGCTGAGAATGTATAAATGTATTTAAAAGACCGTTGAGCTTTGTAATAGGACTAATAGAGTCCCAGCTGTTGTCGCCGGATTTCTGTATTGCTATCTTCAGAACCCTCAAGCGCTCTCGAGATCTACAATATTCTACAATATTTCGTTTCTAGTCAAAACACCATCACAAGCTTAAGCACTTATTTCTTATTCATGAAGTATCAGAGCTGACCAGGAGATTTCCTCAAAGCTCCTGTGTTTACCAGCACCCAGTAGGCCAAAACTGGTTTAAAAAATAAATAAAACTTTTGCGTTTGATTTACATGTGGTGTAAAATGCTACATAATATTAAGAACTAATTGACTTTGCTTCAAGCCGAGCTTGTCAGTTTCACACTTAAGAATTGCGAAAAACGCTACTCAATTATTCGCTTACATTCACAAATTAGGACATTTTGGCTCGCGTTAGAAAATAAGTATAAAATGAAATTAAGTGGAAAACATTCAGTTTCTATAATTGAGAAATTTTTAAAAGCTCGGCAAATGACTTTTAATTATTCATTTTAGAGAACGTTCGATCAAAAGCTCCGAGCTCGCCCTGTCTATGAATATTTACTTAAGTCAATGTGTTTCACTCAAAGAAAAAAAAGATAATAATGGTGAATGAAAAAAAGTGAACTGATCATCCATCCAATGAGATACAATCTGTGGGACTAAATCGACACCTGTTCAAGAAAATAGATTAAGACTGGATACCGCACTGTTTACCTCGCTTGGTCGAAATCGAACGATTGAAAGTCGTTCGATTTCGTCGATTTCACCAATTTGTTTCTACTTATAGAAACTGCACAAAATTTATCTATTTCATGCGCAACATATCCGGAAAAATTAAAACGATAATGGTAATTTACACATCTCAGTTTTGCAAGAGATTTGAAATTGGTTGTATTGATACTGTTTTGCTTTACTGTTTTGAAAAGTCAATTTTTTTTTTCTTTAGTACATTCAAAGTCTTCCGTGATCAGAGAAATTTATACATGATTTGAATAAATGAAAAGACATGGTTTAGTGACTGCATTTGCTCAATGAAGAGCGGTTCGCTATCTCTCGGAAAATCATGGAAAACATTTCAAAACTGATAGGTATCGTGGAATATCCCAGTGGTATAAACCGATTATCTTCGCTTTGTTTGCCAGCTCTGTACGGAAAAGAAGCCTTGATATCAGATAAAATACAGGAAAGGAAGGAACTACTGGTGACGCTCCCATCAAGCTTCTTTTCTGGTTATTTCGTGAAAAGTGGATTTACTTTGCCTCACTACAATTAACATACGTTATCGAAAAAACCACAAAGACAATTTGGAGTCTCAAATTAAAAGGTACGCTTGCACCATGGCCAGCGCTTCACCATGTGAAACCCAAACGTGTACAAGGCTTTAACTCTTTTAAAAATCGTGAGATGAAAGATCAGCGGATGATTCTTTGAGGAAAAAAATATTTGCGGAGTCGATTGTCAAGTTTGTTCATGTCAACCCTTCGTTTATTACGCATGTTGACACCGCTGTTCTTTCAAATTCGACGGGAATAAATTCAGGTGAATCCGCAGAAAACACACCAGGCGATCCTATCCTACGGCGATTCAGACATTCGCTCTTGAGAAGTGTTAGGAACAGATTCATAGTCGCTAGTCTCCGCTCTCTTCTCTTTATCCAGATTGTAGAAATAACTGAAGTTTGATACAATCACTGGAACAGGCAGAGCTAGTGTGAGTACTCCTGCGACTGCGCACATGGAGCCAATCACCTTTCCCCATGCGGTAGTGGGGGTTTTATCTCCATATCCAACCTAAAGAGCATACAATAACAATATTTTAATCTTCCGGTCGCTTTTGAAACGGTAAGGCGATCGATAATTCTTCCTTCTCGCTGCAGATTATACACTTGCTCATACAAAGTCAGATCTATCTCTAATTTTTTATGACCTCGAGCTTGGTTTTCACAAATGAATACGCTTCCGTGCATCGCGAATGAAATTTTCTGCAACACTACCGCCTTTAAATAATTAATGTTGCTTTTATTAGCACCATTTTGAATGAAAATTTTTCATTTCAGCCTTTTTCGCTCGGTATAGCGAAAGAGAAAGTCGAGTGCATTCAGAGCAACGACTGAAAATTATCGCCAATCAACTTCTTTTCCGAGATTGTACGGTTCTTTAAATATCGAAGTGATAGCAATCACAGCAAGTCTGATTATTTGAAAATTTTCTTTTACGAGAAGTTTAGAATTTTATCTCGATGTGCTCTGTAAAAATAATTTGGTCAAAGCCGACTCTTGATTTTTTTCAAAATTTTCAATGTCATCCCGCGGAGTTGTTTATTTTCGCTCGCCATCTGGTCATGTACAGACTAAAATATAATAAATATGATTAGAATTTCTTTTACGCGCTTCACTAGCTGGAAAATGTAATAAACATTCTCGTCACCTCTGCGAATGAAATACCAAATGTCGTCAAACTGATATTAGAGATGTTTAATGAGCAATACAAAAACCAATCAATAAAATGGTAGTTATGCTCAGCATTAATAATGAATGACAATTTTTTGTGAAGTATTTTGTTCTCGGGCAGATATTTTCTTTTTTGTAAGGAATCGTGGGTAAACTTCATGTTTTTCGGTATTTCCTTTGCAATTTATATCAGACTTTGAGATTTACATGCAAACTTGAGTGTGAATATGCAAATATCGTGTTTTTTCATGAAACGAACAGATTAGATTTGTACTAAGCTCTTTCAATTTGAAACTGTGACTGATTCATGTTTCTTCGATAATTTAAAGATTATGAACCAGAATAAAAAAAGAGGAAAGAAAAAAACAAAAACACTTGATGATTGTAAGTGTTGTCATGATTGGGTGTCATTTATGAGTGTTTTGAAATTTCATTAATGCTGGCCTTCAAAGACCTATCTTATCCTCCAATTATATGAGGAAATGCAATTGACAAATGTAAATGAACAGAGACTTACCGTTGTCATAGTAACTACAGACCACCAAAATGCTTCGGGGATGCTTCCAAAATTAGCACTCTCCGCGTAGTAAACTCCACTGGAAAATATTATAACACCCATGAGTAGGAAGAAGGACAACAAAAGAAGCTCTCGGAGACTCGCTCTCAGCGTCATGCCAAGGATCTTCAAACCGCGATAGTGTCTGGATAATTTGAAGATTCTGAAAACTCGCACTAGTCGAAGTATGCGGAAAAAGGCTACGTACGAAGTATTACCGGATTCATCGCCACCACTCACAGATAAACCGAGTATAATGTAATAGGGTAAAATAGCAACTAGGTCAATGATGTTCAGAAACGAGCGTAAAAAACGCAGTTTTTGAGGTGCCGCGAGCAAGCGAACAACATACTCAAAGGTAAACCAAGCAACGCAGAAAATTTCCAAGCCATACAGCGCCGAGTTCTTATCGTTACGACTTTCCCTAAATTGAGGCAGTGTTTCGATGCAAAATATAACTATTGACACTAAAATCACAACTACTGACCAAATGGCGACAATCTGGGCTGGAAGAGATGAATGTGGTAGCTCCATTACTTGCCATATCTTCCTTTGAATCGGGTTTTCCGGTAGAGGACCAATGTCTTGGTCTACCACGTTCATTTCCATTTCTTTGAAACGTTCGATAACGTCTTCTCCCAATTCGAAAAACTGAATTTCCTCGCAAAAAGTTTTGCGGTCAATCTCGACGGGTCTCAATAGTTTTCCGCGTGATTGATAGAAATACAAAATAGCATCAAATGCAACTCGATTTCTGTCGAAGAAAAATTCTCTCTTCTTTGAGTCGTAATATTTTTCGCGCTTCATCGGTGACCCCAATAGCGAATCTGGAAAGCGGGAAAGCGTTGACTCGAGGGTTTCAAAAATCATTCCACTCACGTTAATTTTAACTCTAACTCCTCCTCTTTTCGTCGATCCTCCGAAAAGAGGATAGACGGATATTTTATCCGGACGTAAATATTTCGCGGCTTGTTCGAAGGCGCCTGTACCGAGGTCGCTGTTAAATCGCCCGCGCAGGGATGGACGTCCTTCTGGAGAAAATCTTCCTCTCGATGTTGAAGGCGGATTTGGGCGCCCGTCGACCGAGTGATGGCGATATCGCCGGCCACTGTCCACTCCTTCAAGTCCTTCGCTGTTTAATCCTTGGGCGCCCGAAATCAGAACGGCCTCCATTTTCCTTTTGGTTTAATTTCGGGCTGTTTTATATTTTTTATGGCTATGTAGTTTTAGCCGTTGATTGTGATCACGGTATAGGAAAGATTTGATTCAAAGGTGACTTCTTGACCGCTAATTTCTGTTTCGCTAAGCGCGCCACACAGATGGAAACAGTAATGATTTTCCATAAATGATCGGCCTGCTTCCAACGGTGTAATTAGACAAATCCCCAAAATATGTTGAATGTTCGCTGAATGGGTAGCCCGCCGTAAAAAGAAAATTATTTGTTCAGAAATAGGCGCCCATTTGTCGTTCAGGACATGAGCAACATAATGCCTTAGTAAGCGAACGCGGGAGCTTATATGCCAACATCAGATGCGTGATCACGTGATCGATTGTCTTTTAACGTAACTTGTTGGTACACCTGTCTAATATGAAGATTTTTGGGATCGCACAAACACCGTATGCTTTTCATTTTCAGCGCGTTAAAGCATCAGACTCCTTCACAAGCTTCAAGGGACGGGAATTGAACGATTTATTAAAAATTTGTGTACGTGTGTAGTTGATGTGTTTTTCTTTCCCCAGTACCGGATATTTTGATTTTGCTGTCAGGAAAATGAAGTTTCAGCAATCGATTTTGGCATTGGTTTTGTTGGAAAATGAATTTTTTTTAAAAACAGACATAATTCACGTATTAGCGATCAAAAAGACTATTTTTGGAAACCATTAGGATCCATGTAGTACGAGAAAGGTTCTCTTTTACATCTTTGTTTTTTATAGATAGCAGCAATTTGATGATCGTTTTGCTGAAAAAAAGAATAGAAAAATAGGAAAATAAAATGAAATAACTTGAAATAAAAGAAAAGCTGTAGTATTGAATATGGTTCCGGGTTGAGTCACTCTGTTTTCCGTTTTTTTTTTATCAATAAGAAAATACCACGTTTGTGTTGTTTCTCTCGTCCCCGTTATAAATTCGAAGCTGTCATTGTTGACATTCCAAACTAAAAGTTAGGCCTAGAGTGATATATTCTGCCATTTTTATATATAAATATTTGATCTGAATCAGTTTGTTATCTGATAAAAAAAGGTCTATGAACTATGGACTAAGTGAAAAGACAAATTGGTAGTTGTGCGGTAAACGCAATGTGCTGATTGTGGAAATCAAGCTTGTTTAAGAAATCGATTTATTTGGATGTGATTCTTCGTTTTTTCTCTGAAGCTTGTTGGAAAATGAGGCGACCATAAACAAACAACGATGAGCTGTTTTTTTTTTTCGTCCGCAGTCGAGAGAAAAAAAAGCATTGTTGTTATTTCACCGAGATCTCGATGTTAATCTTGAAAGCCATGATAAATTCACAAGATAAGAAAGCTTATTATTTTTCAATGGTTTAATTTTGTCCTGCCAAACGGTTTATAAACATAACAAAGAATTACTCCAAAACCGGAGAGATCAGTAAATCACAAGTGATAAACAGTGGGGGAGTTTTCTTTTTTTTCAGTAGGCACGAAAATTATTCACTACTTGATGACTAACAGCCCGAGATTTCAATTCGTTCTTGAGCTGAAAATTAAATAACTTGATTCATTTTCAGGCTTAGTTTTTGTATGCCTCGGGTTCGCTGATGTATAACCTTAATAAAACATTCTCATTTCCTTGACAACTAATGATGATAAGCTCCTTTGTAGCAGAATCAACAAAGTATTTTCTAGGCCATTTCGGCTCCAACTTTCTACTTTCCCCCATCTTATATGTCATCTATATGTCCATTTACACAGCTGCCCATCCGTGATACATTTGTCAATCTCCTATTTCATTCAATTACTCTGTCATCGTCTTAGTTATTTCAGTCATACCATGTCAACAGTACCTACAGGGATTTTAATTTTTGCTCCATTTCTTTAGCTCCGTTGCCTTTATTACAGCAGAATGAGTTCAAATCGTTGTTCAAATCTGCACTCTTACACGCATGCGTTACTGAGCTGTGGCTCTCCGAGAGGGTGGGGTGGGGGTGGGGGAGTGAACTTTACTTTTCTCCTCTCCCCGCCCACCTCCCCCCACCCTCTCGGAGAGCCACAGCTCAGTTACGCATGCGTGTAAGAGTGTAGATTTGAACAACGATTTGAACTCATTCTGCTGTAATAAAGGCAACGGAGCTAAAAGAGTGAACCCTTCCCTTCGGTTTTCCCCTTTCCTCTTCCTCTGCTTATCATAACAAATGAGGTGATATGAACCATGGACTTGAATGTCTAAGAATCAATCCTACGATCTGATTCAAAATCAAGCAAATAAACAAACAAGAGTTCAAAAATTATGCCAAAAATTCTGCGCATTATGTCAAAAACTCTGCGCAACCAAGGGGGGCTTGGCCAGAACCACACCTAAAGTACACTCAGATAGGGACTCAGATAGTTTTACAAGGCCGCGTTTTGTCGTTTCCTCAACTACACTTGACCAAAATCTTTCTTCAAAAATGCCACCAATATTGTGAATGCAAAATGTATTTTGCTCATAGAAATGTACATGAAAAAATTTACGCACTTCTGATCGGCTGAAAACGAGTTCATTCTTCATGTGACATGTGTACAAAGTTGAGACACGAGCGCAAATTACAAATTATCTTGAAGAATTACTAGTGCTTATTGACGCCAAATTGCACTCGAAATCATATTATTACCTATACTAATTATCAAGCCCCTGAAAATACTGTTTTTGGATTTTGTCCCCAAAACACAGATTTAATTCTGTAGCCTTAGAATTTGCCCCTTTCGTACTTAAATAGTGAGAACGCACTCCACCCGCAGACTGACGTATCCACTATGTAAGTTTCTTAGTAAAGACGTCCGATATATATATATTTCCGCAAAAATATCCAGCAGTCAAGTGATGGGAATAAAGAAAAAGTTTCACTAGGGGATTGTCAGTTGACCCAGTATCAAATTCCCCAAACTAACATCATAAGAATTGAATTGCAGACGGCAAGGAGAATTATTAAGAAGTTCTTGGGAGTGAAATAGTTAAACTAATGTAATGATAGCAAATAGAACTGACACATAGGGAGCATTACATGTATAACTATTAATTACTTTATTGTAATAATCAAGTTATTTACAACTTCTATTTTAAGATAAAAGTATCATTTTTAGTTCCAGCAGTATTTTTTTGACAACAAAAACAAGATCTCAAAATATCCATGCGCTACAAAAAGGGAAATACAGACCTAAAAAAAATCCTCATTTTTTGAAAGTCTGAAGAGTCTATAAAAAATTGCGATATCAGATTTTCAAGAAAAAAGCCTTACAAGGACATGGAATCTAAGAATGATTTGTTGCATTTGAAGTACTCTAGCATACATTAAGTAAAATCTGCTGAACTGTGCTGAACCTGCACCACATTTCAGACCTAACATAGGCACTTAATGAGAAACTTAAATATAACATGATGCACCCAAGGTGCTGGATAACAAATGATGAGATATTTTGTTGTACCATGTTGCAAAATCAGTGATGAGCGAATTACCTTTGACTGTTTATAGGGTTTGCTGCTTATGATTGAAAACAAATGAAAGATGAGTTATAGAAGATGATAGGCAACAGGTGAAGTTTGCCACAACTCAATAAAACTTCAGGAAGCACAAATGCTTTTAAGACTAAAAAGCTAAGAACATTAACAATAAGTGTCATGTTACTGCAACTGTGATATTACCATGCAATGAAATGATATTCAAGAATTGTACTTAATTATTACTCTCTCAAATATTTCATTAGCAATTCATTTTCTATATAGTGTGTGTTAGCCACAATCACAAAAAGCCAAACCTGATTAATACATGCACCTTAGTCCAATAAGTGTGTACATATTATATACAATCCTATCTGTACAGATCAAGATACACTTATGCTGAGCTAGGTACTTGGATTCAGGTTAACGCAAGAAATGTTCACACTTCACAGCCTCAAACTAAACAAAGGAAAAGTAACACAGCTCAAACCAATGAAACTCACAACCAGCTCACTCTAACAGATAAAAAACTTGTTCATGTTGCTCATAATCTACAAACACATGCATTTTGTCACTTTTCCCTGAGAGGTTCTAAAACTTTGAAATAGGCTGGTATAGTAACTATGGTGATTCTATTCATAACAGTGAAATACTTAGAACTTATTAATAACAAACTTTTAGTTTGAGACCCCTGGTTGTTTTCTTGTGATAAGAAGTCTCTGAGACTTATAAATTCAACTTATAGATACATCTTTTCAACTTTCCTTCAAATCATGTTATTAAAAGCCTTAAAAATTATTCTCTCTTTCAAAAATACTTCTGCCTTGGAGGCTGTCCGTTGAAACCAAAATGCTTGAAAGTATTTTACATACTCCTGCTTTTGTTCATAATTACTCTCTTCACCCTAATCTTCACAAACCAATCCAAATGTTCTTATACTCTGACACACTACACTAGTGGCTAGAAAGACTGCTCTGAAATCCACTAATGCCAGTTAAAGGTGCTCTTCCTTTACCAGGGTCTTCTTAGACAAATTGTTGTTCCTTTGTGTCATGTTGAGGTAGGTTCTAGGTTCTTGGAAATGACAGAAAGTGTCAAATAATATCAACACTCTGTTCAGGTGTCCTCTCCTCACTTTCAGCTCACTGTGACTGGAAAGAACACATGCTGAGCATTCTGGATCTGGGCTCTGCAAATGGGACATAGTTCTATATTTGCTGCACAGACATTGCAGGAAACCATGTGTCCACATGGACAAAACACAGTGTCAATCTGTGCATCCATGCAGATCTTACACTTCAGTGAGTCCTCCATCTTGGTCAACTGTTCTTGAAGTTGAGCAACTTTTGCATCACCAGTCTGAGGTCTGAATTCAACTTGACGCTTTGCAGGGGGATTTTGAATTGGATCACATCCTCGCTTGTACAAAACTCTCCGACAATGATCATACACTTCCTTAGAAGTCCTTTGTACATCAAAGATGTACTTTTTCTCTGATTCCTCGTCTCCAAAGAAAGAGATCAGGGTTTCTTTCAAGTCTCGTGTGAATTGATCAGTGACTGCATTACGAACAGTTTCACAACGGTAAAATGCATGATACTCTGTAATAGATCTGTACAAAGCACAGGCAGCTTCCTGACTGGTGAGTCGAAATGTAAACAAAGATTCACCATCATCAGCTATAATTTTCAGGTGAAGATTGTTCTTAACATGAGTTGCCATCTTCAGGCCATTGTACAAAAATCTGAAAGTAAAATTTTGAAAACTTAATAACTGATTTAACATGTAAATAAGATGGAACATCATTACAAAATTTTACACCTATTTAATATGATACTTAACTCTTTAGTTCCCAAAAGTGATAAAAAATTAACTCCTCTCTACTATATCAAGACATTATCCAGCTAACAGTTTTAACAATACTTTAAGATATCAGGTAGAAGTTGTTGTCTTTATCAAACAAAAAATTCTCCTAATTAATTTATAAGAAAATGTGTAGCAGCTAGAGGGGAGAATAAGCAATCGGATCTTGGAAGTTGAAGGGCTAAAGCAAAGTAACCAAAGCAGAAATCAAATGGATTCAAATCAAGATTGACATTGTAAAATCAAGATAAGTGTCACTACTCATTTGTTAAGTGGTTAACAGAGCTCTTTCACAGTATTTCAATGATTCTTTCCATCTCACAAGGGGAAAATACAGCTTCCCATACAAGCACAATTCATGGTAATCAGATTGAGCACAAAAAAGTAATGTTTTAATCAACAGCTTTTTATTTAATGCATCATCTGCTTTTTCCAAGAGTTATTCTCTTCTTGAGGTTCAGAAGGCAAAAATAAAGAAATCCTGTCACAGTCAATGTTGAGGTTTTGCTGTGCTTAGTGCATATTTACGTTTGCCAGTATCCATCATTCTGAAAGAGGCAACACAAGGAAACCCCTTGCAAAAAACTGGCAGAAGAATATTCCCTTTTGTCCATGTAAATTTACAATTTGGCTTGCAGCCATGAAAATTATGTAAATTTTTTAATATCACTTTCATCACAATCTACTTTTGATAATTCTCCCTTAGGCTTTTAAACTAAATGAAAACTTGGAAATTAGGAATACTTAGCTAGTGCAATTGTGGGATGCTTTGCCTCATAGTAATGAAGGTAACACTTATTGAAAGGTCACAGTTGAATTTTACGCATGCAAATCTTACTCCATTTTTCCTAAATATAGATCTTAATGCCCTAATAAATGTCTTCTACATGTACTTTGTAGGACATACAAAGAAAAGGATGCTGTTAGAACAAGGTTATGACAACAACAAAAAAGTTAGCTAAAGCCCTCATTTTAAATGTGATGACATTTGGTTGGATACTAAATAAACAAACTGGTCACGTCGGACGCTATAATGAAATATTGCAATTTCTTCTGCGGATCAAAACACTTTTTCGTACAGTAGAGAGCAATTTAGGCGAATGGAGTAAGAATAAAGTGGCTTTTTTGTCCTAAAATATTTTTTATTGTACAAGTGGTTCATTTTTGCTGGGTGTTCATGATCAAAAATTCCCAAGCCTCGAAGCAACACGCGTGAACTTAATCAATAAACATCATGCACTTTGTTATAAGAATGAACTTTCACCTTAAAGGACTCACGAAATAGCACATTAGTAGCTTATAGATAGGGTTTGTTCCTGAAAACTTAGTCGTATCATATTGAAAAAGTGTTCGCAGTTCTTCTACAAATCAGAGAGACCTTAGGTGTATGGACGGTCGAGGTTGAGGCAGACATATTGCTTTCGAGTAAGAATCATTTCACGAGTGGCAGGGACTGATTATCGAGGTACAAAACTCAAAATATTAAACAAATGAAGACGTGTTGTGGTTTACATATTACATATCCGAAAGAAATTAGATCTTTACTCGATATGAGGAAATGACTTAAGGGTATTTCTTGTCTCTCGTGCATACATGCTGCGTAAACAGGCCTTTTGACGAACCATTCCCAAGGAACAATTCAAATTTTACTTTATACATTGGAAATGTCTTGATTTAGAATAGAAACCACGGGATAAAACATGTAAACGTTTTGTTAACAAATAGGTCGAATATACAGTGTAGCAACAAATAGATTCTAATGGCACAAGTTGGGTTTAATTGGCTATGAAATAAAAGCTTTAAATTCACTAGAGCTGTTGTTTGTTTCCAAAGATCCCATCGTAAGCCTGAGAGGTCCTTTTTACTCCAGAATGTTCATGATAAAAGTTAATAAGCCTTAACACCTACCTTTCAACAAAGTTGAAGTCGGCATCAAAGATTTTTATCTCCTCGCTTCCAACACCGATGTGAAGGGTATTTCCTGATTCGTTCTTTGCAAGATGATACTCTATTCCATAATTTTCCATCAGAGACAGTTCTTTGATGAAAAATTGCTTCGCTGCCGCCGATCGAACACCTTTGAGCTTAGCATGTTCCTCTGAAACACTGCTACGAAACTCTGAGCTCCACTGTGATTCAATTTCTGATGCCTGACAATAATCACACGGAGAGTAGGAATCGCCATGGTCCCCAATGGTTGCTTGTGCGATCAACGCATACACCGCTGCCGCTTTTTCCTGATCTGGGATAATTTTCCCTTCTTCCAAATCGTTTTTCAAATGGAGAAAATACTGATGCCTTTAAAGAAAAAAATGGTAACATTTGAGTGTACAGCTGACACCGTTCAACTCAACATGACAAGTAAACTACTGTTGAAGATAGCGCCAAAGGAAAATAATAAAGAGAATCATGATTAAGACCATTGCCACGATTTACAAACTCGTAAACCATTTTTAGATTGTACCTGGTGGAATCTTGAAGTAGGTATTGTGGTTGGACGAAAAATTTTACACGGAACTGTAGGCGATACGGTGGTGTACCAGAGATTTGACGTCGAATTCTATTTCTGGTGTTAAGCCAAAGTGTTTCGCCCTTTGGGCCTGTGAACTGTAATCCAAAATAGTCTAGTTCAATTATCCCAAGTCTTTTGCACACCTAAGGAAGGGAAGTAAGGGAATCATGACGAGTTAACGCGAAGGAAAAAAGTTACATCAGAAAATATACTTTGAAAGCAAATTGCTGGACTTTGAGCCCAGAGAAGAACAAAACAACGAACCTCTTCTAAAAGGTCTTGTCCTCTCGCTTTATCTCGAATTTTGAACTCTTTAAGGACAAAGTCAGGCAGGGACACGTAACAGAGCATTCTGTGTCGAAGTTTTGATATTTCCCGCTACCTTTCCATAGAAATAAGATACACAAGTGACTGCGCTGTGTTCTTCCGCGGAGGTCTTGTTGTTCTGCACAAAAATTTTTTGACGAACTTCGTTTGAAATGGACTTCGAACCAAAAGGTCATTCCCTGTTCACGTGGAGGGCAAAGAGTGAACCAATCAGATTAGTATGTTTAAATCTTCAACCAATCAGCGCAATACAGGAAACCATCTGGGGTTTCCCTGCCCTTCTGGCAGAAAATTATGAACTCCAAGGTCTAAATTTAAAATTTATTGCACAAGCAATTTTTTTGCTGCCCTCATGATATTTCACTTTCTCCCGATTGTCTTATCTAGATCGCTTGTCTTGCTTTTCAGCTGGCTTTTCAGCTCATTGTTCGCACTCGAAACGTCATCAATAGGGCAGTGTTGCGTTGTTACTTGACCGAGAAAATAACCGGATGTGAATTTCAAAAATCTGCGAACAAATTCAAATCGGTGGAAAAAAACATTACCAATAAGAAGTAAAACTAAAAATCATTCATTTCCATTATTATTGACACATATTTTAAGCTTCCAAGGTAGAATAATTTTTCTGTAGATTCCTGTGCGAGAACGATGCAAAGAGGATTCGAAAATTTTCAGACGCAACAGCTCGATTTGTTTGCAGAACCTTTTTTTTTTGAAAAGATAGAGGGGCCGCAGCCAGGATAAATTTTTTTTTCTTCTCCGAATGAGCTGTTCTACTAACAACATCTTTTTACAAGTAAGGTAACAGATACACCTGAGCTTCACCGGCGATTCTCATGGACAGGATAAAAAAGGTTTTTTACGTATAAAATAAAGTCTGGACTTTGAGTGAAAGGTCCGTGGAAAACCCGTGTGCTGCCGGCTTTGGTGCCGCGCCACGGACTTTGCACGTGATTATTAAACTAGCTCACGTTTGAATAATTACGGATTAGCAAAACAAAGAACTAAACGAAGTGTGGACTTTACCTGTCGAACTAATTCCAATTTCGTTCAAAAGTAGCCAGTTTAGACACTTTGATTTATCTTATCACCTTTAAGTCTTCGAAGGATAAGAGCATAACTTATCTTCTTCAGGACTAAGCAAGGGGGGCGGGAGTGGAAGAATCAATCATCAGAGTAGTTGTTGCTTCTTAGAACAAAAGTTATTAAGTATTTACACTGGCAGCGCTATGAAAAAGGATGCAGCTTTTTCTTTGAAGCTGACGGCGATTTTGTAACTTAGCAGCATAGCTGAATCAGAAAACCAAATCTTAACGACTATGCCTGCGTTGTGAGGAAATAAAGCCTTGAAGGTTATTGAGAAATTGAATAGGAAAAAGATACTGAAATACGAGAAATTTTCCACAACGGAAGTATACATATTGCGGATCTAACAGGCGGTTAAATTTGTGAAAATTATCGATAAACATTATCCAAACAAATTCATTTCATGTTGTTTGTCCCTCATTTACTTCATAATTCATTTCAAACCTCATTTGTCTGAAGGAAAACGACAGTTACTGCCGTCTATTATGTTTGGCACGCCAAATGAGTCATGCATTATAAGCAATATTCACATGGCTGGAAAGTCATAACATCTTCATCTGATTTTTGAGGTCTTTCGATTGTTTCTTTCATATAGATGGTGACTCAAGCTCCTATTTAAAAACCCGAAAATGAAACCCTTTTTTAGAACCACTTGAGAGGAACAGTTGTGTAACATCCCAAAATAACTTTCCTTTAATTCAAGGAAAAAAGGTGACAACAGCCACCTATTGTCTTCACTAAAGTCTGTCAGAGCTATCACTTTTTTTTCCAGAATATTAATCGGCTCATGGAAGAACCACTTGTTCACATTCCGCTCGACTCAGTCAAACCAGGTTTTTCTGTGCAAGTTTTACAAGCGTGTCTATCTAAATAGAATGGTTTTACCCTTCTTTTCTCTAACGGAGCGTACTGAAGTTTTTCTTTACTTTTCTTTTTTCGTGGCGGGAACGATCTTACAGGGCTACTCAACGCCAGCACTTTATTTTAATATTCAAATTCAAATATTATAAATATCAATGTTTGCTGCGAGTCCAAGATTGTCTCTGCATGACACATTTTGATTTCTTTGCCTCGAAGGTTGTACAAAAAAATATATTTTCTGGGAATTTCAGCACGGGGTTTTTGTATATACCTTAAGGAAAGGAGCAGGTTCGGTAAGGCTTTCGTGTACAGCCAATATAAACACTGATATATTGCATCATTATTAAAATAAGTTGTTAAGTACTTGCAGGGTAAACGATAAGCCCACAAAATGGCCCAATATAGGGTCTCGCTGCTTTTGTCGGCGTAAACAACAGTTTGAAATATAGAAATACTTTCTTCAGTTTATATAAATTATGATAAAAAAAAAAGATGCACACGAACTTAAATTTCGACAAATGGTGAATACGAAAAGAGAACTATAGCTGAATTTTAAGGCGCACAGGGTCTTTTCAATAGCACAGACAAACTGGCGCCACAACACAAACACTGCATGGCAAACGACCATCGCTAATGATGTTAGTGAAAACGAAAGTGTAGAATAATCAATATTTTTAATAAGAATTTCTTCCAAGTTGACAATTTTCGCTATAATTTTCACAGAACACACAATTCAAGTCATTGATACAGGAATACACTTGGAATGAGAATCTTTCTCAACTGACGTTTCAGTCGCTTGGATGAATGGATAACAGTATATTTTATACATGGAAAAATACACCAAATTCCCAACAAAACAACATGCTAATTAGATCAAGATTTGTTGAAAACTGCTTTGACTGTATTTTCAGAAACATATAAAATGTACATCAAAGAGCTTAAGTGAGAAAACCAGAAAACGTAAAAATGAGTTTTTCTATGCAAAATGTCCTGGACGGAATTGCACAAGATAAAAATGTAAATAAATTAGACAGTTCTCTAAAAAAACTACATATGTAGCAAGAATTCTATTTACAAATTGTTATAAATGTGTCAGAACTAATATAAAATGGTCCCTTAGAAATTAAAATGAACGAAATCGAAGAATAACGCTCTTTAAGCTTAAGTTGGTGCAGCAACCAGACCCGCGGGGCCTCGACCGAGTTGTTGTCCTCCAACGTTGCTCTCGAGGGGCTTAAACCCGAGTTCTTCGGTCGGTACTCCGAACGACTGGAGCTTTGCTTCGTAAGTTCGGATGAGATCATTATGAGCCTGAAATAAAACCAAAATTCTCAATTAAATCCCCAGTTTTATATAACAATCGCACCTACAAGGGAAATAAGAGCCTGCGAATAAGATCTCTCGGCCAGTTAAGGGTGGCCGGGAAGGGAGAGGAGGAAACCTGATACCGTTTGCCATTCTGGACAACATGTATCATGTAACCCTCTTTTGGCTTAAGACTTCAGGGCTCTGCTCTAACAGGGCTGGGGTGCCACAGGCGACCAACTTTTGTCTTAAGGCGACCTGTAGAACTATGCTTTATGAAAGCTTTGAAGAGCCTGGCACCAAAGATTTTCGAGAGAAGATCTTCGAGACACCCGCTGATTCCTCTAGGAGGGCGGCTTTGTAAGCACTTAAGATACACAACTCTGATCTTTTCGAGGCACTATGCTAAAAAGGTTCTACAGGTAACTATGTAACAAATTAAACAAGTCATGTTATTTACCTTGCAAACACGTGCCAATTCGTACTGTAAGTCTTTGATAGCACTGTTCTTCGAGTCTAAAACATCCTGAAAGAAAACAAGGCGAAAAAAGTTCTTAAACAGGGCAAACAAGTAATAAGAAAAAGACAAACGATTTATCAAAAATCAGGCCAACAATTTTCTGTAGAGATGGCAAGAAAATTTCACCAGCACGAGCAGCAAGTTTGTTTTAGACAATGGAGGAGGATTTGGACAAACCACCTTGATAAGACGTTAATGGAGCTGGTGGAGGACTGATGGAAATCTCACCTCAAGTTTTCTGGTTACAACTGTTAAAGCAGTAGGATCCAAATTGGATGCTGACAACACTTCGTTCAGCTGCGCTTCCTGTGAAAAAACTCATAGAGTAAGCTGGGTAGACCACAATTAATGTGACGAGAGGTGTACTTTTATGAACTCATCGAAACACAAGGAATAACTCCTTAGCTTTCAAGGACCAACTACACTGTCTGTGGATTATTAAAATTCCAATATTTGTCTAAGTTCGTCCTTTGTTCGCAGTTTAAACCGTCCTTTTGGATTTATTATTGCACCCTTAAAGTTTTTTCCACCTCAACCAAAATAATATTTTGTTGTCTTGTCTAAGTCGACAGTAGTTTTTATCTTCCGTCACAAAAATGACTCGAAATACTTCAACTACAATCATTTTGTTTGTTTCATAAAAACGGGGGAACAACAAGAACAAATCAAAAGGAGAGTAAAACCACCATTGCCTTTCTACCGATGTGCAGTGATCAGGAAAAATTTTCACCTATCAGAAAAAGTCACAAATGTGACAGCGGTGTAAACAATTATGGATCTTTGTTTTCCTAGAAGGAAGACAACAAACTACAAATACACTATGTCTTGTCACTGATGTTTTTTGCGTGTACCTTCTTCTCCAGCGTATCAGCCAGAGCAGTCAGTTTCTTCTCAAGAAGCAAGTTTTTAAAGTTGCTCTTCTGTTGAACCTCATGTATAGCTTTGACAAATTTGCCATACAACTCGTCACGTTCACTTTGTGTCTATATCATAGAAAACAAACAAAAACAGATCATGTTTAAGCACTGCGAACATTTTAATTACACTGACTAAACGACAGAAGAAACATTCTAAACTTTTCCATATTTTAAATGCACAAAAATGCACGTGGACAGGCAGCTCTCTTTTTCACAGGCTCATCATATTTGTAGGTGGCCTCGTACTTTTAATTGGTGCACCGGTTAATTATTTTGAGTATCACATTTTCGAAAAAAATTTTGGATCTCTCAAGCTTTGGGCGTCTTGAATGTAGAATATTTTTATTTTGTTAAACCGACATTAATTCATCAGCGGGAATAAACCCATCCAAGATTTCCACGTATTTTGAAACTCTACTCTCCTCCTTCCAAAAGAAGACTCTAATTTTGGCATCTATCGATGGGGTTGTAGTCGTCATTTCTGAGAAGAATGCGTATATTCTAAATTCATGAGATCTCAAACCTGACTAAAGCGCTGTTGGAGAACTTCGTGTTCCCAGTGTAAACTCCTTAGTTCTTCTTCTTGAACTTTAAGCCGTGCCTTAGCACTCTACAAAATTGAAGATATATAAAATAGAATTATCTCTTATCATCAACCTTTTTTTTGAAAACAAGTTATGCCCTAGCGTGCATCTTACAACTTAGATATCTTGCACTAAAGAAACCCACGCTCTTTCAAGAACAGCTGCAGAATTCTAAACCCCTATTTTTATTAAGCGCTACAATGTGCAAAATATCGACAAATGAAGATTAGAGGAAGCCATGAAATTTACACAAATTTTGAAGAGTTGAAAAGCTACATCCACTTTTATTTTCCTTCAATCCTTCTCCTTACGTTGTAAATTATTCTTTACATGCAATATTGAGTTCACATTCAACAAAAGGGAAGAGACAACAAATGCTTATGAAAACATTAACATCTACAGCAATTAAGTGAAGGTTAAATACGTTACAATCTGACCAATGGTATGGACTGCTCTTACGTCACTGCTGATAGATCGTTTTCTACATATGATGTGCAAAACCTTCCTTGTATGATAGTAATACTTACAGCCAATGACGCTTTGTCTTTTTCATAGTTTGCAAGCTACAGAAAAAGGAAATAAGAAATTATTAATATAATACTAATTATTTTTGTTTAATAAATACCGTAACTATTATTTGTAGACCCATGTGGATTTGTCTCGAAATGAATAGTAAAATTAGAGCCAACTGTGGTTAATATAGTTCTCACTGCTTTGGAAAGGTTTGTTCTGAATGCCCTCCACTGCACCCCCTTGACAACATGGGGCAGAAAAAAGTCCGAGTCCCCTGACAAGGAATTCAACATGAGACCTTCAGATTTTGCTATCCAAAATACTTTACCACTAATGGTCATTTACCACAATACAATCTGCCACAAAATAGCTGTCACTGCCACTAAATTTTTGTTGTAATGCCCTTAACTGCACCCCTCCCCCTCTGTACAATGTGGTTCTATTTTCACTGAGATCATCTTTCACTGAATATAGAGAAAGGGTATTTTAGACATCTTTAGCACTTTTTAAACAGTCTTCTTAAAACTTTCTTAAAAGTGGCGAAGTGAATGTTGTATTTGAAGTAATCTTGTTGCACATTGTAAGTTCTAAAGTAAATGCACCCTCAATACTGCTGTGTTAAAAGTTACTACAGCATCTGTTTTCTAGTTATTCAACTGTAACTCAGACTTTTCTTCTAGCTGTCACTAATTAAAAATAATCTATAATGATGCTGCTTGAACAAAGTTGAAAGTTGAGAAAAACTATTATAATACTTTGGTCATAATATTTGTTGCTTAGTTTCACCTGTTTTCTAAGTTCTTCCACCTCCTCTCTGGCTTTCTGTAATGGTTCTGTTAATCTCTTATTCTCTGCCATAATTTCATTCATTTGTTTCTCCATTCTCTCTTCCTTCTTTTTCATCTCCTCAACTTGTTCCTAGTAAAAATAATAAACAAGAACTGATGAGCTGACTGGATTTTCTACTTACTTGTCACACTCTATCATTTTGTGGGAAAAGGACAGTTACCACACTGGTAAGTCCCCCTGGTAATTTTAAATTTGAAAGTTTGATGGCATTGGCTTATGACCGTACTACTTGAAATTATTGGAAGGTAATATTTGGTCAGTTGCCTTTCATGAGGTTTTGGTATAATTTAAGTTCAACCTCCTTCCTTACCATATGGAATTTGGTGCTGTTTTGGCCAATTACAAAGCTTGTTTTCTTATGAACATTTCCTGTAACTGCTAAAAATATGTGCTTCATAAATTACCTTGAGGGAATTTATAAGAGCCAGATTATTAAGTGTTATGTCATTGTAGTAATTCTTGATGTCACTGAAAGCTTTCTCATGATTCTTCATCAAGGTGTTGATTTGACCATTCTTGCGCTAAAAAGAAAAATATCAATTTATGGCACATGCTGATATAATAATAAAACACTTTTAGAGCACTGTGTCCGATACTTGCTCAAAGCATTGTACAACAATGGTTAAACTATAAAATACAAAAGCCAACAGCTATTATAATAATGAAATTAAGTAAACAACACTACTAAAAACTAGACATCATAAGCCAATTTAAATAAGTATGTCTTCAAATGCATCTTGAACTGGTCAACAGAAAAAGCTCCATCATCATATGTCTTTAACCTAGATCTAGGCACAGCTAAAAGATTCTGAGAACTAGAATGAAGTAAATGTGGACTATTATGGTAGTGTAAAAGCTCAGATAGAAAAGTTGGTGCCAAACCATTAAGGCACTTGTGCACTAAAAGCAATATAACAGTATAATTATTACAAACAAGGACAAACAAGATAAATAAATTATTAGCATCAGTCTGTGGGCATATAGGATACTTCTTATAAGCCACTCAAGCTTTTTGGTTGCCACAGTGAGTGCAAAAAAAAGTTGGTGACTGAATTTGCATGGAAAGTAATCAATCTGGTGGACGTGTTTGCTGGTCAAGTGACAAGTTGTAATGTTCTCATTATTTGATGTTTTGTTTAAACTTACTAATTACATTGTACATAAACTAAAGTAAAATAAACATTAATTTAGCAAAGGTTAAATTCCATCTTTGTTTCATAACTTTTCTTTAATTTTCTCTCAATTATCTTTTAACTTTTTTTTTTCCCAGTGACCAAAATTTTATTCCTGCCAACTATGCAATGCTTCTAGATTGCAAAAGGGCTATTGGAAGAGTGAATGATTTTGCCACCCAGCTAATTGTAAACATACCATAACAGACTTAAGTAGAGTTTAAGTGAATTTCAAGACTACATACATGCTTCTAAAACATCTACAGTGGATGCTAGTTTTTGCATTGTACAACTATAGTCTTTGCAAAAATGCTACCAGGAAAATAAGTAATCTTTATTAATCATTAAGGATCAAACCTCTTCAATTTCATGTATTTCAGTTTTCCTCCTCAGCTCAAGTTCCTCTCTAAGTGCCTTCATTTTCTTGTCATACTTTGACTCAATTTCTATAAAAAGGAGATTGAAACAGCTAAAATTTGCAACAATATTTTACCCTCTCATCCTGTTACCCTTTTAACAATATTTGACAACCTACTACAAGCATTGTCTGTGGAGAAAATCTTTATAGGAAGAAACAATCATTTTTCCTCCTAGTGAACATCAGAGAAACTTGCTTTTGATGCAGCAAAAAAATAGAACATAGAGTTATTCATTAGTCTCCTTTACTCACCTTTAACTTGTCTCTCAAAATCTTGCCTGAGTTTTGTTACATGTTCATCGTGACCCTGTAAAATTTCCAAAATATGTTTGCGATTGACACAATATATAATCAAACACTTGTGGTAAAAAAATTTAAAACCTTTTGTATATTAACATGAGCCAATATGTAAAAGACAATTGTTACACTCACCTTCTTGAGATTCTTAACAACATCTTCATGAGAAAGTTCTTGTTCTTTTAATTCCACCTAAAGAAATATGATTCACTTCACATTGAAAAACCTCATAGACAGTACTATAATGATCGGAATTCTACCACCCATGATGGGCTGTTCTGCTCACTTAATCTAACTGGTGACCATCACTGTCTACACCCAGTTTTAAGGTAAACTGCAAATTCTAAAGTCAAGACTTCCCAGTGAAACACTGATAGGACTAGTGATATTTATTGATTTCAGAAAAGATTACTTCTCCATACACATTTAAACCTCTGCACTCTTATGCAGTATGCATACTCTGTACTGTTCTTTACACATTTCCTAAGGTGCTGACAAGGAGAATTTGTTCAACAATTAAGAGCTATTTTAGTTGGTGATCATTTCCTCCATCTATTTTGATGACCTTAATATACATTTATCACTCAGGGATACTACTGTAAGGGGAAATTACACATCCACCATCAAGGGGTTCAAGGGTTAATAACATGTGAACTAATGTTTTTTATTTTATTCTATTTTTCACAATGAGAAATAGTCAAATACTTGTCACATCAGCCCCAGACTCTTCTACAATTTTTTGCACTAAAATCAACAATATTCAGAAGGGATATCCAGGTACCTTGAGAGATCTCTTGTCCTTTCTTAAGTCTTGCTCATTGCCTTTGTGGTCGTCTTGTGCTAACTTCAACGCCACAGCACCTGTTGATAAAAGTAGCAGGAGATGATGATGAAAAACTGTTTTAAAAATGTTTTAACAGAGAGCTGGTTAACTTTGTGATTTTCAAAAATTATTATACTGTCACTAAAATCTCTATAAATAAACTGGGAAATCTACTACATCAGAACAGCTCTTCTTTCTAACACAACAAAAAACCTGATCAATAAAGGTTTTCTCACTACATTGCTCACCAACATACATGTAGTGCCATTGGAAAGTACACCAACAGAAGTTTTAGATAGACTTTAGCATTCAATGGATGGTTTTAACTCAGAGGTGACATGAGATGGTATATTCTGACTGTCAGTGTGAAGGTAAGTCTGGAGGACTGTTATTGGTAGAAGTGACTGAGGTTTTGACAACCTGAGCAGAAGTCATCATCATAATTAAGTGAACAGTAATTGTCAGTTGAGTGTACTAAGTGTGGTTCACAAGAACTAGACCAAGCAAAATACACTAACAATGACTGATTATAGCTTAACGCATATTATGTTTTGATTTTGTGAGTCTCAAAGTGAAGAACTTTTAATGTGTATCTTAAGTTGCTTACTCTCAGCTTTAAGTTCTGCAATGTTGTTCTGGTGTTCATACAATAGATGTTTCACTTTCTGTTTGTAAACTTTAATTTCCACTTGGTGTCTTTCCTCTGCCTCCTCCATTTCTCTATCTTTGTTACGCAGCTCTGCCTTCCTTTCCTCAAGCTGTCGTTTTGTGATTTCCCAAAAAGTATTCACTTTATCTCGTTCCAGTTGAAAGTAATTGCGTTCTTCACGTTCCCTATCTAATTCCTCTCGTAATCTGACAATGTGTTCTTCCAACTGTTCTTTGCTCATCTCTTCTGTGCTAATCCCATCTACTATTGTAGGTGTCTTGGACTTGGCAGATTTCTTTTTCCCCTTCTTCTTCCCACTTTTCTTTTTAGGAGGCTATTGATGTAACAAAGAGGAAATCTCTTGAACATACATGTATGAGTACTTTGTGTCAAAGTATAGATCATTAAAAGGGTGCCAAGGAGTATCTGATTATGTTTCACACATGAATTTTTAAAAAAATTCATGCATACATACAGTTTAACTAGTATTGCACGTAACATGATATTTAAAAGTAAAGAGAAAACTTCACATCTAATCTTACCTTGCCTTTGTGTTAAATTCATGTGTCATGTATCAAACCTTTCCCACCCCCCACTGATACCTTCATGATTATTTACTGACACAATTTTCCCACACTATCGAATTAATCACCTTTTTCTGTTACATTACCAAAATAGCCAATGAGACTATGGTTCCATTGAATTTAGTGGAAAAATCAAAGTATAGATGAGTAAGTTGGTTTTTACATGCTTGTTAAAATTATATGAATTTGCTGATTGGCTAATTACATATCATAAACACAAGGGATAGCTAGTGAAAGAAAGGGAATTGATTTGAAGTTTAACACATTTAGTTCCTGCCAATACAAATAATCGTCCCAATATCTAAAGCAAGATTTCACTAAAGTGGATCCTGATACCATAATGTAAAATATAAAATAAATGTCATAAAAGTCCACAAAATTAACCTTATGAAAATAAAAGCGATCTTAAGCAGAAGTGTAAATAAGGCCTGAAACAATCCAGGCCTGTACTGGATTTGAACCCATGACCAGCTCTACCAAATGAACTAACAAGCCAACTGAGAGCTTGTTATTATGTTGGTTTGCAAGAAACCTGTGAAGTGATGAATCAATGACCGTGAATACATGAAAATTATGTATGTGAACTACAGATTAAGGTTATATGATAATATGATTTTCATTTATTCACACAGTCATTGAACTTAAACTAATGACTAACAATGACTTGCAGTCCAAAATATAATAAAAGCTAGCAAAGCTGATGCTACCCTGCATCACATTACAGAGTAAATATCAAATAAATTCAATCATTTTAAGGTAACTTTCAACATATCTTTGAAAGTGTGCAAGAAGTTTTTCTCTGAAATACACATAGAAATGGAACAATTAAGTGTGAAACATACGTTTTGCGAAATCGCTATTGAAGGAAATTTTCCTTTAAAACCAAGCTTTTATGAAATATATTCTTTGAGAAACTCATTAGAGCTTGCTTAGATCAACTGCTACCGAGTGTAATGGTTTTATAATGTCTTGAATAAGAGGCAAATATCTACTGGCTCATCTAGTGTCCTTTCACCAACTTGTGCCGTAAACTTTTATTTTGAATAATTATGAAGTGATTCAAAATATACCGTAACTTTACCCATCTTTCAAATAGAATAGTGATCAACTGCCACCTACCATGATGAACAACTCGGATTTTTGCTATAAAAAAACGGTACTTTCCGACAAACACAGAATGCAGTAGTTTTTCCACCGAACAAGATAAGGTGTTGCCTAGAAACGAATAAAACAAAGTCCCGTATTGGAAAATGGTGAACACCGCTGAAAAGCGTGGATACTGCTGATATCACGCAGTCACGCAGTACATCACTCGGAAATTTAAGCCTAGGTGAAACTTATCTGTACCAAAATTCTTAAGTTCCAATGTTGCAAGACGAAAAAAAAATTGACTTAGCTAGTGTTCTTTGTACATACATAAATAAATCATCACAAAAAGTGTCTGATATTGGTCTACTTTCAATATTTAATAATCACTTCTTTATTTTATATTGTGTGACAAAGAAAAGGTACTGAAGTCACGAGACCACCACGCAGTTTCACATAGTTCTAAGAACTTTCGGTATTTAATACCACGTCGTGGGTTTTATGATGTTTGTGTCAAAGTTTTGTACGATTTTTCTAGTTTTGGAGGCGACGTTTTTCACTTCAAACGTCTGTGCTTTCAGCAAAATGGTTAAACTGGAAAGAGTTTTCCGTTTTGCCAACATATATGGTGATCACATGGTTCTGCAGATGAAACCTTTTAGTGCAGTGGTATGGGGATTCGGTGAAATAGGACAAACAGTTGATGTCAAGTTGGGAGGTGAAGTTCAAACGACGGAAGTAGTGAAAGGTGAGCAAATTCAATTCCCTGGGTACAGCTGAGGGTAAAGTGTTATGTAGTTAGTTGTGAATTTCCGATTGAAGTTTCTTTTATGGTCAGCAACCTCCCCTATGATGTTGTACCTCCAAAACTGTTGTTGGTTTTTTTTGTGTGATTCACGTTTTGGGAAAGCTTTGGGTTGAGGTTCAAGCCTACTAACTCTTTTGATTTACGAAAATGAAATACTGCATATGATTTTTTTTCCCTCAGACATTACGTTTATAATTAGAAGGTGAACACATAATGCACAGTAAAACCTCTCTAATAAGGATATCATATGACCGGAGAAACTGTCTGTCTCCTGTCTGTCACTTAATCACACGAGTGCTCACTATAGAATGGTGGTGTATGTTATTTGTCCTCTGGGTTGGAGATTTATTGTCTTCTTGATATTAGGGATGGTCGATCAAATGTTGGCTATTTTTTTAAGAATAGTATTTTGGTTATTTGTAGAAAATAAGGGTAAAATTTCCGTACAGCCCCATACTACATTATGCATTCAGTTCTTGAATAGAGAAAACAATGACAAAAACAATACATTGCCATTGGGAAAACAGATTTGTTTTACAATAGTATGGGGCTGTGCGGAAATTTTACCAAAATAAGAAAAACAAGGTAATGTAGATTATCAATGTAGGTTATTTAGGTAAAGAATATTTTTAATGACGTAATTAAGGACTGCTTTATCAGGATTTGCTCTGATGAGGAATGGAGGGGGAGGGCAGAGCTCATGTCCCTTGTTTCCTCAAATGAGTGTACCTTTCTTCCTAATTTTTAATTGCTAAACTTTGCAGTTAATGACCAAGTCTAACATGAAAGATATTGAAAGTGCTGCCACTAGAGCTGCCTTTTATTCACTCTCTCTTTTTTAATATACCTATTCATTTTGAAGGTCCTGAAGGATCAGGAGTATGGAAGGTGACTTTAGATTCTCGTGGTGCCGGTGGACCCTATAACATTACTGCTACTTCAAAAGTGGACAATGTCATGAAGACAATAACTTTAGAGGATGTTTTGTTTGGTGATGTTTGGGTGTGTAGTGGACAGAGCAACATGCAGTTTACAGTGTCTCAGGTAAATGCTTATGTACTAAAGCACTAAACCAGTACCTGCTCTTCATCATCTGGTTAGATGACCCAGACAGTCACCAAATTAATTTATACCATCTCTTAGATAGATAGATAGATAGATAGATAGATAGATAGATAGATAGATAGATAGATAGATAGATAGATAGATAGATAGATAGATAGACTGTTTATTCACAAATACATCGCAGTCATTAGACTTGCGTATTTCACAGAGAAATATATAAATAGGCAAATGTTAAAACATTTTGCAACTCTGTGTAACTCTGAAGTTTTCTTGCACTCAATCCATTCGGCTCTCAGTCAAGGGGGACCCAGTCAATCTTAACTTGTCAATGATAGGAAAATTACAAAAAGTTGGCCATGGAGGGCTCGTGCACAGTTTTTTTTATGACCAGTTTGCAGATATTCCTCTTTAGTAAAATATCAGTTCATGCTCAGTTTAAATATCATGTCAAATTTTATGCTATGTGTACTTGTCTCTGAATAATTTTAGGCAATCAATGCTTCAGAGGCATCCAAAGAGGCAGACAATTATCCAGAAATCAGATTATTTACTGCAAGTCTTATTGAATCTGAAACACCTTTATATGAGCTTAAGGAAGTTGAACAGCGATGGAGTGTTGCTTCATCTGGTAAGGCAATTTCCATTTTGACAGTGATGCATTAGTTGGTATCAAATCAATAAAAAAATGGCAATCATCTCAAAAATGGTTCTAGTAACAGTAATGGCAATAAATTAACAGTATTAACAATAACAATATGCTAAGATTGAGAATCAAACATGAAATGATATAAAACAAAACCAGATGCCATTTTCAGAATTTGATGTTCAAAACTTAAACTAATACAACCATTAAACCACTTTTCTGAAAGCGAGTACATCTAATTATTTATTTAGTAAATTGTCATACTTTTTTTTTTTCTCCAAGAAACTGTCAATGGAGGTACCTGGAAATATTTCTCAGCTGTCTGTTGGTTTTATGGCAAGAACCTTTATGACCAGTTTAAGAGACCATTAGGTTTAGTTGCCACTGACTGGGGAGGCACGCCAGTGGAAGCTTGGTCTTCACCAGATGCCTTGCGAAAATGCAATGTAACTGGCAACAAAGTAGACAACTTGTAAGTCCCTTGGGAGATAGGTTTTTCAGTGTGCTGCAGACTTTTGGTTGTGGTAAAGAATCACTCATAGAATTAACTGTGCATGCTGGATCAAGATGATGATTCTTTAGTAACAGTTTTATATAGTACAAAGAGTTTACTATCTATTACTTTTCTTGTATGAGGATTTGGGCCTGGATTCTTGAACATACTGGTGCTGGCAACCTTGACATACTAACTTCTAACTAATTTATTTTCAAACTTTTGTACTGCAAGATCAGTTTATAACCTGATCAGGTTTTGCACATGCTAATGGTTGGCAAACTATATTTTTTGATGGGGTGGTTAGGTATATGATGTGCTCACTGTTGTGATTAGCCCTACTGAAAGGTGTAAATGCTAGGGACCTGGGACCTGGGAGTGTAAAGGGAAAGGAATTATTTGTTACTAGAAACAAACACTCAATACTAACGTAGCTTTTTTAAAATCACCTTTTAAAAATCATGTCACCTTTTTTTAAGATACTTGTTGCCTGAAGATGAGTCATTCAAGGGGCCCCAGTCACACTCTGTGTTGTACAATGCAATGATCCATCCATTTCTGAACATGACCATATATGGAGCAATTTGGTATCAAGGTGAAGCAAATGCTGGAGCTCCATATAATTACAACTGTACATTTCCTGCAATGATTGATGACTGGCGCTCCAAATGGTTTTATGGAACTGACGAACTCACAGACCCTGAATTTCCTTTTGGATTTGTTCAAGTAAGTAATGAAAACAATTTTTGGATCAATAAAAGTCTCTTAACAACTGTGCACCTACCCCTCCCCTAACCCAACATTAACCCTGTTATCAGTTGACTGTTGTTAGTTAAAGGGAGGAGTAGGTGCTGACATTGATCCCAATTTTTTTGCTTGGTTTTTAAAATTGAGGGATCATTTGCAGAGAGTTTGAAAAAAATGTTTTTCGTTTTAAACCCCAAGTTGTCAGCCAATGGAAGTAACTCAACCATTGCAGATGGATTTCCTGTCATTCGATGGGCTCAAACTGCCAATTATGGCTATGTGCCGAATCTCAGGGAAACTAACGTATTCATGGCTGTGGCGATGGATTTGGGAAACGCCTCGTCACCATATGGCAGTGTCCACCCAAATGATAAACAAGACGTTGGGTATCGTTTAGCACTTGCCGGACGAGCAGTTGCCTACGGGGATCTGGATGTGTACTATTCTGGGCCAATTGTATCTGATGTTATAATTACCGCTCCAGCAAAGTCTAACACAACATGGATTGCGACGGTGAAATATCATCACGAAAGTGTGGGTTTAGGAGGAATTGAACTGCGGTCAGACCACGGATTCGAGGTAACTTGTCAAATCTATTTCCCGAAGTTGTTCAGTAATTTATCATGTTTACCAAGTTGGCCACACCCTTATCCATGTGTTTCTTCACTTGATTGGTAAGTACATTCTGGTAACGTGCTTTCATGTCAAACTCATAACTACATTATTTGTCTATAGTTCTACTGCGCGTTGCCTGGCCAATCCGAAATCACTCAGGCCAAGATTGTCTCAAGCGACTTCAGCTCAGTGCACGTAACTGGGGACTGCCCCCATGAGATGTCTGTGCAAGGAATACGATATGCTTGGTACACAAAGCCTTGTGATTTTAAAAAGTGTGCTGTCTACAGCAAGGAAAATGGCCTACCGGGACCTCCTTTCACGTGGAATGCGCCTGTCAATTAAAGGAACTTTTTTCGAGAAAGTGCCGCCCCCATGAAGAGGACAGTCATCGAAACCAAGCAAATGCAGTTGATGTATTTTTGATGCTGATAGAATTGAAACAATTTTCTTTGATATCATTTTAAAGCTTAGCCAATTGGATTTTAAGTTAAACAAATAACGTTTCAATAATCAGGATGATGATAATACAAGTTCATATTGGGATACGCATGCAATCAGTCGTACAGATTTGACCAAATATTAGTTTTCGATATCATTTGAAGTGATGTAAAACAGTCTCTTGTAATCTTAATATTTCATTTATAAAAGGTAAGTAATTGAGTCAGAAGTCGGATGATCTGTATAATAAGCTGAATAACACGCGCATTTGGACTTTTACTTATGATCTATTAGAGAACGGACGCACGGATGACGTCACCATTCACAATTTTTACTCCATTGTTATGTAAACAAATTGATTCCTTGTTGCCATGGGTCTGTACATTAACGGATCACAGAAGACGTGGTAAGAATATCAGAGACACACTCAGCTGCACCTTGTATGCCACGGTTTTATTTTTACCTTACGTCATTTTGACGTCATCTGTGATCTATTAGTTAACAGACGCGCGGTCACGTGGAGCCCATTGGCTAAATAGGTCAGTAGTCCTGAAAAGGACTACTTTGCAGCTTAACTTTGAAGTGTTAATTAGAAATGTAATTGCTGACATGAACAGAACAAAATTCGCCGGTCTTTCAATGAAATAAACAGAGTAGAATTGCTGTGGAATCCACCCTCATTTTATGATGCGTTATCTTTCTTCGAGTGAACTGTGACCGTGTAACTAGAGAGACGTAGTTTGTAGAATAATCACAGATCAATTGGCTTCCCTCATTGCTCAGTCTAATTCAACTGTCCTTTATTCAATCATCAAGCTAGTATCTTCACCAAAAAGTCCGTGTGATTTTTTTTTCACTTTCAATACAATAACTTAAGATAAAATTTACAATACGATTGAATAATAAGAAATGTCTTTACAGCATTAATGTTATGCAACACATTTCACTACAGACATATTCACCATGGATGAAGGCATTTGCTACTTAGCTTCCAATATTTGAGAGAACTGTTAGTAAGTTTTTCTGCTGAAATGTCATCAGTGTCCGCCATTCCTCTTCCCCACTCTCCCTCACACGGATCCATGCTGTTCATATTTTACTCGGAAGCCCCTGTGTTAGGAAGATTTAGTCAAAGTCGTCAAGTTTTACGCACGCCGTTCTTGTCATGAAGATGACTTTTGAACCCACTAGTTATTTCGTTTACGATTCTCCCATAATAGTTGATATGTAGGAGATTTCCGTCTATGTGGACTTGCTAAGGACATTGCTTAAACTCCCAACAGACGTGGATGCTGCCCATATTTGAGATCGCGATTTGTGAAACGAATATTGAGACACTTGCGAACGTACACTTTCAAGAGTGTTCCGCTGTGGTTGTAAGACAACGATATACATCTTGGGACCGTACATGCAGATCAGTAACCCAAATGAGGTTACTAACGTCGTTGAACATGCCACTAGAGTCACATACCAGCTCTCAAAATTGAACACCACAGGGTAATATGCTATTGATGAAAGCAGGAGAATGTACATGGAGAATCCAATGTACTTTGTTTCGTTGAAGTTCTCGGGGATGTCCCTGGCTTTGAAAGCATAATAGGTGCAGAGGAGAGCCACGGTTGATGTGTAAGAGCAGACAGCGAGGAAAAGCGAAAAGCCGGTGTTAAAGCCAAAAGGTTTGCACACAAGAAAAATGTATTCGTCTGGACAGATGAGTTTCTCGCGTCTTGGTGGATCAAACATCATCCACAATGCTATTAGGGATAAAGCGACTGAATTCATAAATATGATTGTCATGGTCTGCCTTTGTATCGTCTTAAAACACGGTGTAAATAGTTCTGCTACTTTGTCTACCTGAAAAACACTTGTAATTCGCATCGTTTTCAAGAACAGTACTGTTACGCAAAGATTCAGTGCAAAATAACGCCCAACGTACACGATGTAGCACAATGCTTGACTCGGCTCTACCAACTCAAGGACAGCGAGGGCAAAAAGTGTCATAATACCAAAGAGCAACAGGAAGCTCATTTCTCTGCTAGATGCCTTCACAACTGGAGTATTATAGAATTTAACGTAGACCGATAGTGTAAGAAGTAAGAAGAGTACACCGATAGACGTAATCGCAATAATACTGATTCCAGTGGGACTCATCAGTGAGATGTTGATGACCGTTAAATCCTCGCATTCTGTGCGCTTATCATTTGGTTTGGTCTCGGGCTGACATTCCGTACAAGAACTTGATCCGTTACCGGCACTGATGGTTCTCTGTGGACACGTTATGCATTCCCAGCAGCATGGTGTAGTGGGTGACTTCATGGTGCCAGGGGAACATTCGCGTGCACAGAATGAGGCTGGAACGGAAAGATTATTGAGAAGGGCACCCCAGTGCAAAGAGGACTCGTTCAAACGGAGCTTTGGTGTAGTTTCTTTGTCCCAGCATCCCACCAAAACCTTTCTGTGAGGTGTTCCAATGGTTGAGACACGCTGGAAGCTGATGATGTCATACGAGGCGGATAAAGGATCCCCGGAACTGTCAAATCGAATTCTGCCAGTCACTCCGGGGAAACTGACATTCCTGAGGGACTTCTGTACATCACTTCCTTTTACAAACGGTTTAACTGAAGGACAGTCAGCGTCATTTGTTGTTGAACAGTTGTAGATACTGTCCACGGCATATGCAAGGGCATATACCGCATCAATGACGTACGAAACAAATGAGCTTCGGATCTTGGTGACAATGTTATTCAAAGTGAGATTTGCCTCACAAGCTGGTATATCAGAATCACTGGATTTATTTCCTGAACAATTGAAATGTGAACTCCAAAATTCTTCCCACCACATCATTCCTCTTTCGAAGCTCTTTTCAGGGGTAATCCTTTTGAGATGTTCTTCAAAAGCAGGGTCTTGGTAATCTCGTGGTTGTATCCCCAAAGAACCATCTAACACAGTAAAACGAGGATCCAGAAACACCGCTTCTTCAGCAGTAAGTGCATCGCTTAGTATAAATGTTCTTCCTTGAAGGTTTTGATCAGTTGCCGCATTGAGAAATGCTCTGCCTTTGCCACCAGAAAGCCAAACTATGATCACTCCAATACTGGACTTTGCTTTAATTCTTGAAACTGTTTGCTTTATTTTTTCCTGGAACTTCAGGCGAGGGATGAACTCCGAAAAAGCAACGCAGAAGCTTTTTCTATCATAAGACTCTTGCTCCAGAGCCCAAATACCATTGCGGCCGTAGGAGTCATCAACGCCTACGGCAGCCACGTATGTCCAGTTGAAATGCTCAATGATGTCAGCCATGACTTGTGCCTGCCAGTTATCTGGTGGAACTGTCCTGAAGAAGTCATTGTACAATGGTGAGCTTAACTCCACGCTTGTTGCAGTTGGACTTATCGCAGGAATAGGAGCAACCTGGAGCAGACTCCCCACTAGGACTGCACTGCCTGAATTGTACGGTCCAACTAGAGCTGAAATGGGTTTTGATGTAACCAAAGTGACGTTGCCCGTGGATGAAAGGTTTGTGGAGGGCATACAGTTTTGGTCGCTGCTGCGCACCAGATCATATGTTATTTTCATAGCTAGAGCAGTCCTCTCGCAGTAATCTCGAATATCGTAACCAAGTGTGACGTTTGAAAGAAGACGAGGATTTTCGTTCACGCTTTCAATGGCAAATATCATAGCTTCAGCGTGTCCTAGTCCCATTGTAAAAAGATCACCGCAATGATCCTCAGTTCCGGCAAAGTGAAGATTAAATAGACCTCCCAAGATGACATGGCCGTCCTTGTAAGCTCTTCTGTCAGGATTGCACGACGCCAAGGGGAGAAATAGCACAGAGACGTGAAACACGGCAAGTATACCCAAGAGACTAACACCAACTTTCCTATTCCAACTCGTGCAATTCATTGCTTCTAAACCTTGTACAAGTCTTCCAGATTCTGTAAATTTTCCTGCAATTAAAAGAAAATTTACGATTACGTTGTTTGAAATTGTTTTAGTTATCTTAGAGAGCTTTTCTGCAAATCTTTTTCGGGAATTGAATAGCATGCAATATTAATCACTACGAAACAACACGAGCTTTCTGACGGTAAATAGCTGAACAGCATGCGTTTGATTCTCATTTTTATCCTTCTCCAGAGGCTCTGAATATTCCATAATACCACAAAGACACACTTTGTAAACAAGTCTGTAAAAAGACTAACCTATCGCAGTGGAAATCAGTTAATTTTGAGTCTCAAATAAGGGAATATTTGCTGGCCGAGAAATTCATGGAATATCTGAATACGTCTGTTCATTATTAATTCTAACCAACAATTATCATGTTTGGTAATTAGAAAGAGGTGAATAAAAAGCAATTACATTGTATGCATTGCAACCATAGTAATATAATAACAAAAATTAAACAATTTCTTAGATCTGTCTATTCAGTGCGATCTTTTTAAAGGTGTGTGCATTTGGCAACAAATGAAATTTTGAGATGATAAATATTATCAACTTCTTTCCTTTTAAATGCTAACAAAATTAAAATTACCCTCAGTTATCTTCCTCGTCGATGATGTCACATGGAAATAGATGAAAATTTCTTACAAGTTTCCGTGAGGCTATATACTGTATGCTGATTTCGAACATTCTAGCCTAAATTTACATGCAACACAGAATGGTGTCAACTTTGATTGAAAAACCACGCCAGCTCAGTACCAGTGCCCCCTACAGAGCTGATGAGCTCAAATCATTTGGTGTGTGGTTAGAATCCTTTGCAAACACATTTTTAATCCATGCACATATCAGCCGCTTTTCAGCTTGGCTGAGATGACTTCTGATTAAAATTAAAAAAGTCCTCTTCAAGGCACATGGCGAATGATAACCTGTGTAGCTTAATTGGAGGTGTGCGCCGTTCAGATGACAGTTTACTGAAGACGTTCTCGCGCTATCCTGTACAAACTTGATGAAGGCAAAATCATTTAGGCCAAAAATTTTTACGTTTCCATGATTAATATAATTTTTTCTCCCACGACTTAATCCATGTCTGATACATTCATTTGCACCTTAACGTCAGCTCCATTCTTTTTCAATTCCAGCATAGAAAAACTGGCAACACAAACCACTAAAACTATGACCTACAGCCAGGAGACATCAAGGTGCGTTAGAAATTTTGATAAGTGTTTTTCATTACAACCAAATCCTTTGATTTCATTAAAATTTATCAAAGTGATGGACATCTTCCGGCGAACACGATTTGTTTCTCGTTGCAATCACACACTTTCCTTAAATCGATTGGTTTGTTTTGAAAATTCAGTCCGCAAATATAATCGTCAGCGTATTTCTTTTCATGCAGATTTCCTCTTGTTATTGAATCTTTTTCAAGCAAAGAACGGTTTACATTACGAACGGTTTCTAATAAAACTGAGATCTATCAGTTTCGCCGGAAAGAAAGACCCCATCCAGACCCGAATTTTTTTTTTTTGCCGGAGAGTGATGTAGGTGTTGTGATGAAGATAAATAAGAAAGTGTTGATCTGTTTAACAACACAAGTATCGGTAAAAATAATATAAAAAACCGAAAGACAAAACAAAACATACTTAACTCTAAGCCGATTGTTTTCTATATCTATAGAAGCCTTCCTTCATTTAAACGATCTAGATTACAAAATCCTTTCCCAACCTGAGTCAAACTCTCGATCAAAAGTGACCTACTATTCAACTCTCCTCTGCGTCTTGCCTCAAATCAAATCAAAGCCGTGAAATATTTCTTTCACTCCTGTTACCAGTGTGATACCATTCCCAGTTGGAATTTTGGGTAAATTAAATTTTTTACGCTCAGTTTGGTCTTTAAAAGCAACCGAAATGGTCACTGATGCCTGTGGCGAAGTTAGATGAGGAAATCCATCGGATAAGCAGAATAATTTGGTTTACAATGCTGAAAAATTGACCTCACCCATGTGAATCTGTCGTTCTTGGGACAAATAACTTCTACCGTTTATACGCTGGACAAGTCGCTCACAGGGTATTGAAGAATATCAGTTGATCTTTTAGATTTTCCCAACGGGCAAAGGACAAACCTTGATTTTTGGCGGTCAGCATTTCCCTAAGGATTTAGCAAGGGCCAGTAAAAGTCGAAAAAACAATTTCCCTTTCTCGGTGCGCAAGGGACGGTTATTAGACTTCTTTATCTCCTTTGCAATTCTTCAAATTGAATTCGAGGATAATCTCTCCTGGGTAAAACGTCTACAATGTTGCCTTAAATTGAACCTGCCATTTATCACAGCGACCAAACCTTCTTATTGTGGAAGCTAGCTGTGAAGTTGCGTGATGCACTTTCCGTTACTACAAATTTTCAATTTTATGGAACTCGCTCCACCGTGTGAGTGTTTCAAGCTTCTGAGGTTTGGATTGGACGCTGGTTTCTTTTAAGCAATAAGTTAAATTGGATCTCGGCGATCACAGTTGGAGAGAAAGTCAGGAGCAAAACAAGCTAAGTATCGAATCCTACCTCACCTTTCTTTGGTAACGAAGGCAAATGGCGATCGCACTTTCAACCAAGTCAAGTCTGTTTCGGCTTTCATTTCAGTTTAGCCGTCGTTGATCTCAGCTGTAAGCGGAGTTGTGGTTTAATCCTCGATGTGACTAAAGCGATTAGTAATAGTTTTTGTCTTTCATAGTGAAAACATTCGTAGGTAATTGCGTCTTTCACCGAGCCTCATTAGGAATTGCAAATATCTGTGCGGATCGGACAAGGTAGAAGATGAAAGCGGCAAACAGCTGTGAATACTTTCCTTATCGCTTTGGCATTCATATTCGTAACTTTGTCCAGTTCGCGTGTTTCAATGTGATACAATGATATACCTGAATTATTGTGCTGGAGTTACCGGGAAAATAACATTAGTCCGCCCTTCGTTAACAACTTCATTGACAGCCTTAACTAGTTTTCCAATCTGAATCTGGTTAAGGTAATATAAGTTCGGCCGCCTAAAGATATTGATAAATCTTTTTCTTCATTATCATTATGGTATTTACTTAATTCAGCTCGCCGGTTCTTGATGTATTAAAATGAATTTTCTGTATCTGACATTTTGTCTTGAATATCATTGAAATGTAATTGTTATCCATTCAACTTACCTTTTCTTTCGTGGTTTCCAAGGGCGTATTTTTGTTTGGCGAAACAAACCGAAACGTTTTCCACTTTAAAAGAAGCAGATGTTTAGATACAAATATCTCGGGCGGCGCCCTCCTAAAACACTTGAGTTTTCTCCGCACTGTAAACATCGTAACAAGTATTGCCGACACTTGTCGTTTTTTCTTTCGTAATTTGTCGGAAGGTAAAGGAAAGGGGTTTTTGTTGTTGCGAGCGTGCATTAACCGGCGATATTTTCAAATAAGGCAGAGATTTTACAGAGCTTTTCTTAATTTTTCCACCAAAATTCTAATTGTACATGTAACAAACATGTAAGTGAGGTGACATTGGGCAATAAATAAAGATGCCGTGTTGTTGCTTGAGATTTGTGCTTTGATCGCGTGTTTCGTATTCAGATAAATTACCATTCTCAAGAACCAGTAATTTTCACACGTTAAGGTGCTAATGTTCCGAAGAAGGGAATGTACATCCAATGGCTTTTTTTTTTTAAGGGATCTTTCTGGTTTTTATGTGACTATAGCTTGGAAAGCAAACAGATGCACAATTCTGGATTTATTAACCTGGTGAAGTAAACATTCCTTTTATAATGAGTGAATACCGATCTATGTATGTCTGCCTGTTTACCCTCCTACGACCCGAAAGCCATTTAAAACAACCATGGTTTTTTTTTTCGCTTTTTTTAAAAATATTTCTCATAAATATGGCGCTTTACACCTAATAATTGCGTCAAAAAATTGTTTTTCATCATAACCAATTTACTAAGATCCGGAAAGAAAATTAATAATTTAATAACCAAAGGTTTCATTTTGCAAAGGGTGCCAAGTTGTTTTTAAAGTTGTCAGTTTTTTGCGTTCATGTTACCTAAAGATGTCACCTCAAGTTTGCCAATATTTTCGAAGATTCAAAAACGAAAAACTCTTTAAAAATTACTTCAAATTGTCTGCATTAATCAATTGAACAAAAGTTTACCTTAAAGAGTAAAGCTGGATTCACCATCAATGGGTATTGATAGCTATTTTGACTAAAAACTGTCGCAGAAACAATGTGGTGGAAATATCAGCCTCAAAATTAATCATGAAGCTTCGCTTCGTCTGTTTTTTATCGACTTCACAAGTGAGATGTTTCTGACATGTGTTGAGCTAGAGACGTCGGTACTTGTAAGAGGAACCGGCGAAAGAAACAAAGAACAAAAGAAATAAAAAAAAAAAAAATCAATTTTGTTTATGACATGATCCTTGAAAAACGAACAATCGATGAAATACGACTCTATCAAAAGATTGAGGCTTTCAAGGGTCTCTAATTTAGAAATCTGGGCGTATTTCGCTCATAATGCTTCTCTCTGCCTCCGAAACCGTGATCAGAACAACACAGCAATCAAACGTCGAGCTTGCGCGAGGGGATCAATTCTAGGCGGCTGCTCGCCAATTTTCAGCGCAAAATTTGAATGGAAAACATAAGAGACCACTACTGTCTTGCGAAACGAGCGAAAGAAAGTTGAAACGTTCCTAGAATAAATGAAAGGAAACAAAAGTAAGGACACGGAAAAACAACGGAAACTTATTGAACACAAAACCTATTCAATTGCGGGTGTTCTGTTTTGCTATTCTGTTTTGAGCTTTCACGAAAACGTTACACGGTTTTAAAACACCGTAACTTACTGGTTTATGTGGTGGTTTTTAACTCGTCTGAGCTAACTTTGTTCCGACAGCCTAAAGGCACCTAATCTTTACAACATTTTCGCATGCGCAAACCTTTGACCGCTGTGTTGATTAGAACCCATACATGTATGTACCTTCAACCACCGCGTAAAAATCGCGGTCCCAGTTTTCCTCCAGAACACTTTTTGTATGGTTGATTCTATTCTCCTGGCCGAGCCATTCTGTTTTGTTCTTGGAAAGGAAGATTTTGTTATCTACCTTGATATATTTTTCAATTCGGGAGGATTAGCAATACTCCTGGTCATAATTTCATTTTTTTTTACATTGTGCGACGATGAGAATCGAACAAGCACTGAACAGGAATATTCTCAGATAGTTATATTTTTGCCTGCAAAAATTGTTATTTAAATTCCTCGCATAAACTGAATAACTTTCGGGTGCTCATAATGTTTATTTCAGTATTCTTTTTACAGTTTGTGAAATAAATTATCTATCAGTTACTGATCTAGAGTCCTTGCTTTCTACAACACTACAATTACGGTAAAGGTGAGTATTCATGATCCTGGTTTTATCGCCGTCTTTTACAAAATTCGCTCAGAAGGCAAATTGAAGCTCCTGTGACTTTCTACTGTTCGTTAGACTGGTCCATCTGGTGAAAAGCTGTATCTTTTTTTCTCAAGGATTGGCAGGCGGACTGCGCTGTCGCGCAAACTCGGCGGAGGTGATAGGTAGCCTGTGAAAAATGAAATAATTGAACTTGAACCGCAGCGAATACTCAGTAAATGTTTTAAAGCTTCTGAGCGGAAGTTATCATCTAAACTGAAAAGTTGATAATAATGGTAAATTGTTTTGAATTAGAATGGTTCAATAAACGTTTTAACCAAGGAGTTGTAGTTGGTTGAGTGGTCCGCTCGTCCAGGAGGAACTGTCGACATAAAAGTGACTGACGTTTCGACAGCCTGATTAAAACTAATGATTGGAGTCAAGTGAAGTGCTGTTAATTTCTCAGTCGAGCGTTGTAAGTTTAATATCGTGAAAACTGATAGGTTAGTTTCTTACGTAATGTCATTGGCTGTAGGACTCGAGTACCTTAACTCAGTTGTACCCGGTCAGTATTTATCCGTCGGTTCGTTCAACTTCAGACAGAAGAAAGACAAATACAAATGGTAGAAGTACTGTTTCTCATAATTGCGATAAAATGTGTTTAAGATGTTATCGAATTCGCCTGCGGTGCTGATGGACATTAGTGCATCTAAATTTAATGTCAACTTCATGTAGATATATCGAGAAATATTTCAAAATACGACATCTATCATGAAGTCTATAACATACTCAATTTATGATTAAGGGGTCGGGAAAGGGACAATTCCCGCTAAAGGAATGAGAAGATGTTTTAACCGCATGCTCAAAATTAGACAAAGAGATGTTTATTCTCATGGGAAATTATTTTAAAGTACATCTGTGGACTGCTCCGACACTGAATATCTGCATCAAATTCAACTCAAAACCGGCTATTCTGTGGATTGTAATATTTTGATAACCTGTACTCAAAAGTTGCAATTGAGCATCGGAATCGCTAGAGATCAGCGAAATAATTCAATTTCATTGTAGCCGAAAAAAAAAATAGATATTTTCCACACAATAATTAAATTCAAAATAAATCTAAAAATATAATAATGATTGAAAAAGAAAGTTTTTCGGACTTTTTAATAGGAAAAGTGCGAATCTCACTTTTGCTGAGCGTAGTGTCAAAACCACGAACAATTAAAAGTTTGCACATCGATACATCTTCAGCGTGATGAGGCTAAGTGACCTAGTGGATAAAGAAGGTTGGCATGCTGAAGGGAAATACTGGGAACATTTTACCTGAATGTTATTGGCACCTCGTTTACCCCGGATATTGCCCGCTCCGGCTGTGAATGCGAGCGTTCGAGGATACATAGATACGGCAATTAGAACCAGCAAGAAAAAAACGTGCACTTTTGAGATCATTTTCGACTGAAAAGCTGGTGTAGTGAGAACAGAGTTGTCGTATCTTAATCCAATTCTACTTTGAGGTTCTCTCTTAGTCATACCGCTTTTAAATATTTGGTGATTAGTATTTTTCCGGCCGATAGTAACGCGCGGGCGAAAGTAAGTGACGCTAAATGATAACACATTAAAACCGGTAATTAAGCATAACCGACATTTGACGAGATTATTATTGTCCCCAGTCTCGATAAAATGATCCTGTTTTCTTCTTTAAGCAACAGAAAGAAAAGGAAAAAGGAAGTGAATTCAACTAACAAAATATGCAACCCATCTGTAAATTATCCCACGTAAAGTAGATATGCGCTGTTAATTCACTTATTTCCAGAGCCGTTTGTATAATTTTGTTTAATTGAATAAGGAATCGTGACAATATCAGCAGTAACTTAATTGTAAACGTTTGTAAATACCCCAAATAGAATTATCTGTTTTTAGACAGAGAGCATTCTTTAGAGTGTGTGAATTTTATGAGGAAGTATTTCAGCTAACGTCTTAGAAAACTTTTCAAAACAGATTTCCAATATGTGAAAAGTACGTATGACTTCCTTAATAAATCTCTGCCACATTTTCTTTGAGGAGAAATTCTTCAAATGTAACTCTAAATTTTCAATACGTCTAAATATTAATTAAGTCAACGTGTTTTCGTCAATTACTGTTAACATATTGTAATATTGCTTACGTTTTCTGCTCTCAAGGTTGTGATAAATGTCCCCCACGCATCGCTTAGACATCACTAGTGACAATATTTAATTCAAAACTTTTCAGTTTCAATTTATCACAAATTGAGATATGAATTGGATCAATTTAGATAAAAAACGAACATTTTATTTGAATAAACAAATCTTAAAAAACATCTGTTACACCAGAAAAATGAGCTAATTTTTTTGCGAATTAACACTTTTCTTTTAAAGACGATGCCGAAGGTTTTTCCGGGCGTATTTTTCAGCTTTCAAATATTTTTTATCGCTGAAATATCATGATTTGTCTACAACAACTTCGTTCAAGACAAATGCAGAGACTTTAATGACTTTTGACGCCTGAGGCTGATGTTGTTCGAATCGAAAAACTGACGAACTAATTATTGATTGCAGGAAACTGAAAACATTTTGGTGCTGAGTTATCGAAATATAGGTTGTACCCTTCTCTCAAAGATTTAGCCCGATATTGGTAAAATTCTCGCAAACACACGATATTAAAAATCAAAAATTTTACAAAGAATGTAAGGGCTCACTAGCGCTTTTGCCAGCCACGAAATTGGCCGTTTGCAATGGTGAATATCTCAATGAGTTTTACTCCCATGAAGCACCGAATTTCATACGATGCTACAACCTCTGAGACGCTCTTTCAATTTTTGAAATTATTTCGCCCTTAAATCGACCTCTTTTCCATTTCCAAAAATGCAAATAACGGTAGCGGCCAAGATTTTCTTAAAGAAAGTAAAAAAACGGACAGGGCTAATTACGATTTTGTTTTCTTGCTATTTTTCGATGGAACCCTTCCCGTACAAATACACTTCCTAATATAGTTCTGGTTAAGAAATCTTGGTAACGCAAGCTCGTGCCCAGTTTCCTCTTGGAGAGTAAGCAAAACTGCTTAGGCTGTCAGCAGAAGAATAAGACGGAGGCATGTAAAATTCATCAACAACTTATCAATCAGCTAATTGAGTATTGCTTTAATAGCCAAAATTTGGTTGAATGGTTAGATATCTTGTGACTTTCCGCTTTCCGTCACCGATGTTCAATACTGAGTTATTGCTTAGAGCATGATGCATTTCCTGCACACGAAGAAGGCGGCAGTTTACGTATGTATGACTTTCATTACCATATCAAGCAATCTTTTTTAACACTTCTTTGTGACAATTAAATTTTGACATCAGTGAAAGCTAGTTTCAGTAATTTATCCGTTCACTGGAAACAGAGCAAGTTAATGAATGTTACCGTGGTCTCAACGACCAGCGAGTTTTCCAGATGGTTTATCTCGTTAGGGGCAAATTGTATAATTTTCAGTCAGCCAAACTGACCGACACGTATGGAAGGAAATAGTAATCAAATTTACTTATTTAATGAAACAATACAGGGGAGATGTTTGAAACGTCAATTTGTCGTGGCTCTAATTTCTTCGTTCTTTGATAAAAGACAAAGCTAAAAAATTGAGAATCCTTTCTTTTATCTCTGAAAGCGAAGTCAGAAATGGATGGCTCGAAGCATTTCGCCCGCTTTATGACTATGGAATTTTAGCTTTATGTCTCAATTGAAAAGAGCACATGGCGATGTGATTGGCTAATATTGGCAGTCTGTTGGTTAACATATATTAGCTTACTGATGTAACTTAAAAAGGATTAAACATTTAATTTTGTGGAAAAAGCACTAAGCGGAAAATTAGAATTTTTTTAAAAATACATAAAAGAATGGCAAATATGTGAAATGAAAATTATTTGTCTATCACAGATGTAACTCAGAGAAAATAAGTGACGATCATAAACATTTGCCTCATGTAGGTCTCTTGAGTACTGAAAAAAAATTGGCCTAGGATTTTTGTTAATTTGTAATGCCTTGGACAATCTAAACGGTGAAAGTTAGCTGCCTGACTGTCGGAAATATTTGTCTATTAATGATCAGGGTTAAATTGTGACCATACGTTATCAGTTATTTCGCTTAAATGTTTGATCGAGTGAGCCTGCCGTAAGTCAGATAAAGATGATAAAGTGTTATGTGTGATAAAATAATTATTTTCAAGAAGAAGAAAACGTGGTAGGTGCCAGAAAAGAAATATCTTAAGTGGTTTAATTTACCTGGAAATAATTCTCGCCTCGTTTACCAATATTCCCTGCTCCAGCAGTGAAGGCGTACGTCTGTGGGAACATGGAGACGGCAACAAGAACGAGCAAAAACACGACGGTGAGTCTTGGACACATCTTTAGATGAATTTGGCCTAAGGCAAAGAGGCGTGCTTGAATCTAACCAAATTTTCTTGTGAGTACTGCATGATAGTGCAGCACCTTTAAATGGTTGCTAAACCACCTGTGTTGCGTCAATAACCAAACGATGCCAAATGACAACCGAACAAGGCGTTAAGTTAATAACACTGCTAACGAGATGGCTTACTTCAAAAGAATAGAGTGGCCTTCTCTTTTATTTTCCGTAATGATGGTGGTGTTGTCTTCTGTCAGCGAAAGGAAGCTGAATCAATTAGAAAATGGACAACCTGCGGGTTAATAAACCCACATCGAGGAAATAATGTACGTTATTTCATTTAATGCAAAGGGATGAAGTTTATGAAAACAGTCTCTTGGCGATGGTATAATTGATTGGAACCTTACTGGCGATTAGGCGGTATTTTCAAAGTAAGCTTTGATAGTAGTCCCTAATGTGTTTATTTGTTACCGTCCTTTCAGACATAAATAACTCATTCAAAACACGTTCTCCCTTCAAAAGTTGCAATATGTAAAAAAATTCGTAGTCTGATTTGCAGTCTAAAAACCTTCAGTTGTGATTTACAGCTAAAAGGGTTTTTGACAAAACTTATACTTGGAAGTATAGTTTCGTTGAACAATGTCAAAAGTAGAGTTTTGCCACTAAAGCGCTGATGCTCACGTATTCCTTGGACATCCGTCAAAGAGGAAATACGTTTTTATTCAATTTGCGTCTCCTGTTTGTTGACGAGTTCTTCCAAGTTTCCTCTCCTTTCTTTATGCAATTTGCTCTATTTAAAATTAATGCTTCTCTAACCTTTTAATAAGTTAATTTCAATAAACTTGAATTTAGCTGGCTTTTTATGAACATGATTTAGGCGATGTGCAAATCAAAGGAAATACTGTATAGAAGCCGCAAATCGAATTAAACATTAGAAATCAATAAAAAGCGACAAAATGAGACTTCATACAATTGTATACCCCCGAAAACCGTGTCATCGATCAGTTTGACACAATGCTTTTCGAAATTAAAACGAAATTGAAACAAATTTTCATGTCATTCCAGAAGTATTTAGATATGTTCAATCATAGGGCGAAAGACTGCGATTCAACCTTAAATACAAAACTCTCTTTATCAAATCTTAAATGATCCAAAAACAAAAAGAAACTCATCTTGACTAGAATTCATATCTCAACACCTACAAGACATTATATTTAATCAAACTTATTGCATTAAATAGCTACATTTACCGACAAATACCACTCCGACAAAAACCAATCCGCTGACTGCATGTTTCGCGCAGTATTTTTCTGGCTCAAGCGAAAACTGTGTTACTAATTTTGGTATTTATGGAGGTTTTAATTATATGAGGGGTCCATTAAGACAACAGCAATTGCGCAAAATTTTCAAGCAATTAATTTTACTATTATAAACTATAATTCAAGTATAAACACGAAATGGTTCTTTTGTATTATAATGGGCTTGCTTTCTTCTGAATTTCCGCCAGCTTGCGCAGCTGAGTTCGCTGTGAGTTAGTGTTTTATCGTGGAAAAATCCTTGAACAGAAGACTTCGGAGGAACATGAAGTTTGTTTGTAATTTAAAAATGTGACTTAACAACAAGTATGTTTTAGTAATTGTGGCATTCTTTTTAAGTATTTTCAAACAACTGATGATCGCGAAAATGGATCATAGAAGAAAACTCAAGTTGCATGAATAAATCTGTCCATAAAATTCTGCTAAAGGCTTGCTCTTGAAAAATGTCGAAAGAAGAAAAAAATCCTGGTTTTCCTGTTAGTTAAACAAATGAAAGTGATCTTTAGCTCATATCGTAGATAAATGAACCAAACTATTTGAAATGCACCAAGTTAATGCTTTGGAGTGTTTTAAAACTCAGCTGGTGAAACTGAGTTTCTAAGACTTCACAGGCTTGTTACCCAGATACATACATGCCTGTTCGTTGGGGACTGGAGGTTTCATTTCTAAATCTGGAATCAGTTAACTGCAATAAATCCAAGACATTTCTCTGTCACCTGCCAGTAACGTTCTTTGCCAATTTGGTTTGCGTCTGTGACACAAACCCAACGGGTTGTATTTAAGTTTGAAGGTAAATTTTCCATCCCTTTTGTCGTTACCTTTTTTATTGAATATTCTCACTCGTAAAACGATTTCTTATTCTAGTGTTGGGATGCCTGTGCCTCCCTTAAGGCATAGAAGTCTAAGAGCGAACACGAGGAGAATGAGTCGCCATGTTTGTTGTGCTTTATTTCTTTAGTCGGAAAAAAAGACAAATTCAGTGTATCGTGCAAAGGTTAAGAAGTGTATGTGGATCTGACCTGTTCTCGATTGCCGGAGTTTGTAAATAAATTGTGGACTTGCGACTACATCTTTTCCCGTGAACTTCACTGTAATCAGATAATAAAAGCACAGAAGTACTGAGGGAATGTATGTTGCTTCTATGACGCTTTTAAATCTCTTCCATTTCTATCACAATTGCCAGGCTGCATTTAGATCATTAATTCATGCTGACGTGTCTCAGAGCCTTTGCTGCTATCTGGAGAAAAATGTAATCGCAAGTTAATGACACTGACAATAAAGTTTTCGAAGCGCTTCGCTGGAGGCTTTTATTTTCTACTCTCTGATAGAACCCAAAATAAAATATAACATGTGAAAAAACCGTCTTTTCTGCCAGATGAGATAGGAAAAACATTTCATACAGTCGCCAAACACTTCTATACAGTCAATTAAAAGTGCTCGGACTTTCAGTTGAACCGGGAGTGAGGTCGTAAATAAATATTGCAGTTTTTCATCATTTAGTTTGGAGATTTAGTTAACGCTTGCTTAATTAATGCTCCTTAAGTACATATAAAGGTCGGTTTTGATAGATATTTTGCTATGCTGTTTCGTAATGTATTCTGTAAATTCCACTCATACATTATATTGATTGTCTCGTTGAAAATTTTCTCAATAAATTGGATGATCAACACAATAAATAGCAGGTTTCTTATAGACTCCGGTCTTTTGGTGACAATTATGTGAATAAATGCTTGATTACCACCGCTAAAATGGCTCTAGTTGGGTAAAATGGCATGAAAATGTCTAATAGGCAACCTTCAAATAATTCATGAACTTTGTGGTAGAGAATTCACTTTAGCATCTAAAGTGCATGCTTAATAATGAAACACTGAGCTTCCTCTGAAGCTTGCCGCTGATCTGTGTTTGAGTTTTCTGTGTTATGTATATTGGCACCCAAAATTCAAAGCAAGTATGTTCCTGTTTAGTGTTCGTTTCAGGATTTTGTTTCTTCTCGAGCGCGTTTCTGAGACAAGTCGATGCGAAGAACAGTCCACTCTGGTTATTGACGCCATTGGCAGTACGTAATGATGATGGAGGGACACCTATGATGAGACGGTTAATCTGCATATACATATAACATCGCTGGTAGGCATGTGTTCTGAGATGGTGGCCTCTGCATTTCTCTAAGTGATAGTGGAGGGAAAAACGGCAAAAAGGAAAGAAAAAAAAGCTTTTTCTAATGAAAAAAATCCTTTAGACTGACGTTCAGTTATTCTTCATTGTTATTCAATTTTTCGTTGTTTCATCAGCTATATCAAAACAGTGGATTTCGGAAATATATACCATAACCAGAGATTATGTTTGTAATCTCTTGACGGTGAAGTGGTCAGAAGACGTGAAGGAATGAAGATTATTGACTAAAAAATCTCGCTCACGAAAGGAGGCAAAAGAGTAAACGTAAGTTTTTCTTGCAGCGTTTTATAATCAAACTGATTGTTGCAGATCTAGTACAATGGCAAACTGACACAACGCAAGCTCTGATTGGCCAATAGTCTTTCTGTTGTTGTGCCGCTTCCTAAAGAATAGCGTAAGGTTGATTTATCAAAATCAATATCTTTACACCATACACCGAACTTTTTATCGGCATAGTGGCGTAGAGGAAAAGTCAGAAGTTTGTAAATCACCACCCGATGACAACTGACTTAAAATAAGTTTTCATCGTGTAGTTTAACCGAATAAAACTGTGGTCTATCGCTTCAGTAATTAAGCTGGAGTCTTGAAGTTCTTTGACCAAAAAGGAGGGTGTCGCATAGACATTTAGAAAAGTGTTCGGCTCATGATTTTGACATGATATTTTCTGATGATGATCAGATAGGGTCGTGTACATCTGTGTCTTAGTCGGTTTGACGACGGGTTAACGCTCGACACGTCAGCTTTAGAAACTACGGTGGTCAATTTATGTTATTATCTCAGTTGATGAAACTAAATTATCTTGTAATATCCCCAACCCCCCCTACACAGACGCAGCACAACACCCCCCCCCCCACACACACACACACAGACGCAGCACCACAATTTCTTTAGAAGCTTAGCCTCTTTTATTGACATGTCTTACTCTACTGCATCAGAGTTTTTGAAAAGTTTTTCCAACTCTGTGTCTGCGCCAGGTTCATTTCATCTTTTTGGGACGAAATGTAATATGTTTTGGTTCTGATATAGGTGTGGATGAGTTGATTGTTCTGTCGGAAGCTTTACAAATTTCTGGTATTGACAAATGATTCATTCACTTCATATATTGATATATTAATATTATCTTACCTCGATGAAACATTTGTTTATTAACTTCAGTGTTTTGCTAATGGCCTTCAAGGAAGATAATGCCATGAGACATACGTCCTCAGTAAGTTTCATTGTACTCTGATAAACCAATTGGAATTTTTGAACTTCTGATCTACTCGGCCATCGTGAAAAAAGGTGTAAAATATCTTCTTTTTACATCACAAATGAACACGAAGTTTGTTTTTTCGAAACTTATTTGAAGTTTCTAACCAAACCTTAGGCAGAATCCAAATTTATCCATCTCAAGTAACTACAATTTGTTAAAAGATAATTTTTCTTTCACCGCTGTTAACCTTTTCATGCTTTCTTGTCCTTGGGGAAAACACCTTTTAAAACGCACAACACCGTGACGGAAAATTCTCCCTTTTTGTAACCAAATCGTAGGCAGAATTAAATTGAGGAAAAAGGGGTGTTATTTCAAGATTAGTAGTTTTTCCATCGCAAAGAAAACAATAAAATGAAAAATAAGGAGTCCAAAGTCTTGCTAACACACACGTTTCATATTTCATGTCATTTTCAGTGCACGGTGTGATGAAATAATTTCGATATGACTTTCGGGGGAAGTGTCATAGACGACGCCAATTTTTCCCCGGACTCTTAAGGTGTGATATGATATTCTTTACATCTGGTCTGTACAAACATGGATATTTTAAACTGTTTTTTTTTCTTCTTTAGTATGATTTGCTATAGGCAATTGCATTTGGTGGTAAATCAGATCAGTGGATATCTCTACTTAACCTTTTTCCGACAACTTTTAGGGTGGTACAGTTTTTGATCAAGATTTACTTTCTCAGTGGTGACAATATCGCTAACAAAATCCGGCAAAGCGATCAAAAGAGTAAATTAAACTTTCACACCGATATGATATAGGTTAACTATACAAAGTGACTCGATTTAAGTTATAAATGATAAACTTTGATGATTGATTTATCTGTAATTGCGTTCTCAAACCACTTACTCTGCTGGAAGATGCAAACACAAAAGCCGGATCCAGACATTGGAACTGGAAGTTGATTTGAGGACAAAAAACTGTTTTCTAATTTTTTGGGCAATCTTTGTCAATTTTTTTACCCGGTTTAAAGGTTCTCATGAAAGCCACGCTTGTTATGGGAAAACTTAAATTGGTTTAATTTCTCATGAAAGAGAACACTAATGATCAAAAGCATCTTCGTTGTCTGGTGAAATCGTTTTTCACTTAGACGAAACAATAGAGATAAACGAGATACAAATTAACTTGATTAACTCAGCAGACATTGTGTCAAGAACTGGCCTAAATGGTGATAAATAGTCGTGTCCGGCAAAATTAGATTTTCAAATAAGCTTTTGTTTGAAAATATCAAAGTAAGGAAGCTTCTTTATGAGAATTTCTTTGTCATGAAAATTCCTTGGGCTTATAAGAGTCAGCTAAGGGACAGTTTAACAGCCAGTTTGAGTAACCTATCCGTTTTGTTTGAACAGGAAGGCAAATATACACTGGGATCAGTAAGCTGCTCTAAAAATGAACATCAAAGTCTTCACAGTTACAATGGCGATAGTATTTATCGTTTGTATTCCTGAAGGAGATTCATTTACAGCTGGGGCAGGTGGACTCCCAAAGGGAAAAAGACCAAAAGCAGGAAAACGGCAGCAGGTCGGTGATACGCCACCTTTTATGTATGTTATACGATAAGCTGAAATTCCTCATACTTTAGACGAGTGTCTCGCTTAAAACGCGACCTTCTCAGTCACCACAGTTCAACGAACAGCGGAGGTTTGCGGTTTTCGTAACTACTTGATATTAACAGCACGATCAGTTAAAGAACGAAAGAAAGAAAATTGTTAAAAATTTAACACAAGAGCAGAACAAAAAGAAAAATATTTCTTAGTCGTTCGTTGAAAACATCTGAGCCCTTCGTTAAAACTCCAACCACAGAATCATTTTCTGATTTCGCAGCCAACCTGCTTTACCAACTAAACTCATGTTTTTTCTACGGATTTCATACAAGAGTGGTTGATGAAAAGATTTTTTGAAATTTTTGCTTTGGTTAGATTCAAATTTTGTTCATTAGATTCTTGAAAGAAACAACTAAGTTGGTGCCAAAGCACAAGAAAGCAAATTAGTATAGCGGGCAACTGTTTCAATCTCTCTTTAGACTCTTTTCGATCGCTTGGCAGATGTTTATCCATCGAGCTGTTTTTTCGTGAACATTTCCATTCAGTTAGGGAGTGTGAGAAGTTTCGTCAATACATAAATTACTAGTTCCCTTCAAAGACAATGGACGCAAAATATAAATAAAATCATTTTTATGCAACGTGATAGAACGTTATACAATCATAAGGCTGGTTACTTAGGCAAAGTGTAACGTAGGCCCTGCGTGGTTTCAGAAAATCAATGGAGCCCGAGCTTTCCTAATGAGTGGGTTGATGGGATAACTGTACATTTTTATTTTTTTTTAATTCTAAGCTTACTTAGTTGACGCAGTTCGCAAAATTTACTGGACAGTTTTTTTAAGGAATATGCTCATTTTATAAAAACTCCCTGAACAAAGAGTAATTCCATCTGTGAAGTGTCTTCGTCCAATTATACAAACCAAAGGTTCTTGATTTACTTAGAAGCCATTTTTCCAGTTCCCCTTTCATGGATTATTTATAAATCTGGTCTGATTACTATTCTTAAAGCTGTCCATTAGATGTTGGATGTCAGATTATTATTCATCGAGATAAACTCAGACGTAAATTGCAGTGAAGATTATTAACAGTCCTGAGGATAAATTTAGCATTTTTCGATAAATTTTAAGTTTCTTGCTCTGAACGGATTTAAATTTCATTTCAGAATCTTGCCCTATCTTCAGAAGAAATCGAGTTTTGCAGGGCAGTAGAAGCTTACTGCACGTCGAAAAAGAGGAACTTTACATAGATCTGCTAGAAATGAATCCAAAGGTGAACTCGTGTTAGCACGTTGATGATAAACATTGAATTTTAGGAACTCGAGACAGACTCGATTGCTTCACTGGCTATTAAAATGTTGTAATAAAACGCACTTATGAAGTGTATTCTTGGCTGATATCTTATGTTATTTGCTTCGTACAATCAGTGGCTATTCATTATGGCATGAGAATTTTTGACATTACAAAATTTTGCGGATTTTTCCTCAATCCGCGAAAAGAGACAAAAGACGAAATGTCCTGTTAAATGAAAACACCAAAGAAATTTCTTATTCCAATTCTAATGAATGACCCCGTATGTGAGTCAGATTTCCCTTCATATCTTATCGTAGTGGTGCTCATATGAAATATCCTCTCACTAGTCATCCATGGCAGTAGTGCCCATAACAATCAACAGATATTCATGTTATGATTTTAAGTCAGTTCTTACTTTACTAGTTTTTTTTATACTAGTTTTTTTTATATTACATAATTCGTTAATATATTGCATGGACATTTTGCGGTTTTGAATTCAAGCAGATTTTACGAATCGTCTAAATATTTTCAAACATTAATTTTCTTCCTAGAAATACTGCAAATAGGAAATTGCCTTCATCGACAACAACATGCCTTGGTTTTAAATGCCAGCCCATTTGTTTTTCTCAAATTTCCCTGAATTTTAAGCCTCGTGCGCTTGAGCCTCTGACATAGCATTTCGTTATTCAACTCTACTAGAGAGCGACGGTTATTTTTTTAGCCAGCGGCAACGCAGTTTCGCTGCTTTCATCTCTGCCGCATTTGGATGTTCATGTTTTATTCAATTTTATTCCATACCAATTGAGAAATGCAGCAGATCACAGACAACATAGGTATCTTAGCGAAAAGTCATGTTTTATTATTCTTGCTACGTTTTTTTTCTCTTTTATTACGAAATAATCTCCAGTTTCATCATAAAAGGTCAAAATAAGTAGATAGTGGGGAAGAATGGGACACATACTGCACGATTTAATTTGGTCCTCGTTTCCCGCTCGCAAGGGATAAGAGGAGCGGAACATTTGGGAACGCGAGGTTATTCTCAACGATGATCAGAGAAACCGGGCAGTGACATACGGAGATTCATTTCTAACAGGGTAGTGCGTCTATACGTTAAATATTCGCTTCAGGGGATTACGTAATGAGCTTCAGCAAGATATAAAGTGCACCGCAGACATTATTTGGTCTGTCTGAGGAGGATTATTGATAGATAAGATTGGAACCGGATATTCTTTTTGTGACAAAAGAAGCAAAGGAAAACATTAATGGGCAGGACAGAATAAATATTCCGCAAGTTATAATGTTCTTCTTTCGGATTCAAGGGTGGATGTTGAAGGGAATGTAAACAGAATATTACGATGGAAATCACTCAAATTCACCCACCTGAATTTAAAAATCGTGCTCATGTTCGTCAAAAGAATTGAAAAAGTCTTTCATGACTCATATCTGGGCAGCGGAACACCCAAATATCGACAAAGACCGGACAAACTTTCGATTAAAAATTCGTAGAAATCAGTTCTTGGCGGCGATATCGAATTAGACCTTACCACTCTGATTGAAAATAAGTCCTCTGTGAAAAAAGCGACATGGAGCGACTTTAAAAATATCACTTCAATGAGCTTTCTTAAAAGTCTAGATTACTGTAAAACAAACCAAGAATGAGCTATTATGTTGCGAGTCGATTCCACCGATAATTGATCAGCATAACACCGTGAAGTGCGATTTTCTGCAAATCGAACAGTGCTAATTTACGAATATGGAAGCGATCCTCGTAGTTATGAATACTACTTAAGTAGTAGTGAATATAAAGCCTGAAAAAGATTCAGGCCCGTTCGGGATTTGAACCCATGACCTCTGCGTTACTAGTGCAGCGCTCTACCAACTGAGCTGACAAGCCAACTGGGAATTGGTCATTATGTTGGTTCCAAATAAACCCTCGAAGTGGTGAATAAATGACTGTAAATATATGGAAATCATATATGTAAACTGTGGTTGAAGAAACGAATACAGAAGCGATCCTCACATTTATGAACATTACTCAAGAAGCAGTGAAATAGTCATGGGTACAAATTCCTTATAGACCTGAATTTTTTCAGGCGTTATTTTCACTGCTACTTAAGTAGTCGGTCCATAACTGCGAGGATCGCTTCCATATTCGTTTCTTCAACCGCAGTTCATGTATATGATTTTCATATATTTACATTAATTTAATGTTAATTCATATTGAAGAAAAATTCTTTTCACACCATGTTGTCTTCAATTGCCTTTGCACGTGTTTTTCCAGGACTCTGAGTTACATAATCCTTTCAAAAAAGTATCCTCTTTTATTTCCGAGAATCAATGGTGTTACTTTGCGAGGAAGAACATAACGATTAACTTGGATGTTAAAAAATCGACATCGTTAGAGTGGCTCGTATTGAAAATGAACTGAGAGTGGAGTTCTTGAGACTTTTGCGGCTGTCTCACTGGAAAACGACGGATTATAAATTTTTAAGGGCTATATCAAAGTCATTAAAGTTTCCGTTGAACATGGAAGTGCTTTAAGGAGGAAAAATCCAATTTTGACTTTCACTCAGAGAAGGAATCTGCTTTAAGATAAGTTTTTTAGGATTACAGTACTATTTTTGCAGGCATTTACGTTGGATATTGTGAAGAAACGAACTTATTCGACATTTATTATTAAATAGTTTTTTTTTTATTTTGGCTGTTACTACACTATGTGATGTCACCTTTAGAAATAGGAAGCAATAGATCCATTCTTGTTATTCTCTCGAACTTGCGCGTCATGATGACATAAAGTCGCCAACGTCGATCCTGAGTTTGCATTTCTTATTTCCCGGTTGTGCCATAAGTTGAGTAAGAGGCAGAAATTGGACGAGCGAAAGCTAAGCTAATTATCCCTCAAACACGATACATGTGATCTGGGCCTTGAATCGAGCCCAGTTTATACTTCAAGAATGCTAATTAGAGAGAAAAATAATAATTCTTTGTCTCCTTCCATTAGCTTGGCCCACCATGATCCCAGTAGTCAAATTAATAATAGCATCAATTAAACGAACGAATCTGTTGGCACTTAAGCTTCTGCTGGCAAAATCCCTCAAATCGCAATCAAAGTTGGTTTTTGGCATAAACTGTTTTAATACTTATTCAAACTAATACTGATACAAAACAAGAAAGCACGCTGACACATCTATATCCAGCATCGGTTGAATTATCATGATCACTATAATGAGACCAGACATCACCTTCCGACATAAAAGAATAATTACTTTGATGTGCGCAGAAGCTGACCTTGACTTGATCAATGGAAATCACATTAACATCATTTTTGGACCAATTTGCCATGGATCAACTGATCTCTTTGAAATTTTCATTCCAGCTTGAAATTAAAATTATGAAAAAAAACTAATTTGAAAGAAACTCTTTGTATTATTGTTTGTAGTTTACTTAAAAAATAGATTGAGTACAAAATGAGAAATAAATTTCAAACAAATTCTTGTGGGGAAGGTAATTCATAGTCATACAAGATGTGTGATATGATTTCATCGAGTTTTATTCTTAAGCAGAATAAAGTTCATTTGCAATGCCATTTTCAGAGCTTTGTATCATCATATCTCAATTTCTTAATCTTTAAGATTTTTTTAAAAATTTTGAGACTTTGCACTAAGATCTCTGTGGCACCGCTAATTTAAAACCTTAATCTAAGTCACATCACGCGCACACAGTTTCACGTGCCTCGCCTCGTGCAGACAGCTCAATGTTCGTTACGTAACTTCACTTACCATTGTAGTTTTATGAGATGTTTGCCAAACCGAATATCAGTCGAGATTTCTCCCTGCTTGGGGTGACAGCCCCAACAAATAGTTCCTTAAATTTTTTCCTTCATGGGAACAAAAATGGCTTGTCGACAGAGCATCAGCGAAAGTCTTGTCAAAACATTTCAGCAAGGGTTTGTTTTATACAAACACAGTGACGATTCTTCAAGTTCTAGTTCAGGTTCATTGGAATTACTTTCATCAGCTAAGGTGGACTGTCTTAACGGGGAAATACATCTTGCAAAGGCAATGTTTCCTGAATTTTTCGATGAAAAGACTATCGAAGGCCAAGGTGCTCAAAGAAATTGTATCAAAACCTCAAGCTGTCATACTGCCATCATAAACTGCACGAGTGGGCTAGAGACCAGACAGAATACTTGTAAATCAGGAAAAGCAATCGAGATTTGGTACATCAACGAGTACGGGTTAGCGACAACGTGAAGCGAAATCGTTGCTTGGGGCGAATAAAAAACATTACTCGAGACTCGTAAAGGAGTAACAAAGACTAAAACGTTATTTTAATGCAGTTTGAAAAAATTTTTATGTCGGGTTTGGGGTGTGCTGCAAAATATTGTTCAGTCATCAAACTTTTTCCTGTTATCAATGTTTAAGGAACATTCAATGACTTTATCCCTCTAGTAAATAGAAAGATTAAAATTTTAATTAAATTGGATAAAATAATTGTGTTACTTCTAAGTTCATATCTTAAACTGAACTTACAATGCAGAAAAGTAAAAATTTTCGCCAAGGTTAAACCCTTTTCAGCAACAGATATATATACCTGAGTCCAGGCCAAAATCAAGTTAATTTTAAAAATTCGTTTTGTTTCTTAAGTTTATCTGCGTCGTCCGTTTTGAAACGACGCGTTTTATTCAATCGAGGAATCTGACAATAGTTTCTCGTATCCCCTTTTTTAATTTCTGAGAAGAGTGAGAATATCTATGTTCAAAAAATGATTAAAGATTATCTTTGAAAACTGAAAATACCGAAAACTATTCCGTTACAAAACAAGGCGATTTTCGTGGTGGTTAATATTAAACAGTCTGTTTCTGTTTTGCCGCCGTGTTGTGCCAAATGCCCTTTATTGACCGGATACTTAATTTTCTCTACGACTCTTCTCATACTTATTTCATTTAAATACAACTTAAAACCATTTTGTTTAATCAGGCGATGTTCCGTGCATTAAGTTGCCAAAATAAACACAGAATAGACCATATTAGAAGCTACACACGTAGATTTTTTCAATAAATACACGTCTTAATTAAATAACTGTAGTGATGTAAATTTCTTTCCAAATTCAACTTGTTTCCTCTGTGTCCACATTTCCGCTATTTTCACTAACCTGCCGCTTTTCAATCACTCTCGCTTAGACTTGAAGAGAATATATCAGTTTTTCATGATAGGTTTATTCGATTTTGCGCGAGAAGATAATGATAACAGCTCTTTCCAGCTTCAACTTGTTTCCTCTGTGTCTGTACCTCCGCTATTTTCACTGCCCTGCCGCGTTTCAATCACTCTCACTTAGACTTGAAGTGAATATTTCAGTTTTTTTATGATAGGTTTGCGCGAGAAGATAATAATAAGAGCTCTTTCCAGCTCCAGATAAATTTCCTTTTCATAGAAGATTGCCCATTTTACTACCTTTACATTCACATAACAATCATGTGGGAACAATGAAGAGATGTACACGAAAGCTGTTCACAATTGTGTCCATTCTATTCCACGCTCGTAAACCCACCAAATTGTGCATCCGTTATCACACAACAGGGGACATTCTACAGACCAGTAGGAGTTTCGGCACATGATTACATAACGCGCGACCTGCTCTATTTAAACGAACGTAGCTTACTTGAGTCGCGACTTAAACGGACAGAAGTCTGATAGATGGTTCACTTTATATGTGTAACCGATGCCAATTGCATTTTTTCGAAGCAAATTTTTAAAAACCATTATCATATCTTTAATATTGCGTAGATAGCTAGTCTTTGTGATGATAACAAGGAATGAATATCACGATTGTGAAACATCAATCAAAAAGGCTGGTTTAGGGATACGCAGGCTTTAACTTGAAAACAAACAGACGGTGTAGTCTCGCGCGCCAAAAGTTTGAGAAACATTTAACAATTAACAGATTTTATTTTTTTTGCACACATCAAGATTTCGTACCGTATCACTCAGTTCTCTTCGATCCTGGCAAAATTCCACTTGTGTGGATCTCAATGGTCAGCAACCATATAGAAACAAAAGTCTGCAGGGGTTTGATAACGTGTTCTAAAAATGATACCCAAGGAGCCCCTGAAGGGTGTGCGTTTTTGAATATTTTTTTAGGGAAAAACATAACTCTATGTTAGCGTGTAGAGTGGTATGGTGCTCGTACCAATCATATCGCCGCACTAGGGTATGTATCTTGCATCAATCAGATTGCCGCATTAAAGTATGTATGTGATAAGAATACATGGAAGTCATATATTTGTACTGCGGAAAATACATTTTAAGCAAATGAAGATCATCGCAGTATATACTCAACTTAAGCAGTTGAGAAATAAGGCCTGAAAAAAATTCAGGCCTGAACGGGAATCGAACCCATGACCTCTGCGATACCGGTGCAGCGCTCTAACCAACTGAGCTATCAAGCCAACTGGAAGCTGGTCAGTTGTGAGTTCGTTATATACCAGTAGCTTCCAGTTGGCTTGATAGCTCAGTTGGTTAGAGCGCTGCACCGGTATCGCAGAGGTCATGGGTTCGATTCCCGTTCAGGCCTGAATTTTTTTCAGGCCTTATTTCTCAACTGCTTAAGTTGAGTATATACTGCGATGATCTTCATTTGCTTAAAGTATGTATCTCGCACCAATCAGATTGTTGCATTATGTTATGTATCTCGCACCAATCATATCGCCGTAATTGGATATCTTGCACCAATCACAGCGTTTGGATATTGTTCAGTTTCTTGTAAATGAAGTCATAGAATTTGGGGGCCGTGCACAAAGAATGACGTTAACCAGAAATTTTGGGCTTATTTTGGGTTCATATGAGTGGTTGTGGCCTTTGCAGAGATCGGTCGAGATTTATCGGGATATCTAAGGTGCGCATTTTTTTTTTATTCGGTATCATTTTTAAGACAAAACGTGTTTTTCCGCCTCTTTTCCCATGATGTACATGTAAAACAACTTACATTTCATCACGTACTTTGAGGGTCTCCAATAAGGTTCTTCAATCCCGCGATCCTCACTAAAATTTTCTCTTAATCCCGTCATCCCGATGGTTTATACCGGCGAATCCCGATCCCGTTCATAAATTTTTTTCTTAGCCCAATACCTCAATTTAAAAGGGCCTATTAGTGAAGTAGCATTCTTAACTGCGAGGATCGCTTTCATATTCGTTTCTTCAACCGCAGTTCAAATTTATATGATTTTCATTTGCAGTCATTCATTCATCACTTGGGGGGTTTATTTAAAACAAACATAATGACCAGCTCTCAGTTAGCTTGTTAGCTCAGTTTATAGAGCACTCCACCGGTATCACAGAGGTGATGGGTTCAAATCCCGTACGGGCCTGAATTTTTTTCAGGTCTCATTTTTACTACTAGCTAAGTAGTGTTCATAACTGCGAGGATCGCTTTCATAATCATTTCTTCAACCGCAGTTTACATATATATGATTTTCATATATTTGCAGTCGTTAAAGGGGCCTTTTCTTAACCAGGATTGATCAGTTAAAGTCTTTGCTCACCGTCAGACGTTGGTTTCTTTTCACCAAAACTATGTTATTGTTCATTTTAGAGGTTTTCGAAGTTTTGCACGAATAACGTACGTTAGTCGCAGTCACGACTTCCTTATGTCTAACTTCGATCATGGAAAAGCGTATTAGTAGGGACAGGTCAGTATCAAAGAAACGAACAGCAATGTCAACAAAAGTATAAAAAAAAAAAAGGTGACGGCAATCCATAGTTTCATAACAAGGAAAATAAAGAAAAATTAACTGAACAAAATTCTGCTGTTGAAGCGAATACTTCTTCCGAAGCGAGAAACTCTTCCGAGGAGAAAATTCGCCTTCGTTGTAAAGATGGAATCTCGCCAACATCACACGCGGTCTCGTCGTTGGCCGATTCTTCATCACTGCTTGGGGAATCGTACTTAAACATCATATCTTCCTCCTCGTCTTTTTCCTGCTGCTCCTCGAGGTCAGAGCGTTCGAGGCTGACCGGTTCACCCTGCTGAATTGCTCTCTGGTAGAGGTAGGATGGGAGAGTTCCAGCTCTTGCCATTGTTGTCTCCTGTCTGACAAAACGCTGACGCACTGCAGCACCAAATGTTTGCGCCCAGTCCCTCATCTTCTGTACACTCTGTGGTGCCATCGGTACAGGTGGTAATGGTTGAATTACTGGTATGGCTGACCAACATGTCCTCATTCTAGAATTACCAATAATCAGTAACTGGCTCAGAGTCTTGTTTTACCAATAATCAGTAAAACAAGAGGCAATGCTAAGGAGGCGTGGATCCCAAGGAATCAAAATGGCGGATCAAGATGAGAGCAGATCTAGGAAAAGGCCAAAGAAAAAGGGAATTAAAGAGTCATCTGCGGATATTATTGCCGGTCTTGCTAAACTTTTGGATCAAAATGCCGTTAAGAAAACCAAAAAGAAGGCTACAATCATGGAATTTCGGCGAGATCCTCTAACTGGCCGACGAGTTTATAAATCGAAATACAGACCAAATAGGAAAAGCCAGGGTACGTACTGGTACTGTTTCCAGACGTTTTAGCCTCGTGTAAAGTCATAAAGTGTTCTCTTTCTTTTCGCGTTTAGTGACTTGGGCTTTTTTTACGCATATATTTTACATTTCCTGAATTCTTTTTACTGCATTTTTAGGAGCTAAGAGTACAAATGACACTGGCCTTGATGAAGAAATGCATGATTCTTGTGAGCCTTTCATAGAACAGTGCGCAGACCAGGATTCAGATGGTATTAATCAAAAAATTGTTAGTTATATCGTTGGTTGGGTATAAGTTTAGTTTGACATTTGCTGCAACTGAACGGCCAGAACCCGGTCAAATCAGTTAATGCATATTTATAGATGATATTACATTGCCGCGTGGGTATATGTAAAATAATTGTTGTTGTCGTTTATTAATTTGAAGAAATGAATTTCTGTGAAGTCTTGCCCAACAAATCACACGCAAAAACTGGAATAACCTTTTTTTCACCATCAATGCCACTTCATTGTTTATATATTTTACCTTATAATGTACTACCTTTCTTGCCCACTGGCTTTTGACATATAGTAATGTAATTGTGCTATGTATCACCCTTATTTCAACCACAGCAACATCGCCACAACAACATCAACCACAGCCACCTATATTATTTCACCCAATCTGCTGTATCACACATTCCACCTAATTTTGGCTGCATATCATTTTATTTTTAATTTTTATCTTTTCCTTGTTAGGTAATTATGAATTTCTTCTAAATGAAGCAGACGACCTTCTTCATGGTTGGACAGACCTTAGAGACTCCCAAGCGAATGATTGGGGAAAAAGAATGGAGTCACTTAATGCAAATTGGCAAGCTTCGAGGACCCATTTATTTGAATCAATGCTAAAGTGCTCTGCACCAAGAGTCCAAAAATGTAACAGGTGTGAGTCAAGATAAACACTGTTTACTTTGTCTCATGACATACTTAGTCTTGGATGAGTAGTACTTTGAGATGTACTTTTTCTAATGCAATAATGTTAGTAGTCTTTATTAAGCCATGAGGTCACTATCAATTTTGTTGTCAACTACATAGTACTTACATTACGTGCAAAAATTTTCGGAGGTTTAAATTTCAACGTTTTATTTCAGATGGTTAATTTTCGGACACATTTTTTCTCATTTTGGACAAATTTTGGACAAAGATTTCGGACACTTCACTGAAACATTGCTAAAGCAATTTTTAAGCCAACAAACGTTGAATAACGCTGCGAAAACGTGCCTTAAAATAGTTTTTCTGCACCCTTAAGGGTTAACGGATATAACGATGAGAAAATAACACAAATTTTGTCATGTAGATATATGTGAGTATTTCAATCAGTGTCTCATCTAGAGTTTTTGAGCTTTGGAGCTCAAAGTGGTTTAATAGTCTACGACAAGAATTTGGAAAGGATCTTCTGGTTCTAGCTTCTTAGTGACAGCCTTCACTATTCCTGTCATCATATCAGGTTTGTTTCGGCTTACCAGCGTGGTTTGCTGCACTGTAAAATTTTCAGACGTTTTAAATTTGGGACGCTTAAAAAATTCAGACGGTTTATTTTCAGACACTTTTTTTGTTCAAAATTAACACCGTCCAAAATTTTTCGCAAGTAATGTAATAATTGGGATTGTTCTGTTGTTGAATTTAAGTTTTCTTAATATTTTTGTTATAATTTATGCTTTTTTCCCTTTGTAAGTCTGTTTTGCATTCAATAAACAAATTAGGTTTAATTTCAGTTAATCTAATATAATTTCAGCCAATTTTATACCACCATGTCCCTCTTCTACTTATTATGTTGTTAGGGTTAAGTCTTTATGACCCCTTATGTGTATCCTTGGGGATCCACTCCATAAACTTAAGTTTGCTATAAAGGTCCAGTAGAAATTTGTTTGTCTCCTCGAAGCTGCAGAGGCTTAAGAACAAGCAGACCATCTTTTCTGTCACCTTCATTAATTAACGGAAACTGGCACGCAACTTTACACCAGTTAGAGATATCAACCATTATGAAACTAGAGGCTGCCAGATAAACGTATGTGTTCCAAAACCCAAAGCTCAGTTTTTCAATAGGAGCCTCGCCTATACCGGAGTGGTAGCATGTAGTGCGATGAGGAAGGTTTTGAAGATCAACTCCTCAGCCTTCCAAGTCAGTTTACATGGTCCTCAGACTCAGGATTCTTTCACTTCAGTCTGTACTAAATTTAAAGCAACTGAAATGAATTTATTTTTTTATTTCGAGCATGTCAGTGTCATTGTTGAGAAATTTGCGAACATGCATATAAGAAACTGCTGCACGCAGAGCAATCGTTGCAAATTGTAAAACACAAAACCTCTGAACAAAATCCCAAATTTAGCTTCATGACGAGTGCAGTTGCGCCAGGAAAAAATGTAAATCGCCTCGACAACAAATCACTACAAACATTTATTTTGAGATAAAAAGCTCCAACAACAAGATAATAAAACTGATGCACCGGTTAAAACTAGACATGCAATTTATTTTTTTTACCAATGGGAAATCTCTCTCGAACAAAGTAAAAGTTCACATGATTCGAATGTTTATGAGCAAACTGTATAATCAGGTGCAGTAATTACATAAGGCTAACTGTACCAGTTTCAGTTAAAGTTAGTGTAAAATTCTTCAGAAAACAAAAGTCACATGTATTAAAGCAACAATGGCAACAGTTCTTCCTATTGAAAAGTCGAAGAAACGTTTCAGTTTAGAAGCTGAACATGTCAAACGCTTTACCTAAACTCTAGAAAGTGTTGTAGGTTCTAAAGGCATTCCAGTAGGAAATAATAACAATATTAAAACGTTTATGTTGGTAGCTGAGGAGTGTTGTGTGCATTCTTTATCTTTAAATTCGTTTAAGTAAGAACCGCGTAATATCCCATCCAAGGGAAGTTGGAAGTGTTGGAAGCAATCACAAATTAACATTGTTTGCAGCTTTTTAGTCCATAATTTTTTGAAGCAGAAATATACCCGTTTTTTCAAATCTTCTGTAATTCCTGAGGAAATAATTTGAATGTTCATTCTGAAGGCTTAAACAATGTTTTATTTTTTAGTTGGCAGGAAGGAATACTCGAGAACTGTTTGGGCGGGGGTGTACTACTAGGAATCTGAAACCCTTTATTGTGTTTTAGAACAAGATACGATGAATTTTGCAACCGTTCTTTTCCTACCGGCTACCCCAAACTTGCTTTTGTCCACTAAATCTTTGTTACAATTAAGTGCATATCTATGTGCGTGTGCATCGGTAATATGAAATTCAATTTAAATTGAAGTTTCTATTCTGCATGTACCGTTCTTTTCATTCGGTTAATTAATTCCAGCAGGGCTACTGATCAGTCCACTGGACAGTGTCCAAGTAAATGAAATCATATTCAGATCAAAAAACTGATTCACTGTGCCACACCCTTCACAGCAACTGACACCCCATAGATAGTATGTACGGGAGTACGTTTTGCTTTACGCTGTCTATTTAAAGTTTCCTAGTGTCAGGTTTGACTCGGCAAATATCACTCTGAGACTCCCAAATTAATTGCACAGAAAATGTGTTGCTCATTTGTAATGGCGGATGTATATTTTTTGTTTGCCTGATGAAATTTTGATATTTGAAACAGATGAAAATATCAAGATAAATTCAGAATCGCATTTTGTTTACCTGGTGTGTTGAAATGTCTCTTCCGGCTGGTTCGAAGGCCGCACAAAGTGTAATATTCCCCCCTTTGTATTGTTTTTCATGAGATGTAGTTAAGGTATGGGGAATCCCTCTGGCCTGCGACGCGCCAAGACCAGACCGAGGAAAGGTGTCAAAACAGGTTCAACCCGACTTACTCGAGGGTGGGAAGCTAAACATGACTTCAGATCGCGGTCTCAAGTGGATTGACAGGGTGTGGTACAATGCAATCTATTATATAGGATATTCATACAATCCCAAGGGAGTTAATAATGAAAATAACCAATGCAAACTAAGTTTGCATAGGTGGTACCGGGGCCAGTCAACTATAGGACGCCGGTTTGCCTTTGTTGTGCTGTTCTGTAGACAGCTTCCCTTCTGTGATCCCGTGGAAAGGATCCTTGTCGCGTGAACTGAATAAGGATCCTTAAAGGAATGACGCTTATTAGAATAGCAGCGCTTGTTTTGATGTGGGCGCTTACTAGAATAGGGAGTGCTTATTGGAATAGGGGAGCTTATTAACAAAAACACATTCGAACAGGGGCGCAAGTTGAAAGGAGGACGCTAAATTGAGTCATCACGATACATAATCAGAATAGGAATTCGCCAAGATTGCTATTTATGCATACGTCAGCTTTGGATTCACGACATTTTGGGATACCATGTTTACAATAATAAGCCAAAACGCATGCTTGTGAAATCGTTTTACGGTAGATGGGCTAATCTGTGAGCTTTTTCGCAGAAATATGAAAAATTGAAGTCAATCAATGTATGAGAATAAGTTCAATGTTTTGCCAAAACGCTTCTTTTTTGCTATCACTTGTTACGGCGTGTGGCCCAAACTACAGACCTTTTGGCTGAAATGATAGAAACTGACTTCAATTGATCTCTGACTTCAATCGATGTTTAGGCAAAACACATCCTTTGTGCAATCATTCTAAAACAAGGGGCGCAAACCACGGATTTTTCCACAGACAAATGTGAAAAATGCATTTTAATCAATGCATGCGAATGGGGTCCAATTTTAAGCCAAAACGCATCATTTCTGCATTCATTTTGTGGCATGTGGCCCAAAAAGCGGACTTTTTCACAGAAATAGCCAAAACGCAGGCTTTGCACAACCATTTTACGGCATGTAGCCCAAACTTCAGACTTTTTTGCAGAAAGGCGAAAAATGGACTGAAATCGATCTATGCGAACGAGTCCAATATTTAGCAAAAACGTATGCTTTGTGCAACCATTTTACGGCATGTAGCCCAAACTACAGACGTTTTCGCAGAAAGGCGAAAAATGGACCCAAATCGTTCATGCAAACGAGTCCAATATTTAGCAAAAACGTATGCTTTGTGCAACCATTTTACGGCATGTGAACCAAACCTTAGACTTTCTCACAGAATGGAGAAAACTGGACTGAAATCGATCTATGCGAATGAGTCCTATTTTTTGCCAAAACCGATGCTTTGTGTAACCATTTTACGGCATGTGGCCCAAACTACAGACTCTTTCGCATAAAGGCGAAAAATGGACTTCAATTGATCTATTCGAACGAGTCCAATATTTAGCAAAAAGGTATACTTTGTGGAACCATTTTACGGCATGTGGCCAAAACCTCAGACTTCTTCGCAGAACTTGGCGAAAACTGGACTAAAATCGATCTATTTGAATGAGTCCAATATTTAGCCAAAACGAATGCTTTGTGCAACCATTTTACGACCATTGGCTTAAACTACAGACTTTTTCGCAAAAAGGCGAAAAATGGACTTTAACCGATATATGCCAATGACTCCAATATTTAGCCAAAACGAATGCTTTGTGCAACCATTTTACGACCATTGGCCCAAACTACAGACCTTCTCTCAAAAAAGCCAACAATGGACTTCAGTTGATCTATGCGAATGAGTCCAATATTTAGCGAAAACGTATGCTTTGTGCAGCCATTTGACAGCATGTGGCCCAAACCTCCGACTTTTTCGCACAATGCTGAAAAATGGACTGAAATCGATCTATGCGAATGAGGCCAATATTTACCAAAAACGTATGCCTTGTGTAACCATTTTACGGCATGTAGCCCAAACTTCAGACTTTTCCGCAGAATGGCGAAAACTGGACTGAAATCGATAAATGCGAATGTGGCCAATATTTAGCGAAAACGTATGCCCTGTGCAACCATTTTACGGTATTTTTCGCAGAAAGGCTAAAAATGGACTGAGATCGATCATGCGAACGAGTCCAATATTTAGCAAAAACGTATGCTTTGTGCAACCATTTTACGGCATGTAGCCCAAACTTCAGACTTTTTCGCAGAATGGCGAAGTCGGCGAAAACTGGACTGAAATCGATCTATGCGAATGAGGCCAATATTTCGCCAAAACCCATGCTTTGTGCAGCCATTCTACGGCATGTGGCCCAAACTGCAGACTTTTTCTTAGAAAGGCGAAAAATGGACTTCAATTGATTTATGCGAATGAGTCCAATATTTAGCGAAAACGTATGCTTTGTGCAGCCATTTGACGGCATGTGGCCCAAACCTCCGACTTTTTCGCACAATGCCGAAAAATGTACTGAAATCGATAAATGCGAATGTGGCCAATATTTAGCGAAAACGTATGCCCTGTGCAACCATTTTACGGCATTTTTCGCAGAAAGGCGAAAAATGGACTGAGATCGATCATGCGAACGAGTCCAATATCTAGCAGAAACGTATGCTTTGTGCAACCATTTTACGGCATGTGGCCCAAACCTCAGACTTTTTCGCAGAAAGGCGAAAAATGGACTGAAATTGATCTATCCGAATGAGTCCTGTACTTTGCCAAAACCGATGCTTTGTCCAACCATTTGACGGCATGAGGCTCAACATACAGACTTTTTCGCAGAGAGGCGAAAAATGGAATTCAATTGGAGTCCAATATTTTGCAGAAACGTATACCTTGTACAACCATTTTACGGTATGTAGCCCAAACTTTAGACTTTTTCGCAGAATGGCGAAAACTGGACTGAAATCGATCTATGCCAATGAGTCCTATATTTTGCCAGAACCCATGCTTTGTGCAACCTTTTTACGGCATGTGGCCCAAACTACAGACTCTCTCGCGCGAAAGGCGAAATATGGACTTTCATTGATCTATGGGAATGAGTCCAATATTTAGCAAACGTATTCTTTGTGCAACCATTTTACGGCATGTGGCCCAAACCTCAGAATTTTTCGCAGAACTTGGGGCGAAAACTAGACTGAAATCGATCTATGCGAATGAGTCCAATATTTAGCCAAAACGAATGCTTTGTGCAACCATTTCACGACCATTGGCCAAAACTACAGACTTTTTCGCAGAAAGACGAAAAATGGACTTCAATTGCTCTATGTGAACGAGTCCTATATTTTGCCAAACCCCGTGCTTTGTGCAACCATTTTACGACCAATGGCTTAAACTACAGACTTTTTCGCAAAAAGGCGAAAATGGAATTCCACTGATCCATGCGAATGAGTCCAATATTTAGCCAAAAGGTTTACTCTGCGCAACCATTTTACGGCATGTGGCCCAAAATACAGACTTTTTGGCAGAAAAACGTACTTCATTCGATCTATTTGAATGGGGTCCAATATTCAGTCGAAACACATCCTTTGAGCAATCATTTTAAAACAAGTTTCCCACACTACGTACTTTCCACAGACATGCGAAAAAAAGGATGATTTGTGCGACCATTTTACGGCTTGGGGCCCTAACTACAGACTTTTCTCAGAAAGGTGATAAATGGGCTTTAATTGATCCATGCAAATAGGGTCTAATATTTAGCACAAACGCATCTTTTGAGTAGTCCTTTAACGGTAAGTGGCCAAAGGCAAATGAATATTTTAAAATAAGAACATGCTTGGGGCGTTTCCATTTACTCTAAGCTTCACAGGGGCATTGCAATAGTCCTTTGTTGGTCAATTTACAATGAGGATACATTTCCCAAAAGTTTTACTTTTATATGTAATGTAATGTAATGTAATGCAATGCAACGCAATGCAATGCAATGCAATGCAATGCAATGCAATGTAATGTAATGTAATGTAATGTAATGTACCGTACCGTACTGTAATGTACTTTTATTACTGCACTGTACTGTAATGTATTGTAAAGCTTTATTTAACCTCGGCCTCTCCTTCGTCCTTAAATGTTCCCCAGAGAGCCGTGCTAGCTAATAACTACAAAATTAAACATATCAATGAATGGTTACATGCGAAAAGATAAATTATATGCATGCATTGTTATTTAATAATTCCTTTAAAACTATTTACATCTTCAGCTTGTTTGGCTTCTTCGGGATGCAAGGTGAGAAGGTTAAGGCTCAAAACACAAAATTAAGAATATCTCTGGTAATAATTGGACAAGGTACTTTAAACTTGCCAAGCTTGTTACACCCAAACAAATACACCAGACGGTGTATAATTTGATGTTGCTATGGCAACATACTCGGTTCCAGGACTCTGTCGTGCAGAAATGATAATTCCTATATTTGATCTTCAAGAAAGGTTGTCTGCTTCCTTTAGTTTGGTTAGAAGACCTAGTGTAATGTAATCGTTGTATATTTTTCAAAAAGAGCCAAGTATTTTGCCCTGTAAGGTAAAAGAAAGGCTAAATTTGAATTAAAGAGGAAAGGCACCAGTGGTTCTTTCAGATGGAGGTTGTTCTGAAACAGTATGAGAAAAAAATGAGAAAAGATTGTAAAAAATAACTGAACTAAACTAGAAAACTTTAGAAACAATCATGAAAAAAGTATATAACTTGGTTTGGCAACATAAAAACAAAAATTATTGATGGCATTACGATGAAAACCAGAAATTGATATGTAGTAGTGCTAATGTCATGTTGGAAAAAGTGTTACACTGTAATTAGTGTACTTTCAGGGAATAAATAAATTTAAAAATATTGCAGTAAATGTAGAAATTACAGTTTATATGTTGATTATAATTATGTTTGAAATTGTTTTCAATAAACAAGTCTTGCATATACATAATAGGTAGATAGTACGTTAGAAATTGTAAGTCCAGACGTTTTGTTTCTGGGTGTGTTTCTTTTTATATTTCAAGTTAATAAAGAATGCTTCTTACTCAATAGGTTTTAGATCCACACAAGTAGTAATATGCAACATTTTATTATTTCCAAGTGTAAGATCGTACCATAATAAAATCGTTTCAATGCTCTGAGAACTGTTGCTCCATGACTCTGGGACTTTTCATTTTCTGCATCCTTTAAGAAAAGCCTGCCACTACCTGGAGTGCCACAATAATAAAAAATGTGGCGGTCAGTCTCCCGACCAGGGACACAGGAATGAAAAAACACTATGACATCATAATAGTGTTTCTGGTACAAAGTGTCTGCCTAAGAAAACATATACACAAAATTTCAGTACTTATTAAAAGGCACTAACATTAACATGATAGGAAATACTGTCCAAACAAAATTCAGGAATGCAATTAGGTCTTTGTCATACCCTTAACTGCAGGCACCTCTTCTGAACAGTTACATTTGTCTTGCCCTTTTCCCTTATTTTTTGCCAGTAGGCATCATGAGGATCTTGGGGATCATCACTGAATCTTCTCTAAAATGACAAATACAGTATAATAATAAAAATAATAATAATAAAATGTATTTATGTAATACGTGTATATGTAATGCATGTACTTAATTAAAAGTCATAAGTTAACTTAAAAGTTATTTAGTTGTTATACAAAATAGGTAATTGTCATGTAAAAACTTGACTGCTGACTATAATTTACCAACAGTTTTTCTAATCGCCATTGGCACTGACAAACTAACAAACACTGACCACACTGGTGCGACATTCCATCCCCACAAAATCTTGAATGACAAATGCTGAACGTTAAATGTAAAAACTTTAATGTACAATCCACTGAACTTGAATGTGGAATGCAAAAACTTGCATACTAACTAAGACAAGGTGAATGTACAAGGCAAAAACTTGAATTTTGCACAAGGAAAGTTGAATGGCGAAAGTGCAAACTAAGAATTTGTACAACAAATGTAGAAGCAAATGCAAAAAGAAGAATGAAAAAGCAAACATTGAATTTTGACAGGGATAAAATGTCATACCAATGCAGCCAAAGATGATTTTATTAACAATATTTTGACTACTTAATTTGATGGAGTATGTCTATGATTCAAGACTGAGAAATGTAATTGTAATGTGACCCATTGACTCCCCAGTCATTTTTGCATGTTAAAAAGAAAAGTAGAATAACTGGTAATTATCTAATATAGCACTTTGATTTCCCTCGAAGAACACTGGGGGGGAGGGGTGCATGGAGAAGTTACAACTTATAATATCCAAAGTGTTTAGATCCTAAAAAAAGAACATAATTTAACTTCATGGCTATTAGATTATTGATCTTTAATACTGAGCAAGGAGAAATAAACATGGATTATTGAAAGTAAAAATACGTTGGGTATTTTTATCTGTCTACCTCAAGAAGTTAGAAGCAAAGAGACTAATACCATACAGATTTTGCTAAATAGAGGATTGTTTAATAAACTGGAAAACCGGTTTAATTTGAAAAGCAGTTATTCACGAAACTACAGATAATCTACTAGCTAAAGTAAGAAAACTTCAAACTCCTTTGAAAGATGATCGTTTTCTGATGTTGACTTATTTTGGAAATAACTTCAGGAGCATTCAATGTGCATTCTGATGAATTAGAGCTACCAGGGAATACAATAGGTCTATCCTATAGCATGGCAGGCTCTGTTAAACCAAAGCATCACAATTTTTGATTCACTAGAACGAAATCTGATGCACTCCATGCTGATAATCTTCTGTATCATCTTTTAAAGTATTCTTCACTTAAAGGACCCTAGTCAGCCAAGCCCTGAAATTCTTGAAATCCGCCATTCTTGATGCCATTGAAATTATGAAAATTGTGTGGTGAAGCAAAATCTTATTGCAGCGCCGCAAGTTGTGTTACTGGAAGTCTGTCAAAGCACCTTTAGTAGTTTTGAGGGGATCCCTTTGTTTTGACATGCTCCGCATAAAATATAATACTGGAAAACCCGTATGTAAACAAAATCAAAGGTGTGGCTGCCTAGGGTCCTTTAACACCTCTTAAAGGCGATGGATGCAAATAACAATTTTTTTTTGTTCAGAAAATTTTCACATTCTCAAATAACTTGGGGGAGAGGGGATGGGGACATATTTAAGCGGCCACAATTGGGACTTTGAAAACTGGCCACATAATAGAGGTTGGCCGTTTAATAGAGGTATAAATACTTTAATAAGGTAGAAAAATGACAGTAAAAATAATTTATTGATCTGTATAGGAAAATGTTCCTTGAAAAGTGTAAATATGTGAGTGTACATAATTGAGTATGGGAGGCACAGAGAGATGTAAAGTGAAAAACCTTTCCATAGCTAGGGCAAGGTACTCAGGTAACAAAGCCAGGGTTAATCAGTGATGTGCATACCCCTACGGCCTCTGCAAGTCTCTTGAACCATAGAATAGTCATTCAATCACCACCAATTTGGCTTGAAAAGCAATAAATAATAACCTTGTGACAGCCAAAAGGTAGCTGAATAGACTAATCGAATACAGCAGTTTACTAACAAATAATTGGAGACTTTGCGAAGTGGCCACCTAATTATGGAGGGTGGCCGCTTAATAGAGGTCCTACTGTAGTACAAAGTACAGTAGAATAAAAAGGTGTTACACTTTAAACACAATCAACAATTTATACTGTATTTCCATGTTAAACTGAGATGACAATAGAGTGGATCAAGCAGAAGCCTACCTTTTTACGTCTAGGCTGTGAAGAATTGGATTCTGATGAATCACTGAACTGAAATTGAGAAATTAAGAAACAAATACTAAATACTTGAGGTAAAAAAATTAAACGAGAAAATCAGAAAGAAGAACTACTTCTATCAAACGACGTATTGGCAGTGATCGCAAAAAGTTTTCACGGTAAAATGCGGCCATTTGGACACATCATTTGGCGCCGTCGATGGCTACGGTGACAAAAAGCGCGAAATAAAAAGTAAAATTGAACAGTTCAAAACGTCAAATCGACAAAACGGATGTAAATTAGTTTTATAACAAAGTGGACGCATTGCTCAACTATGCTTAACGCCGAGTAAAATGTAGCGCTGCGAATTTGGAGTACAAGTTGATTGGCGAGACTGATCAGCTATTCAATGAATATTCAACAGGCAACACAGAAATTAGCATTGCAAATTGTATCAAAATGCATACGAAATATGCATATATATATACAAAAAGAAAGGTATAGGATTATTTGCTTTTCACGGAAAAAAAAAATAGACAAAGAAATAAAGGAGAAAGACCAAATAAAAATAAAATTATACCTGTTCCCTCTTTTCGCTTTGCTCCGCCATCTTGTTTCAGAAGAGCGCGTTGCTTGGGATCCACGCCTCCTTAGCATTGCCTCTTGTTTTACTGATTATTGGTAAAACAAGACTCTGAGCCAGTTACTGATTATTGGTAATTCTAGAATGAGGACATGTTGGGCTGACAGGATCATAGCACGTTCGGGTACAGCTTACCAAGACTTCGGATTTGTAAAATAGTACGCCGCCCGATGGGTTGCCTTCTTTACGCCTTCCTTGGCTGCGTTTCCAAAGTTTCTCGCGTAGTTCAACACTTTGCAAAGTGGATCTTTGTGATGCACAACCGAGTGAATATTCTCCACATCTAGTGTCATAAAACTTAACAGGTTAAGAGAGTCATATCCGTATAATTCTGAAACTTGCTGGAGTTTTTCAACGCCGTATTAAGCATTGGAATCCTCTCGCTTCATAATCGCGTTTTAAGAGCCATTTTCCGAGAAAATCGAAAATCGCATGACACTCGTGAAAAAAACGAATTTTTTTTCCTCTCGCCAAAACATCCCTTTTAGTAACCTTATTGAAGAAAAAATAATTTTGGGTTCAAGCGATTCATTGTACGGGAGAAATTACAAAAAGTTTGAAAAATCGATTTTTTGCTGGTTTTTCGTACTCAAAAGAACAAAATCCGACCGCAACTTCGAGAAAACGGTGAACGCATAAGAAACAATCCCTAACATCGAAACTTCAGCCAAGTATTATTTCGTACTTACTCTTTAATTTCCTGAAAGAAATTTGAAGAAAGAAGTTTTTAACATTTACAATCGACAAGTTTAAAAAGGTCAAATTTGTATCCCTGGAAATGTTAATAAATGAAGGCGAACTTTAACTGTTGTAAAAGGCCACTGGTATATGCCGCTTCCAAGTAAAACCCATATAGAATAAAACCTTGGCTATTGAACTAAATTACTGGAAAGTTTTAGCTCTGGAAATCCAATATAGTCCTCACACTAAAGTAAGCAATTTGAGTATCTGAGTAAATAAAATTTATGCAAATTAGACGGCCCGCTGAATGAATTCATATTTTTAACGCAAAGTTTTGTTGAACGAACAACTTACCATTGCTTGTTGCGATAGAAGTTAAATCCATCTCTCAATCTGTTTGTCCTGTGAAGTGGCAACTCATCCATACCTGATTTTGACCAAAATGTGTCCAGCAACTTCAGCGCTTGAGCTATCTAAACACTTCCCACGCAGCGCTTATTACGCATTATCAGACGCTTTAATAATAATGAAACCCGATTATGTTTTGGTCCGAAAATAACATACAATGATGAAAATTAACCACTGCTCAAACCACACAGTTAACAAGGTGAGTATTATTCTTATTGGGCGAACAAATCAGATACTAGACGGGATAACAAGATCATATGACGTGTAATTTAGCAAACGTGCGGAGATTGGTCACGCAAGCTTGTCGCATATGACGGTACGTGCTATACTTCGTACACAATGTAAACAGACAAAGAAGCAATTACAGCTGTCCCAATGAAAAAATGTACAACTGTACGTCTGTTTATAGATCATCAGTGTAGAATTATTCGACTCTAAGAACAATATTAATAAAACATTTCCAGGTCAAATGCTCCTGGAATAAAATTTATATATTGTCACGAACTGTTTCGCCACTTACTATTGCACGTGCCTCTACGATATTATTTTTAATTGAATTATTCCCGTCTAGTATTACGAATACTGAAACAGCGTTAGCGGAGTTTGTCTCGTTTGTTGGGAGAGCTTTGTTTTTTGTCATGGCTTCGGCAACGTTTCACTCATGTAGTTTTTCTAGTTTATTACACGACGCCACACCCTGTGGTTTAAGCAGCGATTATCCAGGCCAAGTTGAAGTTCTCGCTTTAAGAAATTGTACAAGGGACATTTCGAGGCACTGCGAGCTGTATGGATTAAAAGCAGATACAGCACTTGACACTGAATGGAAACTGCTGTTAGCAAGAGCAGGTAAATCTTATGTACTGTCTTACCGTCTTACGTAGCGGCTAATAGTGGTGTACATTTCCATCATCTCTTTATCACAGACCTCTAGATGGTCATGTTATTCTAAGAAAATCTTCGGGTGCTTTCCATTCAGCCCAAAATTCCGCAAGTTTCGGTTAGAAATCAAATGGAATGGACCATTTCGGTTCAGTCCTACCAGAATATTTGGGAACACCTTTGAAGCTGGTCCACTTTGAGCGGTCAGGTTATTTCGGTCGGTCAGGTTATTTCGGTTGGTCAGGTTATTTCGGTCGGTCAGGTTATTTCGGTCGGTCAGGTTATTTCGGTCGGTCGAACCGAAATGTCCCCGTCCATGTGACAAAATTATTGTCCCCAGTACTTGTGTACCGCTCTTTTGTATCCTGCTTGCAAGAACAATAAGCAAACGAGCTCATCTCTTTGAAAATCGCAGGCTTTTATCCGCGGCGTTAATATTTTGCAAACCTAATATTAACGCTTACGGTAGCAAAAAAGATCTTTATTCACCACCCCCACCCCCCCCTCCGCTACGCCACCCACGCACACACACCTGTCACTGATACACAGACTTTAAAGACTTTTTTATGAAAAAGGGGACCTCGAGATCTCCTAGCACACGAGCCTCTCAACTCGCTCGTGATGTATGCAATGGATAATTTTCCCTTTACCTTTGTTTAGGGGTATTTGCAGTGGAAGAGTCCCACTTGTCATTGACAATATGCCCTCGCCACAGAGCGGAATTTGGTATGCGCTGGAGATCCTCAAAAGTGAAGTGTAGCATTCCGCTAGAAATAGCTGCTCACAAAACAGCCTCGGTCAAAGGCGATCGGCATTTGGACAGCGTTCTATCTGCATTTATTTTAAACACTGAAGGAATACTTATTCAAGTTGGATCGCGTAAGTTTATCGTAACACGTTTGTAGCTAAAGTATACGCTTTAATTTTAAACGAGCGAGGGCGTAAAGCAACATATGCGCAAGCGTTACAATACCCTTTATTCTCCTGTTCCCCTCCCCCCAAAGAAGAAAATGGCTTTGAAGAATAGTAAAGAAATCGGCGATGGCCTTTTAACAAGGTTAACTTTTATTTTTGCCACAGCTCTTTGCAGAATGTGCAAGCAACATTTCACGGAGACAAACCAACAACAGAAAGTGACACCCGCACCAATGATTGAAGTTACTCCATGCGTAGAACTAGAGACTTCAGAAGCAAATGTAAGTAAGTAAACGGTAACCTTGGATACAGACAGTTATTCCAACATAACAAATGCCAAAATTCCGAAAGGGCTGGGTAACTGTGAATAACTGTAAACTTTGAAAATGACTCTGAAAATGATTTTAAGACGAATAGGTCACTGTTCGTTTCTTTAAATTCCTTTCGGTCTGGCTGGAGCGGGAGTATTGATAATGATAGCGGTATGCATGTAAATTCATATTTTCTTTTTTTAAAATGATGTATAACTTAAGTTTCGAACTATAATTAAAAAAACTAATGCCCAGTGACAAAATAAACAGAAATATTGAAGTAACATTGATGTCTAAACGTCTTTTTTGTATGTTACAGAACAGCTCAAACTCATCTCCAGGACAAAGTGATACCGGTCAATCTGTTGAAGAGTTCGCAGAAAGCCTTGGACGCCTAACAATCGCTGATGACACCTTTCTGTCACCAGACACAATAAGCACAGCTTCCACTCAGAGTGACGAGCCTACACCTGTGATCTTACATGAGCCGCGCGAAAAGCTGAGTGAGTTCCTGGCAGCATGCAAACTTGAACCGCTTGGAAAGCCATGGCTTTCTTGGAGTGATTCCTCTGAGCGAACAAGAGAACGTCAAACAAGGAGAGCCACAGAAATAGTAGCAAGTGTGCTAAAGAGCGTCACCCCTGATAATGCTGGTGAACTCTGGCGACGTTTAGCCTCTTCTACGGCTATGAACAAGGCCCTAGGTGTAAGCGAGTTGTCACATTCAGAGCATTTGTATTTAGAGGCCCTAGCAGAAGCGTACCAGAATGCAACCAGCTGGGATACCCGTAGACAAGTGCTTTCGATTATGGCAGGGGTTGGAACTTTCAACGACATTTCCCGTTATATCCCGGGGTTGACAAGATACCGATACTCCATGGCTAATCTTCATCGATCACAGTTTGGCCGAGGCGCTCAAGTTCCACAACAGCCTACCACACGAATACGAGTAGACTTGAGGCAGCTTGACCACTTTCTTGGTTTCATCACGAGCCCGCATCTTGTTCAGGACCTTCCATTTGGGCAAAAACATCTCAAGCTTTCGTCTGGTGAGGTTATTCAAGTACCTAACGTAATCCGTATGATGATACCCGAGCGAGTGATACAACAGTACACTCAGTACTGTTTGGAGATCAACTTCAAACCATTCAGCGAAACTACTATGAGACGGGTACTCTTTGAGTGCAGTGCCTCTGTAAGAAAATCACTGCAGGGCTTAGATTATTTTGCAGCTGAAGGCGCTCGCGCATTTGATGATCTCGTGGCCCTCGTACGCCAAATAGGGGGATTAGGTTCCGGCAAGGAGTGGGAGACTACAGTTGTGCAAGCTCTTATGACAAGCAAGCAGTATTTGAAGGGGGACTATAAGGTAATGTGAATTCTGACTCCAGAAAGACAGCTTGAATAAAACTAAAAGTAAGTACTTATTTTACCTCGTCAACAAAATCATTCCGTAAAACAAATATATATTTTGTACTCTTTTTCTTCACTAAATGGTGCACGTGTAACTAGCTTACATAAATTCTCGAGATTAACAATGCGCGCACGAGGATAGTTTTTTTCTAAGGTTAAGGTTAAAAGTTATTCGCCCCCTTACGTTAATAATATATGTTAGATTAAAAAATCATTTGATTAACTATTATATTGAAGTATAAGCACAGACAAACAGTAATCTCAGTTTTGTTTTATCAACAGGTTCATGTCACAAGCCCCTCTAACGTAGCAGACCATTGTGTGTTGTTTGCTCTTAGCGACAGTAGTGATGCAGATTACCAGCAACAATGCAGTCACCAACACACTGATCTTTGTGACCGTTGTCAAAGTCTTCAGGAAACTCTGGCAAAGATTGAACGGGTCCTTGGCGAGACGACCTTTCCGACTCAGGACGCGAAAGACGAAGCGCTATTTATATTCCAGACAGCCCAGCTGGCCATAATGTCCTGGAAATGCCACATCCTTAGATCAGCTAACCAAGACCAAGCGAGAATAGATGCACTGGAGAAACTTGACGACAACACTGTCTTGATAATTAACGACTGGGCCATGAAGTTCCTGCCACAAAAATACAGAGAGTCCCAAGCCGACTGGTTTGGTAAGCGAGGTATCTCCTGGCACGTTTCTGTCGTCTACCGTCGTGTGAGCGGGGTACTCCAGTGGCAGGGCTTTCTGCACATAGTCCAGTCGTGCAATCAAGGCAGTGCTGCAGTGGTTAAAATCATGCAGGATGTCCTGAATACCATCAAGCTGGAGCACAGTGAGATTAACAAGGCGTTCTTTAACCAAGATAACGCAGGATGTTATCATTCGTCGTCCACCGTACTCTCATGCCCAGTGATATCCTCCTCCACCGGCATCGAAATCAAGCGCATTGACTTTTCTGACCCACAGGGTGGAAAAGGTGCCACAGACAGGCTTGCTGCAACCTGCAAGAATCACGTCAGGACTTTCATAAACGAAGGAAATGACGTGACCAATGCCGAACAACTGAAGAGTGCTCTTCTTTCGCATGGGGGGATAGAAGGAGTTCGAGTTGCTGTCATGCAAAGTGTTGAAGAGGAAGCAGTAGTAGATGACAACAGAAAGATTACTGGTATCAACAAATTAAACAATTTCGAGTTTAAAGACGAAATTCTCGTAGCTTGGCGCGCTTATGGTATGGGAAAGGGAAAAGAGATCCCATTGGAAACAACATCAGAAGGTTAGCCTAATGAAAATTCACAATTCTTCCTTTTTTAGAATTATTTCATCGCGCAAATATATATTTTTTTATAGTTTGAGTAAAAAGGTGTACGTTTATCGTTTGTTATAGCTTTCAGACGCATGAAAGGCATCCATTTCCCATCCTGGTACGCAGGAGGAGCGGGTGTCTGCCACCCCGTGGGGTTTTGCTTTGTAAAAGACTTAAGCCCCTTAGACCCTTTATAAATTTATAGTCCTTGATTTGTTCTACAAAATTTTTAAAACGAACATTGCAGAATATGGCGGTTCTGAAGAACATGTCCGGTCATAAGATGTAAAAAGCAAACGTTTCATCTGTTTGCGCAGCAAAGTGGACCAAAGGGGCACTCTTCACAGGCTGTGCAGAGTGAAGTATTGAAGTAGGTTAACAGTGCTGTTTATGTAAATCTTGTTTCTTTATGTGTTATCTACTTCAGAGCATGGCATTGGTTGGCTTTCATCTGAGTTTTCTTCTGGAGACTTTAAACCCCATAGCCCAAAACCGACTCAGTCAAGGAAGAAGCAAGAGACGGAAGTGGAGCAGGTTCATGATCCCACTGAAAATACAAATGAATCGTCATCCGTGTTTACCTGCCCTCAGGATGGGTGTGTTAAGGTCTTTCAAAGGCTGTCTTCTCTCGAAAAACACCTATCTTTAGAGAAATGCACCAAGTCTTTAGAGAAACGGTCTTTGTTAGACCTTGCCAAACTAGACTACAAGTCCAGGTTGGAGGAGGGCACGACCAGTCAAGTTATTTCGTTTGCGTCTTTTAGGGATACAAGAGAGGCTACATCCGGCGAAGTAGAGGTAAAAGAAGGATGGGCGCTAAAGCCGAGCAAAAAAGCATATCGCTTTAACCAAAACCAGAGGGATTATCTAAATGCGAAGTTTACAATTGGTCAAACCAGCGGCAGAAAACTGGACGGTGATATCGTATCACGTGAAATGAGACGTGCACAAGGACCTGATGGTGTTCGTTTGCTCAAAGTATCCGAGTTTCTTACCCCGCAGCAGTGCACTTCATATTTCTCACGTCTTGCAGCGAAGGTCCGACGGCAAACATCCGACGATGCTGAAATCCAAGCTGTAGTAGAAGAGGAAAACTTTGCCATGGCAAGAGAAACAATCCTATCCATCACGCTACAGCACCCCATCACTTACGATCAGTACGATATCTGTGCCATGGCCAAGTGAGGATCTCTGGAGCGACTTAAACTTGGAATGCTTCAAAACATTTGTCAGCAACTAGAATTAGAAGTACCTCCCAAGCCTGTTCGCCGCAAAGCGCTCTACGTTGACCTGCTGAAAAAAGCCGTCATTAATTGCACTTGCCAGCTCCGTGGGAAAAATATGTAGAAACAGAAAGTACTACCCTGCTCACAGACGTTTTTCTGTTTTGGGAATTTAATGCGCGCACAAGATAAGCGATTGCTCGTGAGAGAGGGCGGAACGCGCTTTTTTTTTTATACGTGCACTCGACGATATCTAAAAATGAAGAGAGTCTGTGAACAGGCTAGTAAAGTACACAAATTGTAGAGTTTTGCCTAAACGGTGTTCTCACTTCTCCTCAGTGGCTTGCTTCCAGGAGTGAATCATTCACCATTTGTTCTCGCCGGAATAACTAAGTCAAGAAAAAAATCTATTTTGTTCATTGTTTTGCTTCCTTTACTTATTTTTGAAGTTTGTTTATGTTTAAAAGAGCGTTCCTTTTCGGAAAGTGAGATCATTTCTTGTTTGTCAGGGTGAGTCCTTGTTACAAATCAGTCAGTTACCTTTCAGCTCGTGACTATTTGCACGTTATAAATGTCTCTTCCCGCTCTGACAAATCAATGATACCTTATCTTATAAATGTGAAGAGGTATTTTAGCCTGCATAACAGCCGCTTTATGAGCCAAGCGAGGCGAACGCGGCATTTCCTCGAAGCACGAAACGAGTGCGAAGCGCGAGACGAGGGATGGAGAAAAATAAAGCTTTATTTTTCTCCTCCCCTCGTCGCTTCTCGCGCTTCGTGCAAAATGCCACTTTCGCCTCGCTTGGCTCATAAAGCGCCTTTTATGCAGGCTGGAGGTATTTCTGCAAGTTCTTTGAGTTAACCAAAGATAACTTTGTTTATCTTCGCTAAACAACACTCCTAGAGGTCTCTAGAGAAAGCGTTACGCGCGAGAATGTGGAATTTTATAACACTCCACATCGCGTATTCAGCCCTGCGGAGTGGTTCTCTTTTTCTCGCGCTCGCGGCGTGAATTGGTCATAGTTAACTCAAAGATTATTATTAGCCTCAATAGGCTTTTCAACGATTTTGAAGAGGTCTGGAAGGTTTTAAGGATGCGATAAGCACACGCAAGTTTGAAGTTGTGTTGTGGACAAGCTCTAAATGAAACTGAGAATTTCTAGTTACCTGGCTAGGGTTTCCTGGTTTCGGAGGAAAAATCATAAAAAAAAATCCAAAACAAAACTAAAGCAAGCTATAAAGTTGACTTTCATGCTTTTTTTTTTCTTTTTTTGCTGCAGGGATTATTGCAAGGTGGGAAATTCGGGAATAACGAACTTAAGAGCCATTTTCCGAGAAAATCGAAAATCGCATGACACTCGTGGAAAAAACGAATTTTTTTTCCTCTCGCCAAAACATCCCTTTTAGTAACCTTATTAAAGAAAAAATAATTTTGGGTTCAAGCGATTCATTGTACGGGAGAAATTACAAAAAGTTTGAAAAATCGATTTTTTGCTGGTTTTTCGTACTCAAAAGAACAAAATCCGACCGCAACTTCGAGAAAACGGTGAACGCATAAGAAACAATCCCTAACATCGAAACTTCAGCCGAGTATTATTTCGTACTTACTCTTTAATTTCCTGAAAGAAATTTGAAGAAAGAAGTTTTTAACATTTACAATCGACAAGTTTAAAAAGGTCAAATTTGTATCCTTGGAAATGTTAATAAATGAAGGCGAACTTTAACTGTTGTAAAAGGCCACTGGTATATGCCGCTTCCTAATAAAACCCATATAGAATAAAACCTTGGCTATTGAACTAACTTACTGGAAAGTTTAAGCTCTGGAAATCCAATATAGTCCTCACACTAAAGTAAGCAATTTGAGTATCTGAGTAAATAAAATTTATGCAAATTAGACGGCCCGCTGAATGAATTCATATTTTTAACGCAAAGTTTTGTTGAACGAACAACTTACCATTGCTTGTCACGATAGAAGTCAAATCCATCTCTCAATCTGTTTGTTCTGTGAAGTGGCAACTCATCCATACCTGATTTTGACCAAAATGTGTCAAGCAACTTCAGCGCTTGAGCCATCTAAACACTTCCCACGCAGCGCTTATTACGCATTATCAGACGCTTTAATAATAATGAAACCCGATTATGTTTTGGTCCGAAAATAACATACAATGATGAAAATTAACCACTGCTCAAACCACACAATTAACAAGGTGAGTATTATTCTTATTGAGCGAACAAATCAGGTACTAGACGGGATAACAAGATCATATGACGTGTAATTTAGCAAACGTGCAGAGATTGGTCACGCTAGCTTGTCGCAAATGACGGTACGTGCTATACTTCGTACACAATGTAAACAGACAAAGAAGCAATTGCAGCTGTCCCAATGAAAAAATGTACAACTTTACGTCTGTTTATAGATCATCAGTGTAGAAATATTCGACTCTAGGAACAATATTAATAAAACATTTCCAGGTCAAATGCTCCTGGAATAAAATTTATATATTGTCACGAACTGTTTCGCCACTTACTATTGCACGTGCCTCTACGATATTATTTTTAATTGAATTATTCCCGTCTAGTATTACGAATACCGAAACAGCGTTAGTGGAGTTTGTCTCGTTTGTTGGGAGAGCTTTGTTTTTTGTCATGGCTTCGGCAACGTTTCACTCATGTAGTTTTTCTGGTTTATTACACGACGCCACACCCTGTGGTTTAAGCAGCGATTATCCAGGCCAAGTTGAAGTTCTCGCTTTAAGAAATTGTACAAGGGACATTTCGAGGCACTGCGAGCTGTATGGATTAAAAGCAGATACAGCACTTGACACTGAATGGAAACTGCTGTTAGCAAGAGCAGGTAAATCTTATGTACTGTCTTACCGTCTTACGTAGCGGCTAATAGTGGTGTACATTTCCATCATCTCTTTATCACAGACCTCTAGATGGTCATGTTATTCTAAAAAAATCTTCGGGTGCTTTCCATTCAGCCCAAAATTCCGCAAGTTTCGGTTAGAAATCAAATGGAGTGGAACATTTCGGTTCGGTCCTACCAGAATATTTGGGAACGCCTTTGAAGCTGGTCCAATTTGACCGGTCAAGTTATTTCGGTCGGTCGAACCGAAAAGTCCCCTTCCATTTGACAAAATTATAGTCCCCAGTACTTTTGTACCGCTCTTTTGTATCCTGCTTGCAAGAACGATAAGCAAACGAGTTCATCTCTTTAAAAATCGCAGGCTTTTATCCGCGGCGTTAATATTTTGCAAACCTAATATTAACGCTTACGATAGCAAAAAGGTCTTTATTCACCGCGGGAGTATTGATAATGATAGCGGTATGCATGTAAATTCATATTTTCTTTTTTTAAAATGATGTATAACTTAAGTTTCGAACTATAATAAAACAACTAATGCCTAGTGACAAAATAAACAGAAATACTGAAGTAACATTGATGTCTAAACGTCTTTTTTGTATGTTACAGAACAGCTCAAACTCATCTCCAGGACAAAGTGATACCAGTCAATCTGTTGAAGAGTTCGCAGAAAGCCTTGGATGTCTAACAATCGCTGATGACACCTTTCTGTCACCAGACACAATAAGCACAGCTTCCACTCAGAGTGACGAGCCCACACCTGTGATCTTACATGAGCCGCGCGAAAAGCTGAGTGAGTTCCTGGCAGCATGCAAACTTGAACCGCTTGGAAAGCCATGGCTTTCTTGGAGTGATTCCTCTGAGCGAACAAGACAGCGTCAAACAAGGAGAGCTACAGAAATAGTAGCAACTGTGCTAAAGAGCATCACCCCTGATAATGCTGGTGAACTCTGGCGACGTTTAGCCTCTTCTACGGCTATGAACAAGGCCCTAGGTGTAAGCGAGTTGTCACAGTCAGAGCATTTGTATTTAGAGGCCCTAGCAGAAGCGTACCAGAATGCAACCAGCTGGGATACCCGTAGACAAGTGCTTTCGATTATGGCAGGGGTTGGAACTTTCAACGACATTTCCCGTTATATCCCGGGGTTGACAAGATACCGATACTCCATGGCTAATTTTCATCGATCACAGTTTGGCCGAGGCGCTCAAGTTCCACAACAGCCTACCACATGAATACGAGTAGACTTGAGGCAGCTTGACCACTTGCTTGGTTTCATCACGAGCCCGCATCTTGTTCAGGACCTTCCATTTGGGCAAAAACATCTCAAGCTTTCGTCTAGTGAGGTTATTCAAGTACCTAACGTAATCCGTATGATGATACCCGAGCGAGTGATACAACAGTACACTCAGTACTGTTTGGAGATCAACTTCAAACCATTCAGCGAAACTACTATGAGACGGGTACTCTTTGAGTGCAGTGCCTCTGTAAGAAAACTACTGCAGGGCTTAGATTATTTTGCAGCTGAAGGTGCTCGCGCATTTGATGATCTCGTGGCCCTCGTACGCCAAATAGGGGGATTAGGTTCCGGCAAGGAGTGAGAGACTACAGTTGTGAAAGCTCTTATGACAAGCAAGCAGTATTTGAAGGGGGACTATAAGGTAATGTGAATTCTGACTCCAGAAAGACAGCTTGAATAAAACTAAAAGTAAGTACTTATTTTACCTCGTCAACAAAATCATTCCGTAAAACAAATATATATTTTGTACTCTTTTTCTTCACTAAATGGTGCACGTGTAACTAGCTTACATAAATTCTCGAGATTAACAATGCGCGCACGAGGATAGTTTTTTTTCTAAGGTTAAGGTTAAAAGTTATTCGCCCCCTTACGTTAATAAAAAGTTAGATTAAAAATCATTTGATTAACTATTATATTGAAGTATAAGCACAGACAAACAGTAATCTCAGTTTTGTTCTATCAACAGGTTCATGTCACAAGCCCCTCTAACGTAGCAGAACATTGTGTGTTGTTTGCTCTTAGCGACAGTAGTGATGCAGATTACCAGCAACAATGCAGTCACCAACACATTGATCTGTGTGACCGTTGTCAAAGTCTTCAGGAAACTCTGGCAAAGATTGAACGGATCCTTGGCGAGACGACCTTTCCGACTCAGGACGCGAAAGACGAAGCGCTAGTTATATTCCAGACAGCCGAGCTGGCCATAATGTCCTGGAAATGCCACATCCTTAGATCAGCTAACCAAGACCAAGCGAGAATAGATGCACTGGAGAAACTTGACGACAACACTGTCTTGATAATTAACGACTGGGCCATGAAGTTCCTGCCACAAAAACACAGAGAGTCCCAAACCGACTGGTTTGGTAAGCGAGGTATCTCCTTAGGTTAGTCTAATGAAAATTCACAATTCTTCCTTTTTAGAATTATTTCATCGCGCAAATATATATATTTTTTTATAGTTTGAGTAAAAAGGTGTACGTTTATCGTTTTTTATAGCCTTCAGACGCATGAAAGGCATCCATTTCCCATCCTGGTACGCAGGAGGAGCGGGTGTCTGCCACCCCGTGGGGTTTTGCTTTGTAAAAGACTTAAGCCCCTTAGACCCTTTATAAATTTATAGTCCTTGATTTGTTCTTCAAAATTTTTAAAACGAACATTGCAGAATATGGCGGTTCTGAAGAACATGTCCGGTCATAAGATGTAAAAAGCAAACATCTGTTCGCGCAGCAAAGTGGACCAAAGGGGCACTTTTCACAGGCTGTGCAGAGTGAAGTATTGAAGTAGGTGAACAGTGCTGTTAATGCATATCTTGTTTCTTTATGTGTTATCTACTTCAGAGCATGGCATTAGTTGGCTTTCATCTGAGTTTTCTTCTGGAGACTTTAAACCCCTTAGCCCAAAACCGACTCAGTCAAGGAAGAAGCAAGAGACGGAAGTGGAGCAGGTTCATGATCCCACTGACAATACAAATGAATCGTCATCTGTGTTTACCTGCCCTCAGGATGGGTGTGTTAAGGTCTTTCAAAAGCTGTATTCTCTCGAAAAGCACCTATCTTTAGAGAAATGTACCAAGTCTTTAGAGAAACGGTCTTTGTTAGACCTTGCCAAACTAGACTACAAGTCCAGGTTGGAGGAGGGCATGACCAGTGAAGTTATTTCGTTTGCGTCCTTTAGGGATACAAGAGAGGCTACATCCGGCGAAGTAGAGGTAAAAGAAGGATGGGCGCTAAAGCCGAGCAAAAAAGCATATCGCTTTAACCAAAACCAGAGGGATTATCTAAATGCGAAGTTTACAATTGGTCAAACCAGCGGCAGAAAACTGGACGGTGATATCGTATCACGTGAAATGAGACGTGCACAAGGACCTGATGGTGTTCGTTTGCTCAAAGTATCCGAGTTTCTTACCCCGCAGCAGTGCACTTCATATTTCTCACGTCTTGCAGCGAAGGTCCGACGGCAAACATCCGACGACGCTGAAATCCAAGCTGTAGTAGAAGAGGAAAACTTTGCCATGGCAAGAGAAACAATCCTATCCATCACGCTACAGCACCCCATCACTTACGATCAGTACGATATCTGTGCCATGGCCAAGGGAGGATCTCTGGAGCGACTTAAACTTGGAATGCTTCAAAACATTTGTCAGTAACTAGAATTAGAAGTACCTCCCCAGCCTGTTCGCCGCAAAGCGCTCTACGTTGACCTGCTGAAAAAAGCCGTCATTAATTGCACTTGCCAGCTCCGTGGGAAAAATATGTAGAAACAGAAAGTACTACCCTGCTCACAGACGTTTTTCTGTTTTGGGAATTTGGTGCGCGCACAAGATAAGCGATTGCTCGTGAGAGAGGGCGGAACGCGCTTTTTTTTTATCCGTGCACTCGACGATATCTAAAAATGAAGAGAGTCTGTGAACAGGCTAGTAAAGTACACAAATTGTAGAGTTTTGCCTAAACGGTGTTCTCACTTCTCCTCAGAGGCTTGCTTCCAGGAGTGAATCATTCACCATTTGTTCTCGCCGGAATAACTAAGTCAAGAAAAAATCTATTTTGTTCATTGTTTTGCTTCCTTTACTTATTTTTGAAGTTTGTTTATGTTTAAAAGAGCGTTCCTTTTCGGAAAGTGAGATCATTTCTCGTTTGTCAGGATGAGTCCTTGTTACAAATCAGTCAGTTACCTTTCAGCTCGTGACTATTTGCACGTTATAAATGTCTCTTCCCGCTCTGACAAATCAATGACACCTTATCTTATAAATGTGAAGAGGTATTTTAGCCTGCATAACAGCCGCTTTATGAGCCAAGCGAGGCGAACGCGGCATTTGCTCGGAGCAAGAAACGAGTGCGAAGCGCGAGACGAGGGATGGAGAAAAATAAAGCTTTATTTTTCTCCTCCCCTCGTCGCTTCTCGCGCTTCGTGCAAAATGCCACTTTCGCCTCGCTTGGCTCATAAAGTGCCTTTTATGCAGGCTGGACGTATTTCTGCAAGTTCTTTGAGTTAACCAAAGATAACTTTGTTTATCTTCGCTAAACAACACTTCTAGAGGTCTCAGAGAAAGCGTTACGCGCGAGAATGTGGAATTTTATAACACTCCACATCGCGTATTCAGCCCTGCGGAGTGGTTCTCTTTTTCTCGCGCTCGCGGCGTGAATTGGTCATAGTTAACTCAAAGATTATTATTAGCCTCAATAGGCTTTTCAACAATTTTGAAGAGGTCTGGAAGGTTTTAAGGATGCGATAAGCACACGCAAGTTTGAAGTTGTGTTGTGGACAAGTTCTAAATGAAACTGAGAATTTCTAGTTACCTGGCTAGGGTTTCCTGGTTTCGGAGGAAAAATCATAAAAAAAAATCCAAAACAAAACTAAAGCAAGCTATAAAGTTGACTTTTATGCTTTTTTTTTTCTTTTTTTGCTGCAGGGATTATTGCAAGGTGGGAAATTCGGGAATAACGAACTTATTAAGGAAACATTTGTGTTTGAAATATTTTGGGAAATATTATACCACTCTGAATCAAAAACTGTGATGAATGTCTTTCACAGCCGGTCAGCATATGCATGTGTCCAGGCCAATACAAATATATAAATCAAATAAAGCAAGAAGGTCTGTTCTGTGAAAAGTTTATATATTTTTTTTACCAAAACAAAGGCCGAAAACAGAAGTTATTGAGTATTTCGTGACAGTTTGCTAACGTGACCTTGGCATGTAACCGATTTCCGGGTCAGTAGAGGTCATAAGACCTTGTGGTGGCTTGAAATCTTAACTAAACGAATTCAAAATCGAAGTCAACGGTCTCGAATGCATTTAATTCTGCTTTTTCCCCCTGAAGAAAACTATTTTAAAATTGTGGTAACGGAGTTTCGTCAAGCGATGACAGCTTCAGTTCGAAGTTGCGATCTCAATGATTTCGCTGGTAGCAAAGTAGCTAAACAAACGTTTTTCAGTCGTCATATAAAAAGTTATTTACGGCTCTTACCAACACAGCTGAAAGCTAGAAATAACATTTTCACTGTAAAGACATATTTCAAGCAACAGTAAGTAGTCCTTTTACACTAAACTTTGCATTTAGTATGAATTCATTCAGCGGGCCGTCTAATTTGCATAAAGTTTATTCTCAAATTGCTTGCTCCAGTGTCAGGGCTGTATTTAATTTCCAGAGCTAAAACGTTCCTGTAATTTGCTTCAATAGCCAAGGCTTTATTCTATATGGGTTTTACTAGGAAGCGGCATATACCAGAGGGCTTTTACAACGGTTAAAGTTCGCTTTCATTTTCTAACATTTCAAGAGACACAAATACGACCTTTTTAAACTTGTCGATTGTAAATGTTAAAAACTTCTTTCTTCAAATTTTCTTTTAGGATTTTAAAGATTAAGAACGAAATAATACTCGGCTGAAGTTTCGATGTTAGGGATTGTTTCTTATGCGTTCACCGTTTTCTCGAAGTTGCGGTCGGATTCTGTTGTTTTTAAGCGCGAAAAGACAGCAATAAAACGATTTTTCAAACTATTTGTTATTTCTCCCGTACAATGAATCGCTTGAACCCAAAACTATTTTTTCTTGAATTAGGTCACTAAAAGGGATGTTTTGGCAAAAGAAAAAAAAATTCAATTTTTTTACGAGTGTCTTGCGATTTTCGATTTTCTCGGAAAATGGCTCTTAATAAGGAAACATTTGTGTTTGATATATTTTGGGAAATATTATACCACTCTGAATCAAAAACTGTGATGAATGTCTTTCACAGCCGCTCAGCATATGCATGTGTCCAGACCAATACAAATATATATTTTACTATACTATTTTAAAATTGTGGTAACGGAGTTTCGTCAAGCGATGACAGCTTCAGTTCGAAGTTGCGATCTCAATGATTTCGCTGGTAGCAAAGTAGCTAAACAAACGTTTTTCAGTCGTCATATAAAAAGTTATTTACGGCTCTTACCAACACAGCTGAAAGCTAGAAATAACATTTTCACTGTAAAAACATATTACAAGCAACAGTAAGTAGTCCTTATACACTAAACTTTGCATTTAGTATGAATTCATTCAGCGGGCCATCTAATTTGCATAAAGTTTATTAACTTAAATTCTCAAATTGCTTACTCCAGTGTCAGGGCTGTATTTAATTTCCAGAGCTAAAACGTTCCTGTAATTTACTTCAATAGCCAAGGCTTTATTCTATATGGGTTTTACTAGGAAGCGGCATATACCAGAGGGCTTTTACAACGGTTAAAGTTCGCTTTCATTTTCTAACATTTCAAGAGACACAAATACGACCTTTTTAAACTTGTCGATTGTAAATGTTAAAAACTTCTTTCTTCAAATTTTCTTTTAGGATTTTAAAGATTAAGAACGAAATAATACTCGGCTGAAGTTTCGATGTTAGGGATTGTTTCTTATGTGTTCACCGTTTTCTCGAAGTTGCGGTCGGATTCTGTTGTTTTTAAGCGCGAAAAGACAGCAATAAAACGATTTTTCAAACTACTTGGTATTTCTCCCGTACAATGAATCGCTTGAACCCAAAACTATTTTTTCTTGAATTAGGTCACTAAAAGGGATGTTTTGGTAAAAGAAAAAAAAATTCAATTTTTTTACGAGTGTCTTGCGATTTTCGATTTTCTCGGAAAATGGCTCTTAACTCATTGCCAGCTAGAAATACGACACTGTTCTTAAAGTGAATAAAGGGTAAGTTTCTAAAGAAACTGTGGTGCTGCGTCGGTGGGAGAGTATAGCAGGTAATTTAGTGTTAACAACTGGGTTGAAAACGTAAATTAGCCACCGTAAAGGGTAAAAAAGCTGACGTTTCGAGCGTTAGCCCTTCGTCAGAGCGATTAGGGTCTGACGCAAAAGTTCCTACACCGAAATGATCATGTACAAAACAAAGACCGCTGGGATTCAGCGGCAGTGATCAGGTTGGTTAATGAAAAGCTTATCGAGTACCTCCAGCAGCAGGACTTCGTAAGCCACACAATTATACCATAAATGGATCAAGTTACTGAGCACAGCAGGGTGGGAATGTATCTTCATCCCATCAATATCGCTGTGGGTCCTTTCAGTAGCCTGCTGTTTCTCACCCTGAATCAAGAAACGGGTGGATCAAATTTGTATATAGCTCAGTTGCACAACCCAGTTCAAAAGGTTGAAGTTCTTGGTTGAAATTCGCTCTGACGAAGGGCTAACGCTCGAAACGTCAGCTTTTTTACCCTTTACGGTGGCTAATTTACGTTTTCAACCCAGTTGTTAACACTAAATTACCTGCTGTTCTTAAAGTGGACTTCTTTGGCAGCAACAGACTCTTTAAGCGGTCTTTGTTTTGTACATGATCATTTCGGTGTAGGAACTTTTGCATTGTCTTCCTAACTTCAGGACTTGCCTTGTTTCTTAAAGTTTTCAAAATTGCCAGATTGCCCTTCTTATTTTCGAGCTTCAAGTACCAGTTAGCAAAACCAGCTTTGAGACTTTTGCCGACATGAACACTGTCCGTTAATGGTATAACCAAGGACAAAAACGGGTCTCTTGTGCCCTTTTCCAATTCTTCTAGGATATCTTACATAATCCTCTTGGGTTTCTTCTATGGGTTTTTTAACATGGTAACTACAAAAAACGTAACTTACCTAACTATTTCCTTGAGAGCCTTTAAGGAGACCGCCTTTCGTGAAAGCTGAGCCTGACATTTTTTTTCCGCTCTTCCCCTTCTCGTAAAAGACTGTTACTCAATTTATTACGTCCGTTATGTCGAAGTCCGATTCATCGCTCTCGATAGTGGCTGACATCTCTATTTTTTTCGCACCGATTAATAAATTGGTCGGTCACCAAGAAATCAAAGGTCACCATAACAGGACAGGGCAAAGCTAAGAATGTCCAGATATCACCAAGGAGTCGCAAAGAAAACAACAGCAAAGGGCAAAGGCTGTGTACCTGGCACGTGCTTAGATAAGAATATCAACGTTTGTGCGGCTTTCTTTTTAGCCTCCTACGCAGGCGTTTTTGGGGATTGAGTCTCACTTTCGCTTTGTGTGGTTAGAAGTGAAACGCGATCCTCTGAAAACGGCTGCGTGGGAGGCTAGGCTTTTATGGACTTAATAAATTCGCGTCAACGGACTTCCCAATTCTCGGTTCGTTAAGGTGGCTATTTCCCGAGTCCCGCCCCTCAAAATTGCCGATTCCCGTGTCCTGTTCATAATAACAATCCCGCATCTCGCTCCCTTCTTTCTTTAAATTCCTGAATCCCGGCCTTCAAGTAAGCCCAATCCTCTGAATAGGCAATTTTACAGTTGTGTACTTAGTTGCCAAGCCTTTGATTCGGAGGGAAGCTGAAGGTGACCCTGTTATGATAGAGACCAGTATCCAATTAGCATGATAACAAAGTAATTTGCATTTGCAACTTTGCAACTGTACACCTACCACTTCCCTAGCTCAATATTAGCCTTTAATTGTCATCAGTTGACCGTGCTTGGGTTGGGGGAGAGGTAGGTACATAATTACTCAGATACTGGCATCGATCTCAATATCCACAGCGGAAGTCAGGCTTCATGACAGAGACGTGACAATGTCCAGCCAATGTCCTGCCATCTTGATTGAACAAGCTTGGTAATTAAGGATTTATTGTATGGCAAAAAGATTTCGCTTTAATAAGAATTAAGAATGGCTTGTTTACTTCGACAGCCGTGAAAGAAAGCCAACTGTTTTTGTAGCAAAATAAAGTTATAGGAATCGTTTATGTTTTGTTTACTTTGATTGTCTTCCGCCACTTTGTTTGTCTCTATCACCGACATTGTCCACGAATTACGAACTTGGTACTGACTCAATTTTTTTCTGGCGCGGAATCAAAGCAGGCAATCCCGAGCGGGTGGTATGGGCCCATCTTACCGGTTTCGAATCGTATTGCCCACGAGCGCTACAAGCGATATAATAACACGAATCACTACGCGCGTATATCAGTGGGCTCGTATCTACAGAGCGGGAAGGACATGTGGACTAACGAGCACTAAAAAAAATTAATGCCATGCAGATTGTTTGGATTCGCTTGTGTCTTGAATGTCTGAATTACAAATATTGTATATTGGTGACTTAAAAAACAAACAAACAAACAAAAAAATCATCCCACAGTGGGTGGAGGGGGTGGCGATCACAGGCACACCAGGGTCCACACCCCAGCTTAACCCAGGTACAATTTTGAGTTTTGTTTGCACTCAACACTTTCCTTAGATTACACGTAAAATAACTCGTAACCACAGATTGATCATTTCTTACGGGCATCGACTGTGTTTCACTAAAGCTTCCAGAATTTGGCTTGTTCTCCCTTTTGAATGAAATGAACTAATCCACTTACGTTTCATTAACTAATATCCTAATTCTGACAATAAAGCAAAACCAGCAGCCAGCCAGGTTGTTCAAAGTAGGTTTAAGATAACCCAGGCTTAGTGTAAAATTGTACTGCAGATCTGAAAGCTTTTAAAAGAAATCTCAGTATAAATTTGTTTTGTCTACAATTTGATAATTAGATGCTCTTAAAAGAATATAGAAAATTATCCCTAATGGTCTTTTGAACAGAGAAATATAGAAACTTGGATTAAATGATTCAGCGTTAATCGGCCTTCGAACAACCAGGCGGCAAGCCAGAGGGATTACGGTTGTCATAGTTGCACACGTCATTATACAAATGTTTGTGTACACACGTGATCTTCTTCGCTTCTTTTCACGCTTCTTGATTTTTCTTTTCCTTGTCACAAAAATTGGCCCATGATATTTTTTCACAGATCGCGACTTCTGTTTTAATCAAATCGCCTATTGATACTTTTGTCTATCATTCTTCTGGTACCTTTTCTTGTTCAAGGAGTCACGTAAACCGTGTACGCCCCATTAATTAATGTCTTTAACTCAGAATAAATGAAATATTTCTTGCTCATAAATCGCTTTATTTACTCCTCAAATTACACCTACTATCCATATTTATTGTACATATCGTACTTTTAATGTTGTACTCAATGTTCCACTAGATCTCAGAAGATCATATTCACTTCAATTGAGAGTGAGTGGTTCGTTAAGTCCCTAAACCATTGCGTCACTGGTCTCCAATCCCCTGTCCGCCATGGTCTTGTTCTGGTACACCTCCCTTCGTCTCACTCCTGGTCTCTGTAGTCTTTCTCACGTTTACCTCAGAACAGCTCACCTTGGCAGCTTCACAGATGTACTTTAGCTGCTTTAGATGCCAGGTGGACTGAAATTATAACAAAAAACCACTACATGAACAATCCAATGACCCTGTTACTTTTCCCTATCACTTATACAAGCTTACATTAAACTGATATTAGAGGGTGGGAAACGCGGCCGGCAGTTCACATAAAAAATGGAAAGGTTTCCCTCTCCACCCAAGATGTACCACGGATCGCGTGCAAACTGTTAGGGAGGTCTGAAAAAGTGCCAGGGGGTTTTGTCCAATGGACTGACCTCACAACTAGTCCCAACGATTCCCACATAAAAAATATCCAATTTCCTTGCCTCTTGGGAAGATGGGAACCATTACACCCGAATACAACCAAGTGCAGAACGTTTCATAGTAAAGAAATTGATTTGTGGATCGATTAGACTAATTTTATGAGTTGGTTTTTTTTCCTGAAACAATTTTTCGTTACAATTCTTTTTGGATTGAAGAGATAGCTGTCCATGGATCAAAACAATGGCCAATGGGAAATTCTTATTGTCATATGGCACTCATGTAATACTGAGTCACTTGATCTCTGCTCGTAATGAGAGGACTGAAATTTTTTGCTCTCAAATGTTGAATAACTAGCCTGACTCAAGTTGCCGAAAGAATGCATTAAAGCAATCAAAATTACCCCAGTTCCTGCCTGAATACTGATGCACATTTTTAACTTAAATCCATACTTTTGCCGATAATGACTGTTTTTTTTTTTGCCGAACCAAAAATGTAGATATCTGTTGTAGAGTAATGTCACAGAAGGAAAGCTGTTATGGAGGAAATAAATACGGTTTCAAGTACATATCATGTTCATGATTCATGTCTCTAAATCCTCTTGAGGGAACATAAATCATGTTCTCCTGGTGAGAGAGAAATATCTCAGTTTATAACCAATTACGTACTTGGTTGACCTTCCTCCCTCACCACTTGCATTTGAAAAAATTATCGTTAAAGCCACTAAACTTTTTCTATATTCAAATTTGTTTTTGCAACATTTGTTATCGTTCTTGACAAACGCGCTTCAAGTCAGTTACCCAAGGGTGAATAAAACAGATCAGTAGAGAAAGTAAAAATCTAACTTTCTTAGAACTAATTCTGAAATATATGTGTTACTGTCAGTCTCACAAATTGTTTGTTCAGTGTTTGATTTGATGCGATATCAGTGTCATGATGAAAAGTAAAGAACTCAAAAACAGAAGAATAACAAGTATACACCTGAATTAATGCCTGATCTTTTCCGTGCAGTGACCTTAAGCTGTGACTTTGAGGAGTCGCGTTTTTCAACCTTATTAGCAGTTATTTTAGGTCTATGTAATGTCTATCAAAAAATGTTACAAAATAGTTTTTAAGGATTGGATTGCCGAAAAACCTTAAGCCACAAACGAGATAAAATTGACTACTTTATTTTATAATCATTTCAAAGTATGTCCGGAGAAAAGTGATGCGTGCAATATAGTTCTTTGTGACAATAATCTGACTCAACAAGAAGGACAAATTATTTTCTTATTCCCACTACTTGGCTGTGACAATGAGTTTTTTCAGATTCACCTGCTTCATATGGAAATTGTCGTGCAAGGGAATAATCTTAGGAATATCCGTCATATTGAAGTTGTGATTTGTCAGATAACTTATCCATCAAATCTGAGAATTATTGCTTCTTTGCACGAATTCAATTGCAATAAGAAGAAGCCTCAGGCTTTGCTGACAGTCTCTTTAAGAAAGGAATGCGTCGGCGAAATACACATCAAGGAAATGATGGAAGAAAAGTATTTTTAACGTCCGGATTCTGGTCTCCGCTCCACCAATAGCACCCAGATTTAACTTCTAATTACTTGGAATTAGGAAAACACATGTTTCATCATCTTCAATGTTTAAATATTTATGTTATTGTAAAATGAGCAACATTTCCTTATGTTTAGATAAACAAAATGTGAAAAAACAGACAGTTTGAATTGTTCCATACTGTGTGGATTTCTATCAACTATTCTTTCATAGATTTTATATTTCAGCAAAAGCCCAATCACGTCTGCTGTTTTGCCTAAAATCACTAAATTGATTACGGCTTGAAAAAGTTTAGAGACACCGAAATATAAATACATTGTACTTGTAAATATGATGTTTGCATTTTAAAAAGAAACAACGCAAGTGATTAGGTTGTTCTTCCTTTAAAAAAAGTAAAAAAAAATTGGTTGAATGATACCAATTTATCATTTTTGTGCTAACTCAGAGAATTGTTGACGAGAATTGTCAATGTTTTTGGTTTTCGTTTTTTTTTTTGAGATCTCCAAGATCAAATTTAATATTGTAGGCTTGGAGAAATGCACTATTCAACCTTATATAGGTGATGTAAACGATAAAAAGAAGAGTTCGATGGTGATAAAGTACTAAATGTAATAACTTCCTGTACTGAAAGGGTTTTTGAAAAGTTTTCAAGAGGTTCAGAAATGTAATGTTTGCTTCAGCTTAACCAAACTCCATCCAACCGAATAATGCTCCTTAGGTTCTGAAGGGGGCTACAAAAGTATCACAGATCTGAACACCCATTCTTTCTATTCAAGGAGGGCTTTCGAGATCGAGTCTCAATTGCCTTGTTTATGGAGCGTTAAACTTGAAGTCAATTTGTGAGTAAACTTAGTGGGAATCTTCCCTTTAATTTCAAATAATAGTTTTGATGACTGAATAATCTCTTTCTTATATGATGTCAAAAAATATAAGGTTTCGTTTTCAGTTCAATCGTAGGTTGTATCAACTGTCTCAGTCAGTTTGGGCTCGACGGAGATGCTTCGTAAAACTTATTTCTAATCATTACTTGCAATCGTCGCATGTTTAACGGTCAGGGTTCAATGTATTTCTAATTATTGAAAAAATGTAACGGTGTTTAAAGTGAATCATAATCTGGACTTGTTATTTTTCCATTCAAACCATACTCCAGGGCTAAAGGACAGATTAAAAACATCTTTGAATATTTAAATTCATATTATTCCTGCTAACTTCCAACATAAGAATGGGCGCGGCCATTAGCAAAACGAGCAATTCCTTTTGGCATAGCTCTGTGACAAACATTTTAATATCATTATTCTTCTTAAAACGATACTGACTCAACAGTCGAATTCCTCAACCTTATAGGTGAAAAACGTTTAAATCTAAAAAGGATCCAATGCTCAAAGCAGACTTCCAACTAAAAGCGACAAAAGGATTAATTATTGTCATCTACATCAGCTTTTCTAAACTGTACATTTATGTACCTCACTTATTGTTCCCTTGTCCCTGCCTTTGTTGAAAATTCCTGCTCCTGCCGTAAAAGCGTCACACTTGTGACAAAAAACGGCCACTAAAACGAAGACCACAAGAAGAATGGGAACTCCTGAATTCATGTTGGTTATGTCGTATGTTTCTAGATTCACAGTGCAGGTTTACTGACTTGGGTGCACAAATCAGAATAATGTGAACCTCTTTGTACTTAAATGTCGCCTTTTATGCTTCGTCGTGTGTGGGAAGTCCTTTAAAAACGGCGTTTTTTAATCGATGAATTTCAAATCTGCTTAATAGCTATCACAACTGCTGTTGTGACTTTTGTGTGACGAAAATAAACTTTCCGCTTCCGTGTCCTATGGGAAGTCAGCGCGTCAACGCCATTAAAGGCCACTTTTGTTCCAGTTGTGCCTTTCCCTGGGGATATGTCACAACAATGACCTGGATATTAGTTGTGTAGGTCGCTTAAAAGCTAAGTGCAAATCACCGATGTTAGCTTTGCGCTAGTTTCGTTTATATTATGAGCCATCACTGCGTCTTTTAGGGTGACAAGCATGCCTCGTTATGCTGTTTAGATAGAAGTCTATCACAAAGAATTCATACTAAGTAACATTTAAAGACTGCGACATCATAAAAATTGAGCCGTCAGATCGTCAGTAGTAGGGGTCAAAGACAGCTTGACCCTAAGATTGATGTCAATTAAAAATTACATTCAAAAATTTTGAACGAACAATCCCGTCACATCATCTAGAAGCCCCCCGGGAAAATATATTTCACTTTTCCCACATTCTCACTTGTATTATTGTATCTCGTGGTCTGCCGAAAAAAGAAATTTGATCTTCAATTTTATTTGTCTCATCCTCAAAATTATACATCCTGCAGGTTGCCCACTGATCTTGGAGATTTAAACGCAAACTGCCATCTTATCGTTTTCTATTAACTTCACATAAACTAAGGTAAGTTTTCATCTTCAAAAATCATTTTGACCGTTCAACTTACTGCATCACCCGAGTATGTGGTAAGAAATATCTGTAGCTGTAATGAACGAAATAATAATGTAAACAGGAACACCTGCTTTGCAAAGTGAATGACTGCTTGTGTGGCGGTAATGAATCTGTTTAGAAAACTTTGAAATAATTGAACGGATCAAGACAAATGATCCCGCCGCGAAACTACGCTCGTAATTAGCTTGTGTTGTTTGAAAATCAGCATGAAGAGAGATCTATTTAAATCACAATGAAATTGTGATGTTTGCGTCAGATGGTGCTCTGAAATGTTAATTTCTTGCTGCGGAAAAGGGTTTTGGAGTTGCAGTAAATGTAAGCTATAATTATAATTACATTGACAGTTTTAAATCGAGTAGATACCATTACTCGTGCATACTTTTTTGGCTAATAGTTTATCACAGATTAGATTTCATTCCATTGATTCATAATTTATAAATCAATGAGTTAGAGCTGGCTTGTTTGAGTTATTGGTCAAAAAGTGCTGGAAAGTGTAGTAATGGAAGAACTGACATCTCTTTAGGCAGACAACGTACTGTTGGTGGTAGCAAATTTACCGTATGAACTGATAACGAAAAGTCAAAACAGCTTCCTCGATATTAGGTGGCAGTTCTGGTGTATCTACCGCACAGGGTAAGTATGCGGCAAGTATCACGGAAAGAGTTTTTTCCAAAGGGACTCTCTTTCCTTTGTTTCCCTGTGGTTAATAATAATAATAACTTTATTCATGTGTCAATTATGTTGCCTTTTAGGAAATGATTCAGCATATTTTTGATACAAGGCCACATTGCGTGCAAGGCGAGCCGACACGCTAATGAAAATCAAAATGCCTTGCAGAGTATCGACTAGACTAGGTGAGTATTTCCTCATTTTCCCCAGGGTGATCTAGTTCAAGAACTTTCGTAAAAATCACTCAACAAGGCTAAGAAGTTCCAGAGTGCCCGCGCATTTTCGCCCACCATATGAACCTTTAGAAAAGTGAGAGGTGTATTTCAATCAAATAGGTGAATCGTAGGAGTGTTAGAAGCAGCTACTAACATTTTAATGATGTGATATTGCTGTAAAATCATCATTTTCTTCCTTTACGATTTGACATCCTTTTTTCCACTTTTGTATAATTAAAGGCTAAAACTGCTCTTAACTGGTTAGAAGCAAAAGAACCTCTCTCATTTTCATAGCTTAAATTAAGTTTAAATATCTTTTTGTCCATAAGATATTTTCATATTTTCCCGGGCAGGGTTTTGGAATTTACTCGGGTATCTACACAATACAATGATAATGGCAACTTTTACGAAAATTCTGCGATTGTTGGGTTTAAAATGTTACGCTGTATATCAGCTACCCGTTATATGTCTTATCAATGTGTAACTACATATACAGGTTTTTTTCGCCATTAAATTCTCAAAACTATGTATATTGTTAAGTCTAAGGACTATTTCCCATTTTTCCCACCTTGAGGATAAAACGTTTTCGAAATGGCGGCTCATACTTATAATTTATCATTTTGAATTCTCTGCCTAAGAAGGACATGTTATATTTAACTTTACTTTTTTTCCGCAGCATGCCATGTCTTTCAAAAGTATGGACTTCGGCAATAAACATAAAAATGAGTCTTTTTTCTTTTGATTACGAATACAAAGGGTTCTCTCTTCGTTAATAAAATATACCCGCGCAAATCTAGTCTCTCATAGTTTGAAGTCAAATCTCTCTTGGAGATCTTTGATTTTGAAAATTTTTTAGACGTGTCAAGTTGAAATGGGGGGACTGGGTACCGCTTTGATAAGACAGTATGTGACATCTTCACTTAAGGGTCTCAATGGGGTGATGGCTTTTTCGGCTAACGGTTAAACTTTTGGCCACTTTACTGCTAACGCTTAATATCTCTCCATTGTTGTCACCAGAAAAATTGTAACAATTAATTTGTTTTATGACTTACGGTTAAATTTTGTCAATTTTTACGCCTAACGGCTGATAAATTGTGTCGCTGTTATACGGCCAGCGGTTAACCCCACTGAAACCCTCTCACTTTTGCTCTTTGTTCTTAGTATATTTCAAATGAATACAAAAAGTTTCTAAGGAAGAGAAAGCACCTTTTCTTTGAATACATTCAATCAAAAGCAAAATGAAATCCTAGACAAACTTTGTTTTGATTTCAAGGAAGATTAACTTTGAATTTCTTTGACGCCTACCCGTGAAAATCTACATTTTTTTGATTGGAACTTTTTTTTAAAGATAATTTTATTCTTTATCTAGAGCTGGGTTTTGTTCTCGCCCTTTCAATACGAAATTGATAAAGCAGCTTTCAAAATAAGAAGTGAGACCAGTGTCAGAATCAGTGATAAGTCAAGACTCTTAGCTATAGCTTAGCAACCTTTATAGCATCGCTGGCTCAGATATCTTGAAGAGGTACCTTTCTCTTCTCTCTTTCTCTCTCTCTCCCCAGCTCTTGCCGTGCATAACCGAATCTTACATGGTTTTTCATGCGCTCCTAAACGCCAGATTTGTTCCTTTGAATAGGTCTTCTGTTTAATGTTCATTTTCGAGTGTAGTAAGTTTATACTGAATATTTTTATCTGCTTCGAGTAATGTTCTCAACTTAAACCATGATTTATGACATTTTTGGGACTTAAAATTCATCTACAAAAACCTGAAAAGTGGAAGAGAAAGTGAATTCCGCAGAAATATGGCTACAAGCAAAGTAAACAAAGAAAATGGTTTAGCAGTGATTTTATAGTTCTCAGATTTATATGACCATTGCCTTGCGATTCCGATTTGAATCTCGAGCCAAACGAGAAATAAAGAAAATATTTAATTTAGATAAATAAATTATATTCCATGTAATGTCTTGTTAAACTCGTGTTAAAACTTAAGATGATGTAGCTCGTCGGAGTACTTAACTTTCAGAGTGGGTGCGGCTACCAGTCATTAAAAGACGATTGTCATAGCTGTTTGTACTTAAGCAGTAGATCACTTTTAATCCTAGAGATACAGCTTATATCTACTTCAGAGGGAGAGAAGTACAGATCGGTTATACTTTTTATATTCGTTAAATATTTCATTAAAGTGTTTTTAAACGATTCAGGCTTAAAAGTCGTTCTTCATGATATTGGAGGTTTATTTAAATTCAATTGCCATGCAAATCACCAAGTACAATTCAGCCTGGACCTCATGCAATGAAGGTCTTAAAAATTAAAAGACAAAACTGTAAAATTGACTGTACCGGATTTTTCTACAACTATACGAAATGCCGTTCAAAAATGGTGCTTGGTTAAACAGCTTTTACAAGCATCTTGAACTCTAGAGGAAGGTTACTTACCTCCCTCGATTCTCTTTTTTTCATGTTCCCTAAGCCAGCGGCGAAAGCATCACTTTTCTGGCATAAAAAGGCAGCTGATATAATGACTAAAATCAAGACAGCCACTTTTGAATTCATGTCGTTTATCGTTTGAGTTAGAGTTCACGAGTCAGAGGTTGTCTCTGAGATGATGCACTGATCCAGTTTAGTACAGAATACAGCTCAATTAAACTTCGCCCTTTATGCTCAGAAGAACAGTGGTTTTCAATAGGTGAATTTCAAATTACCTTTATCGCTTCTGCAGTTGTTGTTGTGACTTTTATGAGACAAAGAAAAAGTTTTTCCGCTTCCGAAAATTGTGGGCTGCATGTCGCCCAACATCCTTTCATTAAAACTGTTGTTTCAGTTTGAATCACTGTAAAAAAATTTTTACTCTCCGTTTTACCTCGTCAAATGATTCATGGCAAATGTGAATTTAAGGATAATTCTCTTCGCTTAGTGATATGTTTTTGCTGTGAAGCGTTTTTCATCTCTTTAACGGTCAAACCGTTATCTTTGCTTTATTCTCTCAATGATGTTTATGTTTCTAATGAACTGAACCCTCAACTCAGATAATTTCTTATTTTCCTTTGTAAATTACATACCGTTTGATCTACATGCTAATAAAATCCTTGTCCAAACCTTCTCCGATCGAAAAGTAGCGAGATGAAATCTCGAATCCTTACCTACTCAAGGCATCATCATCATGGCACTTTGTTACGTTTGGAAATCTTCTTACAAATGTTTGAATATAATCTTTGCTGGAGGGGATGTATTTGTTTTGCAAACGGCCTAGGGATAATTAAAAGTCTAAGCAAAAACACCGAGTCTTTTCAGCCGATTTCTGTTTCTTGACCACACCAACAGCATTCACAATACCAATGAAATGAGCAATTTACCATCTTAAAAAGAGTCTTTGACATTTTCAGCGTTTGCAATGAAATATTAGGACTGTGATATTTAATTACTTTAAGCTTTTTATTATAGATTCGATAATCTACGTGATAGGAAACAATGTTGTTGGAAGTCGTTGATATTTTTGCCTTATCAATCCTTACACCTATCAACTGACGAGAGTGAAGATAGCTTACACGCAAACGTGAACAAATGAATGATAGTGCTCTAGGTGATTTCAATGCGGTATGACTGAAATATTCAATTCAGTCATTGGCTTTGAATGAAGTGGGGTCTTCTGTTAAGCGTCACTAGTTGTGGTGTCAAGCTGCGCTCAGTGCCAGATGTAATTGATATTGAATTATACATGGGCGTTCGTAGATATTTCTCTTTAAAGGTGCAACTCCACATTTCTGAAGATTGAGCGCAGCGAACGAGTGAGTGAACACTCGGAGAGAAATTCCATATCTACTCGCGTATGTATTAATGCTTTAAAAATATACATGATTGGCTGAAAACGAGTGCATTTTTTATGAAACATGAGTGCAAAGTTGTAACACGAGTGCAAGTTACAAATGGCGCGCACGATGCCAAAATTTCATCCGTCTAGACTTTCTGTGATGTGTTTTTCTTGTAATTATTAACAAGTAGCTATATGATTTCTCGTGCAATTTGGTGTATACAAGCATTTGTAAATTTTTCTTAGACTACAAATTGCATTCCTCACGGGCTCGTGCAATTTTTCTGTCTTTGAAAAATTTACCCGTACTAATTAACACAAATTTGTACTCGAAATCACCTTTTTTACCTATACTTATTATGTAAACTGCGATGTTTTACGAGGATATCTAGCCCTGAGAAAAGCCCTAACAGTCTACTTGTAAAATCATGATAACTTTTTTGCGTGTTTTTTTGCGTCACTCACCTTTCACGGTGAATGAATTTTGTATCTGCTTGTAACAAGACATGCCAAATCGGAAGGTTAAAAAGCGAGTAGAAATCAATGATAATAACTGAACTGAATGGAGTGCAATAAGGTCTAAGAGCTCGAGTTTGATACGAAGATCAATTGCCACTCTATTACCATGATCCATTTGAAATGGAAAAAACACAGTCGGTCAAAAACAGTATCTTATGTCTATAGATATCTATACTTTATTAAGCCATTACTAAGCTGGTTGTTAAAATGTTGCAAAAGTTGTGTCTGATTTTCCTGCAATTTGATTAGTTTCTTTACACAAGCTTTGAAATGATTGGTTGCTGTGCTTTGTAAAGTTTTTTCATTGCCTGGGAATAAGATGAGATTTATAGCAAAAAATGGCGCGATTCGTGAATAAATCGCATCGACGAGGGCCAATCAGATTGCAAGGATCAGCAGATATTTCAAAATCGATGTGACGAAGAAGGAAATCTTCCTAGCAATTATCTATTTCATGCTAACCAATAATTATCAATCTTCGGGTTTAAAACCAGAATGATAGAATAAACTGGTAAAAATCTGCTGTTTTCCTGCCCTTTTAACATGCTGTTTGGAACTACTGATTTAAAACGAAAGGAAATTGTCAAATTTTCCCGTTTGGGTTTCTTGTAGACGAATGCTACTTGATCGGTTTCCATATTTTGTTTGTGCTTCAGGTTTGAGTTTACAAATGTGTACTGCTATCTTGTATCTTAATTAAGTTTCTACTGTTCTCTGGATCTGGTAAATTAGATACACAACAGAAACAGTCGGACAGCTGAAGCGTACCAATGAATAAGATTAAACAATAAACTTACAACACAAGAGGTTAGAGGGGGTAATTCAGATTCTAAAGAAACTGTCAGTGGTGCTTCGTCGGTGAGAGAGTATAGCAGGGTAATTTGGTATTACTAACTGAGTTAATGACGTAAATTGGCCACCATAAAGTGTTTCAAAGCTGACGCTTAGAACGTTAACCCTTCGTCAGAGCAAATGACGATGCAATCTAAATTCAATCTGATTGGCTCTTATTGGTGCGATCTATTAACGAACGTCACAACACAAAAATTGTGTACCTACATCGAATATCGTTTTGATAAGTTTAACTTGAATTCTGGAATTGACATAATTAATTGGTAAATGAACGAAATGTAATCAACCTCATTCCGTTAATTACGTGCAATTTAAGTTAGGTTGTCTTCGTAATTTCAATTTATTCGCCAAATTACTTTTTGATCTTATTCTTGATTCAGTCCTAATAACAATTTTTCAGTCAAATTTTAACTTTATCATTATTATTGTTTTCATCATAATGATTTGTTATTGTAAATAATGTTATTTTTATTGTAAGGATGAATACTTTTCTCCCAATCACGGTGCAGTCCAAACGGAATCATTCTTAAAACAAAACCGCCGCTCAATTGGGCAACAAGTTGTATAGGGAGCGTAATAGCTGGGTGTTAAACTTTCTGTACTTTGTACAGTCGAACCAATATTCACTTCATGTATGGTCCCTAAATATATAACAAAGTACTTAAGGGAGGGCACACTTGTTTTCCCTCGAGTCCTGGTGTTTCCCGAGACGAATCGACCAATTACAGTGCTCGTTTTGTTGAGTGAGAGTCTAGTCGTAAAACAAAATCACCCTGTTGAGTTAGGCTCTAACTGTGTCTATTAAAGAGTATTTTTTTTAACATGACCTTTAATATTTGAGAAAGTCATTTTTCAGAATTACAATAATCATACTTTTAGTTTACGGAGGTAACATTCCGTTAAGTTCTTGCTTCTTTTACATCAAAGCTAACTAAATCTAATGACGATGTCACTTGAAATAGAGATATGAGTGAATGAATGATGTCATCAGATCCATGTCAGCCTTACAGGGTTTATCTTTTAATTATAACTGTTTGATTTACAAAAATAACTCATACCTTACGCAATAAATTCGTTAAAATAACTCTAAAAGAAATATGTAAGACCTAAATCGTTCACCTAATTTTTTAAACTCGATAACTGATTGCTGAACTCCGCCCGATGACGTGCCTCATTCAAGCTGTGCCTTGAACTGCTTTTTTGCAGTATCTTCAACGGACTTTTTCAGCCATGCTCGAGGGAGGTATTCCTGTAATGCAAACAAATATGGAAACTGAAAACAAGCAAGGAAAAAAAAAGCTAAAGAGAGCGGACCTTCCATGTAAATCAGAGGGAAAAAATTATTTTGTCCTTGAAGAAATGATTCGACATGCATTGCTATTAATCAACTTACATTTGCACGGTTGGATTGTGGGACAAAATGTCGTTTTCCATAACGCATCTTTGGGTTATGCTGGCCCGGCGAAAATGTGCTACTCCAACATACAAACGAACTTACAAGAAGAGCCACAAGAATCCACGAAAATTTGGTGTTCATTCTGCCTTAGCCAACCGATCGTACCGAGAAGTCTGATCAGAGGTTCTTTTCTGGTCTTTGATGTCTTCATTGCACTGAATGACTGCCTTTTATTCACTTGATTCCAAAATTTAAATCATAAATGAACAGGTGATTACAGCTGAACTTAATTCTTGTTAAGGAAGCGTTTTATCTCGCTAAGAGTCTCCGCGCTCTGTTCAAGATTCATCATGGCCGGTTCTTCCTGTTGTTTTCTTCCTGCTGTTAATATTGCAACGCTTCCTTTAAGAAGGAAAGGAACTTAGGCGATGAAAACATTAATTAGAAAACGAATCAGCCAAATTAAGGCTTTTATCTCGTTGTGTTTCACGAAACGTAGCAATGCCTGGTAAAACAAGTTCTGTGCAGCCGATAGACTCTATAAGGCACTGAATGGCCAATAGAACGATATCAAGAAAATCGGCAAATTTGCAAGACAGGTTTTTTTTTTTTTTTTTCTGTTAATCAGTTATCCTGTGTGGTTTTTGTGATGTGCGTTTCGAAGTATTAATGTTGTTTATCTTCTGATTCACCGGCTTATTCATCCGACCCAAACAAGAAATTAAGCTTTCCCCAACGACGATTATTTATAACATCACTTCAAGGAGAAAGTTACGGTGCAAAGCTATCAACTGAACACCAATTATAAATCATTTAATTTTTAAGATGCCTTGCACCGTTTGAGAGCAATAGAAGAAAACGTTCTCTGAAAATTGAACACGAAATAAGTTCAATGTAAGACAAATTTACAATCACTGGCGATATTTCTAGTTGGTTCAGTCCTCAGTTGTAAAAATAAAGATTCTTCGGCGAAAAAATCACTGGTACGGAAAGAGGCTTTCGTGGTAAAAGAAAAAAAGATGTTGGAGCCAGTGTAAGGAAGGCTTTAATTCAATGATTATTTTACATCCCGAGCGCTCAAGCGAAAAACCCATGTTCTTCTTTGTTATAGTCTCATATTGGTTTACCGCACATTAAATATGTTTTTCAAATTTTGAAAAACAACATCAACCGTTGTATTTAAGCACACACGTATCTCCGGTCGCTGAATTTTCTAATTTCATTCAGATCCGGCAAAAGTAAAGCTAAAAAAAGCGCCCTTATCTCTTAATGAAAGCTTTGTGCTGTGTATTTTAAGTCCATGTATTTTGAAAGGCTAGCGTTATCGAGTTTCCATACTTAGCGTAAAATTGTGAAATATGACACGTTTCAGCGAAATTATTTGTGAGATCAGCGGGAGGGGTTTTTTTTGAAAGAAAAAGATGAACAAGCGCATGTGCTTAATTTTTTTTTGGAGACTCCAAGGGGATAAGAGAGCTTATTACACAATTGTACCTTAAATGCAAAGGATATTCATAATGTGTTTATCATCTAATTGAACAAAGAGGGAATATGCTGCAGGAAATAGAACCTTTTACTGAGGCCACAAGGGATTTGCGAAAACTACGCGATCATTTATCTCCTGCACCTCCTAAAACTTTGGAAATATGAAGGAAATCTTTCTGCTTAGCTTTGCGGAAATAGATATGTAAAGTGAATTCAAATCGGTAAGACCATTTGTCTGAGGCAGTATTTTCCGGAAAATAACGCACTAGTTACACCTAATGGAAACTAGCCTTGAGGTATGTACGCGACTTGTCGCATGTTCCACCGTTAATATATGATCACAGTCTAGTTATATTGTACTTGGCGAGGTTATGATTAAACGGTGTTATGCTAGTCATAAAGCTTTTCCCGGCTATTTCTCGAAAAACTGTCGTCTAGATTCTCATAAAGATAAACACAGAGTCACTTTTCACTAGTTAAAAAAAAAAACAAAAAAAAACAAAAAAAAAAACACAAGAAAACTAGAACATTGTAAACTTTTTAAAAATTTTGTTTAATCTCTTGATTTTACCTATGGCAAGGTCTTAGCTTATTGCAAAAAAGCAACTTTTAGAAAATACGATGATAAGGAGAAAGAGAAGATCTCAAGGAAGACGACTGCGGATCATGTGACAGGATTTTATTCTTTTCTCCCCTGCAAAAATTGACATGTTAAGTCCCTAAGTCATGGTTGCAGCCATAACGGAAACTTCCCGAAGTGTCTTCGTTCATTTTAAATTGTTCTTTGCTTGAGATACGAAAAGAATTCGCCCAAAATTGACGGATGCCACAACTTTTAGTTAAGCTGTTGCTTGCAGATCGATAACGATCAAAATTGAATATAAAACCGTAAACGAGAGAATTAACCCGGATGGAGAGTTCCAAACTTGAACAGCTTATGAAAAATTTTTTTAATTTGAAAAAACGGTGACAACCTGTTAAAGATCCAAACATTGTCGTTAGAAGAAATTCCTGTGGTAGGCGTTGAATCCTTTAACTCCTTGCATTGAAATATACCGTGCCTACATATTCCATCGACAGATAGCTGGGAAAAATGCAGTGTTTTTCTTGTAACCTGAGCTTAGTTGCCAGTCCTCAAACAGTGGCCAGTATTCCTCTTTCAATTAAAATCAGCTGAATCAGATAAATTTGCCCCCAACCCTATTCCCTTGTCGTTTCCCCGAGCTCATAAATCGTAGTATCCAATCGCATTATGAGTTGAAATTAAAATTGATCAGAGCATCACCTGTTGTGTCTTGGCTGTCTGAATGTTGGACAAGAACCAAAAAAAAAAACTGATTCCCTTTATTTTCAAAGGTTATTTGCATAGCACCAATGCAACCACGGATCGTGTTCAATTCAAATTTCCTACCTCAGGAGGCATGTTTTTCTGTCAGGCTCTAAGGTGATAGCGAGAATGGAAGTTTTTTCAAATGCGGGCATCAATATAACAATTTCAACGTGCTTTTCAAATTCCTTTGACATGAAAAAATTTACAAACAAATGAAATTTTATCTTAACATGTGTATGAAAACTGTTCAAAACACTCCAAGGTTTGCTTCTAGATTACACAAATTCCTAACTAATTTACCACCCGACATGATCATTACCAAGGTCGCGACGAAATTTATTTCATTCAACTTCATGTCTACACTTAATCATAATTTTCAATTGAATTTAAATTATTATGTTTTGTCCTATGAATTTTCATTAGACCTAACTGAGCTTGGTGTTTCTTAAACTGAACTGAAATATACCCACTTCAGAACAACGTCTATTTAGGAGAGTGCGGTCTTGTAGCCATACACATACCCTGTGTGGGATAAAAAATCCCCACATGCCAAAATAAGTAATTACAGAAATAAATATTCCTATAAAGAGGTATAAATGAGTAAACCTTGGCTGCGAAGAACAAAGAAGTTACCCGCCTGAGTGGGACAGATATAGTTTGAGCTGCTCGACAGGCAGATAATCTAACGCACTGACGTGCCTGACATGGAATGAATAAACTATGAACGAGACAGATGATTTTGCGTCTTGTCACAGCTTTCATGCGAGCTCAATACAGTTTCCTTTTGAAGGCAAATTATTTTGGGAAAGCCTTGCACAGGATTGACGAGAAATCCACTAGAATAAGGTCAAGGGTGAATGTATACTTTTACTAAAGGCAAATATACCAGCATCAACACATATGCCACCTAGTGCCCGCTCACTTAATAACTAAATTGAATTGTCATCGCTTTGTATCAACAAGACAACAACTTTTACAAAAATTCCTTCGTTTGTGTTTCTGATTGTTCAGTCTCATTAACAGGTTGGCCGTATCACCAAATTTAAAAGAAAAAGGAAGGAATTATTGACTCCTGTGTTACGCAACATAACCAAAAGCTTCTCAACACGTGAATGTGCACTAGAACCTTAATTTCATAGTGTATTAAAGATACGTTTTTCCAGGTGTTTTTTTTTTTCAGCCAAGAAAAATTAACTTCAAATTTGATGAAATTCCAGGGGGTATATTCCATAGGAATTAGATGTAACCTCGGACATGTGCTTTTTCTATCTGTGCGGTTAATTTTTTCTTATAATGAACTCTAACCTCGTGGGATAAAAAAGAAGGATGCAACCAAAGATGAAATACACCTTAGAAGCGATAATAAATGAAGTATGACAAGACGCAAAATAACGTGAGGCACTCATGATATGCTAAATTAAACATGACAAAGAATTAGGGTTAAGAGTGATTATTGTACACACATGATGTGTGAGTGGATGTCACTCTGAAATATCTAATGTAGGCATCGAGAGTGACAATAAGCACGTGGAAGCGAAGTTGTATACGTTCATTGTGCTTCATTAGGATGACTTTATCGACAGAAGGAATAGCCGCGTCATTCTGTTTCGCTTTGAAGGTAAAAAGCGGCTTAAAGAATATATGGTTTATAGGGAGCACGTTGATTTAAACGGTACTGCGTGTGACCAAGTTTTGTTCAAGAGCTCACAGTTCCCAGACTGTTGTTCAATTTACAGCGATTAAAAAGGCCGATAGTTATTTTGGCTGTTGCTGTTGGATATGGAGCATATTGCACTGGAAAAGAAGGAAATGATGTCTATCTTCATGTTCAAAATAAGAAGGAAAAAGAAATCAATATTACGAATCAATATCCATCATCTGAAGGTCAATCCCACGTCCTTTGACAAAGTGTCGCGCTCAGTTTTCAAGTATTTATCTTGATCAAACAAGTACTAACGCGAATTAAAATCCTTAGTTCCTGTCGCTTCCCTTCGGCTTTGCGATAAATTAATGTCTTCCTGAATTTATTTCCTCTCAAATTAAGGAAAGGGAAAGCATTTTTCAAGAGATTTAAAGAGTGACCTCGGTTATTTTAAGCACCTGAACTTTGTCCCTGTGTTCTCTGCAGTACGTTTTCAACTATTCTCAGTATCAATAACTTTTCGGTCAGACCTGCAAAAAGTATATTTTCAAAGTTATTGAGGTCTTGAAAATTGTTTTGATGTTTTGGGTTTCCCTTTTAAGTCAACTAATTCTCCAGCTGACAAACACTGAACTTTTAGCTGGTTCGATGTGATTCTACATTTTTTTCTCAGCGAACAACGAACAAACCAAATTTTCTCAGACGTTTTCATGATTAAATATCAAGGTACAAGTTTGCACTAACTTAATGGGAAATAAATGAAAATGGTGTTTTAGAGCTTTTGGAGATTTGTACTGTTTTTTTCATGCGTTTAGGCAAATTTGTGTTCATCTTAAAATTTCATTTGTTCACTGTTACTTTCCATTTCGCTAATTTAGTCTCACTCTTGATAACTTCGGTCAACTTTCTTTAATTCGCAGTCCTTAACGCGGTTCGTGTGCGATAAAATTCCGTTTGTATGAATTCTCGGTTTTTCTTTCTTCATTGCGATTAAGAACTTACGCTATCAAGAATTCATGAAGAATTTGTTGAGCTTTTTACGGCAGAAACGTGTTGATATTAAATAAAGTTGTAAAATCCTGAGGGAAACTTTTAAAAGAGAACGCCAGTGAAATACGTCTCTTAACCCCAGGGTGCTAGAAAAAAATTGCATCTTAGCTTTGATAGCAAAAGAGTTTTTCAGTTATAAAAAAAATAAAACACTGCACAGTTAGTAAATTATTCTGCGAAGACTGCTAGTTTTTATGATTTTGTTCTCTTTGAAACTAACTTATCTGAAGCATTTATCTGAACGAAATTATCGTCATGTTAATATTTTGGGGGGATGCACGTACCGACGTAAAGGAAGTGATATTATTATTCTGTTAAGCAATATTCAGGAGTGGGCATACAACAACTACAGGAAGTCTGCAATACTAAAAATTTTCATTTTCCTTTTGTTCTCTAATTGATCCTATCGCCATTCACCATTAGTGCAGAATTTTATCTCAACGTCCGACGCTAGGCATTTGTACAGAGACGCTCATCCTGACAATCGCAGGTATAAAGGACCGTGTTCTTTTACACAACTCACTCCAGCAAACCGATTGTTCTCAGTTAGGGCTCGATTTAAATCTCTTTTTGATTTGGAAATATGAATAGCACATTTCTTTGGATGCTTTTAGCCCTAGTTTTATTATCTTTTGTATGCCTGGGAAGCACATTCACACCCGGTGCGGGATGTCATATAGCTGAGTGCAAGAAACGTCAGGTGGTACGAAAATACAGCGATCAACAGGTAATTCATTAGTAATGCATCCTCAGCAGTCCAAAAATATGTTTTTATGTAACCCAAGAGGATGTGCTAAGTTCATTGTTTTCTGTTTTGATCAATGGAAATTTTTCTTATCCAATTTAGTAACAGTCAGTTTCAATTTGGCTGAATGAAGATCATGAACTCAATTTTATCATTCTTTCATCACTCATACGCGGTGGAAAACACCCGTCCATGCTGACAGAGAGTACATTAATTTTTTTACAGAGTGAAATGTGTAGTTCTTGTCCATTTGATAAGTATTTATGCCGACTAGAACCCAGTACCCATAGCCTGTCAAACAGCTCTCTAAAATCTCTTTCACGGCTGATAACAGTGTATCGATCAAGATCTTTACCGAACACGTGGTTTATCGAACTTTTTTTCCTTGCTGAGTTGAGAAATTATTCACCGAAGGGGAGGTAAATGACTGTTGTGTCAAAAATCAGGCACGCTGAATAACGAGCGTACCTAAATAAGTAGTAAGTAATTCATCAGCCACTTGGAGCCTCCGAACTGGCTGACCAATCAGCACGCTCTAAAAGTACTATTCTCCATATGGTTTAGACTCATTTCGATAATGTTTTAACCAGCAGGATTTTATAAAGGCATATTGTGACAAAGTTCGTCCATGTCCTGGGGCAAACGGAAAACGAACTCTTCCACGGCAGGAAGCTGTACTGGAGAGGGACCAGGAACGTTTCTGACTTGGAAGCCAATACGACATAGCCAGAGTGATTTAAAAAAAATTGTTTAGACGACCGCATATTTTCCGTAACCCATGAAAAGATTATATGAATATATATTTCTGTAATTATAAACCTTAGATAATAAATTGTGAAGACTTGGAATTATTTCTAGGACTTCATCAACATAGTATCGCGTAAAATATCAATTCCATTCACGAAAATAAGTTTATCAAAGCCTTATATGGATTAAACATTTTTAAATATTTTACCTCTTTTTATCAGAGCTCGCTCGCCATCTTAGCCACTTGCAAAGATTATTACGATATTAGCTAAAGGAACATAAATATTTATTCCAACTAAATTTAGATATAAGATTAAATTAAAATATTACGTGTATATTTGGGTCTTCAATCTTAAATCCGAGATACTGAATTGTGTAGACTTCATTAACATAGTATCGAATAAAAATGCAGTTCTATTTCTCAAAATGGTTTTCATATCTATTGTTTAAGAGCCTTTTTATAGATCATACATTTTTCAAATATTTTATTTTGTTTTTTTCCAGTGCTTGCGTTCCACCCTAACTGCTTATTCAGTTTTTTCCTCCTCCCGGCCGGTTTAACCTTTTAATCCTGTTACGTGCAGTCCATTTGAGTGGAATGTTTATAAACTTACTGGAGTACCAAAGTGCTCTTTCACAGTAATCATAAAATTTTTCTTCGATGAGGTGGCTGAAAACCAAGAGAGGATTAAGTTACCACGCGATCTAATGAGGATTACCTCGCAAATAATCTTTACACAAGCAGCCAAACAGTTGTCCTTTATTCAGAACACCTATTTAGTTTCACTATAGTCAGCGCAGTTTCATCTGATCAAATAAAATTTTATAGTGGCCTTATCTCGATCGCCAGTAATACAGATATACCTATAGCTGTAGACATTGTGATTAAAATTGAGTGCTGTTGCAATCAGTGATAAGCGTTTTCATACTAAGGTGTTATTTGATAGCTTAATGACTAAAAAGGTCATTATTTGATGAAGAAATCTGCGCAACGCCGGAAGTCAGGGGAATGTGTCCACTCACTACACCTACGAGTAAATCTGAATTCTTAAATCACAGCTGAGTCTCTGATCTGACAAGCCATCTGTTCTATTGCATAATTTAGATAGAGAACAATTTTCCTCTTGACTGTCATAATTATACTCATAATGGACAAAAATCGTAAAGAAACCTCGAGGACACTTCCCTGATCGATGCACGTGCCAGTGTAAAGGAAGTGATATTATTTTTCTGCTGAGTAATGCTAGGAGTGGGAAAAAACTACAGGATGATTACAGTACTAAGGAACTTTTCATTTGTCTTTTGTTCACTAATTGATCCTATCGCAATTCATCCATTAGAGCAGCATTTTATCTCACTGCCCGACGCCACGCACTTATACAAAGACGCTCATTAAGTCATGATTCTCCTGAAAATCGCAGATATAAATGATCGTGTTCTCGTCAAAGAGAATGCAACACAAACCAACTGTTCTCAGTTACTGCTCGATTGGAATCTCCTTTTGATTTGGAAATATGAATAGCACATTTTCCTTGATGTTTCTAGCGCTAGTTTTATTGTCTTTTGTAAGCTGGGGAAGAACATTCACACCCAACATGAATTGTCCTGCACACGTGTGCCCAAGACGAAAAGTGGCGCGAAAATTCAGTGATCAACAGGTAAGACGTTAAACGTTTATCTTCAACAGCGCAGTACTCATTCTATTTCGTTTGTTTCGTCTTTGCGAGCAAACATATGAAGCATTTATTGCATTTTATGCAAGCAAAGAGGAATTGCTAAGTTGAACGCGCACCATTTTTATTCTTTTGGGTAACTTGGGAGACGTTAGGTAGCCGCGAGTTTCAATTTAGCTCGATGTATATTTTTATTGAAAATTATCATTTTATCATGGCTCATGGGTCGTAGAAAACGCTTGTGGACAAAGAGTTCATTCAGGTTTTTTACAGAATGAAATAGTTCTTGCCCATTCGATAAAAAAGAATATAAGCATGCCATAAATAAGCAGTACCCATGGCTTGGAAAATTATAAGCACTTTAAAATCTCTGATTAAATAATGTCGATCAACATCCTGACCGTTGTCGAGATTCATCGAATTTTTTCTTCTCATATTTTTTAGTTAGGAAATTGTTCGCCAAAGTGAAGAGGTATAGTTTTCTGTCAGATTCCCTGAATAAACAATGGACTAAAAATTACTTTATTTCTGGCAAAATTCACACATATGGACAAAAACGAAACTGACGAATATCTCGCCGGCTTGGATCCGAACCTCCGAGCTAGCTAGCCAATCAGTGCCCTCTAAAAGCATTAAATATCTATGTGGTATATAGACTTACATCAATTATTGTTTTAACCAGGAGGATTTTATAAAGGCATACTGTGACAAAGTCCGTCCGTGTAACATGGCAAACGGAAAACGAAGTCTTCTTCGCGAAGAAGCTCCACTTGAGAGGGACCGGAAACAACTCTGACCTGGAGGCTAAGATGACCATCACTATAGTTGAAGGAAGGTCGAAATTTATTTAGACGACTGGATATTTTCTTTAACTTATGTATATGATAAAAAAAGATGATGTGAATATTTGTGTCTGTAATTATAAACGCGAGATAGTAAATTGTGAGGACCAAGCATCCTTTTTAAAACTTCAGTCACGAGTATCTAATAAAGGACCGATTCTATTTCTTGAATAAATTTATCAAATCAATTGTCGAAAGCTTATATATGGATAACGCATTTTTAACTATTATTTTGTTGACCAGATTTTGCGTTCCACCATCGACTTTACTTTTAAATAGCCAACTGTTTTGCCTTCTCTAAGTTAAGTTACGTTAGTTGTTGGATTGTTTGAGTGGATTGCGTACGCTTACAAACCAAAGAGCTCTTTCACAAGAGTCAAAAACTTATTTCATCGAAATGACAAATGAAACTTACAAACAGCTGAATATAACATTGCACAGAATATTTATACTAGCAATCAAGTTGCATTCCTTTATTCATATATACATCCTATTAAGTTTCATTTTGGCCAGCTCTGTCTCATCTAGAAAAAAGAAAAGAATTGAAATTTGTGTCTATGCTCTATGGTCAGTCACACATACAAACATACACCCACGCACCCACACTTCCGAGGGTCCCCAATAGGGTTCTTCAATCCGGCGATGCCGACGAAAATTTTTTATCAAAACCGTAATCCCGACGGTCTATACCGGCCAATCCCGATCCCGATCGTACAATTTTGTCTAAGCCCATTTCCTTAGAAGGGCCTTTCCGGTGGGTGATGGTTTTCTTAACCAGCATTGATCCGTTGAAGTCTATGGTCACCGTAAGGCGTCAGGTTACCAAAATGACGATATCGTTAACGTTCATTTTAGAAGTTTTCAAAGTCTTGCACGAATAACGTACGCTAGTCACAATAGCGACCTCCCTTCATTAACCTTCGATCACGGACAAACGTATTGGTACAGGCAGGTCCGTATCAAAGAAACGAATAACAATTTTTAACAACTGCATAAAACACAAAAGGTCACGGCAATCCCATAATTCCATTACAACGGAGATAAATCAGCCTCTTGTTCCAAAGATGGAATGTCATCATCATCACATTTGGGGAATCGTACTCCAATATTCCATCTCCCTCTTCGTCTTATTTTACACCGTTTTCTTGCTGCTCCTCGAGCCCGAGCATTCGAGGCTGACCGGTTCGAATCCGGCTGAATTTCTCTCTGATAGAGGTAAGACGGGAAGTTCCAGCTCTTGCCATCGTTGTTTCCTGTCTGACAGAGAGCTGACGCACTGCTGCAACAAATGTTTACGCCCAGTCCCTCATCTTCCGTATGCTCTGTGGTGCCATCGGCACAGGTGGTAACGGTTGAATTACCGGTATGTTCGACAGGATCCTGGCACGTTCGGGCACAAGATACCAAGAATTTGGATTTGTAAAATATTACGCCACCCAATGGGTTGTCCTCATTAAGCCTCTTTTAGCTACATTTCCAAAGTTACTTGGGTAGTCTAACACCATGAAAAGTTTATCTTTGTGATGCACAACAGAGAGAATATTCTTCGCATCTTGTGTCATGTAATATAACTCAACAGGTTAAGAGCATCATATCGGTATAATTCTGAGACTTTTATAATTCTGAGGTTTTTCAAAGCCGTTAAGCATATCAATTGACGCAGCAGTCTTAGATGCCACGTTACCCTGTGGACCATTGAGGATTTTTGATAAATTGGCAACTTCGCCTATGACATATTTTCATTCCCACGCAATAACTGAAGAGTGTCGCTGAGCAGCCCGACTGCCTCTTGAATGAAAGAACCTGTACGCCTGGTGCTTTTCATGACTGAGACATCCCGGTTCTCGGTTCGTTTAAGTGATTATTTCTCGAGTCCCGCTCCTCAAAATTGCTGATTCCCGCGTCCCTTTCATAATAGCAACCACGCATCCCGCTCCCTTCTTGCCATAAATTCCCGGATCCCGGCCTTCAAATGAGCCTAATCCAGCATCCTGAAAAACCTACTGAAGACCCTCACTTCCGTTACATTGTGATCAATAGTCATTGCTTTAGCAACCAGTGGTAAGCACACATCTTCGGTTGTGTTTCAACAAAAATCTAATTCGATGATACATATTTATTATAGTCTTGCAAAGCCTTTGAGTAGTATACCATAGAATCCCTCGAGTCACTTGTCTTTTCTAGGTTGTGGACACGAGCCGTAAAGAGCATACCAGTGGAATATAGGAGACGACGGAAACATTTCGTGACACACCAAGAGTGTTATAAACTAGCATCCCCTCAAGGGAAAGTGGTAATATTCCTAGCCGCCTCATGCTACAGAAATCCGGATGAGGTCATACAGTAAAGGTACACCTGGCTTGTAAAACATAAGCCATTCACTCCTGCTATCTAGCTCAATTGCAATTCTCCTTACTGCCCGACGCGCAAATTTCCTGTATTCCTCAGAATATAGCGAGTAACTTGAATTAGGTTTCCATTTCGAACCATGCAGTCATTTTACAAGTGGCGCCTTTTTGCTGATCGTGAATAAAATAAAAATAATTGCTTTTTTACTATCTAAACGTAATCTGCAGAAATTTGTTGTAACGTTACCTCAGAATAGTTTTTTTTTTACACATATCAAAGAAACGAAAACCAGGAAGAAACATTTGGTGTCATATGCAATTTAATTGACTTCTAATCCCTCTCAATAAAAGTTTCCTATTAGTGATCCCTCTTATTGCACCCTCCAATTACATCTTATAACAAAAAAAGTCAGAGGTAATTCACCTTTGGCTTTTGATGGCGTTCAGGGTCTGATTGCAACCGAGATCGTGCGCGTAAGAGGGAAATCAGTTAACGATAGGGCATTTTTTGCCATGTAAAATACCGCTATCACCCTTTTCTCTCTTCGCCTCTTTCCCCCCTCCTTAAACCCAACGACATAACTTAAGTTTGTGAGTATGAGCCACCTCTCCTCCCTGGTGGGTAAGGCCAACTCTATGGCCATAATTATAAAAACTCTGAACATAACTTAATTTAGAGTCTTTTTAATTCTATCTGAAGCTAACATCGACTACAAGTTTATTTTTTTCTTACTACAACTATTTTGATATTATTACGCAGTATTTTAAAGACCATTCCTTGATTCTCAATCTGGTATCGGTGTCAGCAGTTACTGGTGATAGTCCGCAGTCTTCTTGAAGTCGAGTTCTTCCTTGAGTTTACGTTCACCTGGGCAGGGAAGCACTTGCTCACAGAAAGATTTGATGACAGCTTGTTGCTTTTCAACAAATTTCACAAATAAATGAACAAATTGATTAGTCAGTGGTCAAATAATTGAGCCTTTAAGCAAATTGTTGGCTAGAAAATCTTGAAAATATTTTTGAACAATTTATACTTCCTAAATGTAAATTAAATATCTTGAAATAAGGCCAATTTTTCCATGTAATGACTGAAAGAGAATATTTATAGGGAAAATTAAAATCCGTGTACAATTGAGGATTCCCTTCATTTAAGTTTTAGTCAAATGTTAATGCTGGAACATTTTATAGCGGAGATGATGGCTTGGCTTTGGCTTTCTAGATGTCTTCACGGAAGAGGCTGTGAGCACTTTAGTATATCTGGAAGCCTTAAGTTAATCAGAACTGTTCTAAAAGTCTAAACAGTTTATACCAATTACGATCTGTTAGTTGGAACTTTCAATTTTCTGTGTACTTGTTTTGTCAAATGAATTGCATTTAACCTTAAAAAACTAGCGAACGAACCATTAGAGATTCGGCCGTGTTTGGCAATTACAAGTATACTTGAAAAATAACAAAAAGTATATGCAATAAAAAAATATTCTCACTTTTTTGCAGCCAGAAATATCAGCAGCCAGTCTTCGGAAACCAGTGTCGGCCTGGGGAACAAACGCATTATTTTGCACCACTATGCTCAGAACCACCGATAGATAAAGAAATACCGAAATAATTTTAAAGTTCATTTTTTGAACTTCCACCGAGCACGCTGCTAAGGAGATTAAGGGCAGTGAAACTACGGATTAAATGGTGGTATTTATATTGGTGATAGGATATAATATTTTTTCACCTTTGATTTTCCTACGGGTACATGATGGACGAAACAATAACCAAGCCATTACTGAGGTCTTTGAGAACAACCCTACTCGAAAATTAGCGATTAATGTTCGCCATTGTAGAGCAATATTTCTTTGTCTTTCAAATTCTGATTTGTGTTGGCTTGCTATCGTTTTGGACCATTAACCTCATTTAATGACAGGAACAACAGTACTTACGGGTGATAATTACACTGAGTCAAACCTGTGATTGGACTGTTGTTGAGTGTCAGTTGTGATCGTGTTCCATGTTTTAAATAATTACCATGCAAGACCACCGGGAAAATTATCTCAATTTTATTAATGATAGTAAGAGAAAAGAGTTTGGAAAAAAAAATCTTCTTGAATTTGTGGGGAAAATGCGGTTGAAGAGGTGAAAACTAGTCAACTTTTCTTTCTACGGTTTTGACAAACAGTCTTATCGGGAGTATTCTGGCGCCAAACTTTAACTGAATGGGTGCATCTTTAAGTAATTCAAGGCCTTGTGCCCCATTTGGAAGCCATTGGTAGTAAAACAGATTTATTTCGTCACTACGAAGCGTTTTTGACGAACAGACTTATTGGGAGTGCACTGGCGCCAAACTTTAACTAAATGGCTTCATTATTGAGTAATTCAAAGCTTTGCGCCCCATTTAAGCCATTGGTGGTAAAACAGATTCCTTTTTTTACTGCGCAGCGGAAATGTTGAATTTGGACACATATTACCCTTAAAGATGTTCAGGTGAAAGAGTGCAGGATTTCCCACCACCATTAGTTTTAAAACAAGATACACTTTGGGATTAAATTAATGGAAAAGGTGGTAAAAAAAGAGCTGTTTCCTCATTAAACACTATTTTCTAATATAGTGCGTGGTTAACCTTGTGGATAAATAGGAAAAGGCGGAAGGTGACCATTATTTTGACTTTTGTGTAGGTTTAATGCCATCTTAATGGAAAAAAAAATCAAGCCTACGAAAATCATCAATAAAATTCAAATTACCTTAATATGATCAGCTTTTTGTTCACGTTCACAAAATCCTCTTTTTTATTCAGAGACTTCTTTCTGTTCGTTTTGGATGTTTTCCCATTCTCTGGTTCTTTCTATACACTAAGTCGTATGAAATATCACAGTGTCTGATATTGGGGGAGATGGAGGGGTAGTTTCTGAGAGATTTTATTCCAAGGATCATGGGTATTTTATCGATGAAGACCACAACCCAAGCCTCATAAGTTTTACATTTAAGTTAGGAGCCCATCACTTGGAGCCTTCAACTCCCATACTGAGCCTATGTCACGGCGTTTTCATAGAACGGTTTATTTTTAGACTATCTTTTCGCGGAAAATAGGCTACTCGAGCTCACTTGGGTCATACGATCCCTGAAACGAGAAGAAAAAAATGGCGGCCCTATGCGGGGACGTATTCATATCAAAAGTACGCAAATTCCGCCTTTCTTTTGCTGTATTCCAGTATTCCAATTCTTCCTTTCCTTATATATCCCACTATCCTTTGCAAATTGTTCACACTTGCGGAAAAAATTGGCAGGAGTGCAGATCATCGTTGTATTTTTATTTGTATTTATTTATTTTTTAATTTTTGTGGATATAAAAGGTCATCCTTCTTCTGATTCTGGCTCCTCTAAAGAAAATTTCATGAAAAGAAACCAAATTCAAGACGATGAAGAGGTGAAATGCCAGCGGTGATGGAGAGCGCGGAAACAAGAAATTGCGTGAGCAAGCTGTGTGCGAGTTGTCTTCATCTCAATAATCTTCATCCACACAGTCCTCAGAGGAAATTTTGCGACACAGGATTGAACCGAAGCGGGTGCAATAAAATGAAGAGCGTTTTTCTAGATCGCAAGATAATACTGCTTTTTCGAATTGGGCTACGATCTTGTCAAATCTATTGCCTATTATCGCTTTGATCACTGAACAGTCAAGAGTCAGGTTCATCTTCACTAAAACTTTCCTCGGAACTGCTACTTCCCGAGGTATTTTCAAAATATTCACACCACAAGTGTCCCAAGCTCACTGTTATTCCTGTTATAAGACGAAGTAAACGCTGCGCACTTCGATTTCGACCGTTGTAGAACAGGAATAACAGTGACGGCAAAGCAAGCTTAAAACGGCAGAGAACGCCGGGAACCACAACTGACACAAAAGATGTGATTAAATTCTATTGATTTTACGTGTAAAATGTTCATATTTCGAAATATTTATCGTTGTAAATTCACCATATTTCGTTCCCCATGCTATTCCTAATACATGTTCAAATTCTTAACGGTTCCTCCCGTAAGTTAACACCGAGTCACACAACATGTGACACTTTCATGAATTAGTCGTTTGCTTTTCATCGAGACGTGAGCTTGGGACGCCTCTTTTCACACGAATCTGCACTCGAACTATCGAAGCCTTGCATCTCTCAGCTGTTTTTCTTTCGATATATTAACGAGTAAAGTTAGAAATTAACAAGGCGCTAATCTTGATTGATCGATGTGCTCTCGTGATCGTGGGGGGTCCTAGTTCGCGGTAAATTCAAACTAAAAATATACTTGTCTGTGAAAACGCCGTGACAAAAATACGGAGCCGTTGAAGGCTCCAAGTGATGGCCTCCTGTCCATTTGTACCTGTCTTTGGAAACTAAGAGTGAGGTAAGATTTTTAACGCACAAAATTCTGAATCAACACAGGAGAAGAGCGTGTTTCTGGTTTTTCTTCCATTGTTTTCGCGACAGTGATTTTCGAAAGTTAGTTGTACAAAGTAATACAATAAAAAATGAGCAAAACAGGTTATAAATTAAAATTCGATTTTAGTTGATTCATTCTCAGTCAACTTCTTTTCTCCTTTCTCTTTCCTTCTAGAAACAGTGTGGTGTGTAGGACTGGAAAGAGTGGTGTAGAAAAACTTCCTTCTTTTGGGCATAATGCCCGAAAACTTCTGTACATAAGCACATAAAAATGTTTTTCCCTGATTATTCAGCCCTTCGTCGACCAAAAAATTAATGATAGGAAGTGAGACAAACCTTCCTTCAACAAGCAAACTCCAATGGCCTCATGTCTGCGCTAAGTTTGGAATACGATTTTTCTTCTCTGTTCGAGAATCAATAAACATAGAACTATCTTTTTTATTATTAGTATCGTCACTGCGACTTGACTGATTTTTCCTAGTCTATGAATGAAATTTTAATTTGATCAAAGGAAAGATCGCCCCTCATACTTGGAAACCTGAGTCAAGTTAAGATCTAACGGCATTGGCGTTTATTATTCAATTCTGATTTTGACAGCCAACTTTTTCCATCCAATTATTTCCAAATAGGAAGGCATGTAGTCCTTGTAGGTGTACCAATTTTTTGGTTAGCATTGAACGATGAATAATAATAATAATAATAATAATAATAATAATAAAAATGTGACAGCTGGGTATCTCTCAGAATATGGCTTCTTTAACGAGCTGAAAAGATGAAAAGCAGTTTCAAGCGCTTTCTTTTCAGCACTCATTAGGCGCATATAAAGGTTTCGCATTTGTTGGTGCTTCGTCTTCCAGATAAGATTTTTAATGTTAATTTAAAACATTGCACGGTCTTAATGTATCATCAATATAACACCTCAGGTCCAAATGGGACACGTGCTGACGCGTTTACAAAAAACACTGAAAGGCACTGGTAAATCCAAAAAGGGAGAGAATCCTAGATGACAATATCACCCGGTTGGTAATCAATCAAAAGCAATAACCTCAGAAGTGACAAAGTTGCGCTCGTCTATAAGCTATTTTGTCTATAGCAACAAAAGTCAGAGGTAATTTCACCTTTGGCTTTTGATGGCGTTCAGGGTCTGATTGCAACCGAGATCTTGCGCGTAAGAGGGAAATCAATGAACGATAGGGCATTTTTTGCCATGTAAGCAAACATCGACTACAAGTTTATTTTTTTTCTTACTATAACCATTTTTATTTTATAACGCAGTATTTTAAAGACCATTCCTTGATTCTCAATCTGGTATCGGTGTCAGCAGTTACTGATGATAGTCCGCAGTCTTCTTGAAGTCGAGTTCTTCCTTGAGTTTACGTTCACCTGGGCAGGGAAGCACTTGCTCACAGAAAGATTTGATGACAGCTTGTTGCTTTTCAACAAATTTCACAAATAAATGAATAAATTGATTAGTCAATGGTCAACTAATTGAGCCTTTAAGCAAATGGTTAGCTTGAAAATCTTGAAAATCTTTTTGAACTATTTATACATCCTAAATGTAAATTAAATATCTTGAAATAAGGCCAATTTTTCCAGATAATGACTGAAAGAGAATATTTATAGGGAAAATCGAAATACATGAACAATTGTAGATTTACTTAATTCATGTTTTATTCAAATGTTGATACTGGAACATTTTATAACGGAGATGATGGCTTAGCTTTGGCGTTCTAGATGTCTTCACGGAAGAGACTGTGAGCACTTTAGTATACCTGAAAGCCTTAAGTTAATCAGAACTGTTCTAAAAGTCTAAACAGTTTGTACCAATTACGATCTGTTAGTAGGAACTTTCAATTTTCTGTGTTCTTGTTTTGTCAAATGAATTGCATTTAACCTTAAAAAACTAGCAAACGAACCATTAGAGATTCGGCCATGATTAGCAATTACAAGTATACTTGAAAAATAACAAAAAGTATTTGCAATAGAAAAAAAAATCTCACCTTTTTGCAGCCAGAAATATCGGCAGCCCGTCTTCTAAAATTATTGCCATTTTCTGCACCGGGGGGAATAAACGCATTATTTTGCACCACTATGCTCAGAACCACCGATAGATAAAGAAATACCGAAATAATTTTAAAGTTCATTTTTTGAACTTCTACCGAGCACGCTGCTAAGGAGATTAAGGGCAGTGAAACTACGGACTAAATGGTAGTATTTATATTCGTGACAGAACATAATATTTTTTCACCTGTAATGTTCATACGGGTACTTAATGGACGAAACAATAACCAGGCCATTACTGCGGTCTTTGAGAACAACCCTACTCGAAAATTAGCGATTAATATACGCTATTGTAGAGCAATATTTCATGGGCGTCTTTTAAACTCTGATATGTGTTGGCTTGCTATCGTTTTGGACCACTAAGCCCATTTAATGACAGGAACAACAATACCTAAGGGTAATAATTAAATTGAATTAAATCTGTGCTTAGACTGTTGTTGAGTGTCAGTTGTGATCGCGTTTCATGTTTTAAACATTTACCATACAAGACCACAGGGAAAATGATCTCAGTTTTATTAAACAAAGCAAGAAGAATGAGTTTGGAAACACATCTTCTTGAACATGTGGGGAAAATGCCTTTGGAGTGGTGAAAACTAGTCAACGTTTCTTTCTTCGGTTTTGACGAACGGTCTTGTCGGGAGTATTCTGGTGCCAAACTTTAACTGAGTGGGTGCATCATTAAGTAGTTCAAGGCCTAGTGCCCCATTTGGAAGCCATCGGTGGTAAAACAGATTCGTTTTGTTACTACAAAGCGTATTTGACGAACAGACGTATTGGGAGTGTACTGGCGCCAAACTTTAGCTGAAGGGTGCATCATTAAGTAATTCAAGGCCTTGTGCCCCATTTGGAAGCCATCGGTGGTAAAACAGATTCCTTTTGTTACTACAAAGCGTTTTTGACGAACAGAGTTATTGGGAGTGTACTGGCGCCAAATTTTAACTGAATGGGTTCATTATTGAGTAATTTTGCTTCTCCATTTGAAAGCCATTGGTATTAAAACAGATTCCTTTTGTTACTGCGCAGAGGTTTTGACGAAAATACTTATTAGGAGTGTACTAGCGCCAAACTTTAACCAAATGGCTTCATTATTGAGTAATTCAAAGCTTTGCGCCCCATTTGAAAGCCATTGGTGGTAAAACAGATTCCTTTTGTTACTGCGCAGCGGAAATGTTGAATCTGGACACAAATTATCATTAAAGATGTTCAGCTGAAAGAGTGTAGAATTTCCCACCACTCATTAGTTTTTAAAACAAGATACACTTTGGGATTAAATTAATGGAAAAGGTGGTAAAAAAAGAGCTGTTTCCTCACTAAACACTATTTTCTAATATAATACGTGGTTAACCTTGTGGATGAATAGTAAAAGGTGGGAGGTGACCATTGTTTATACTTTTGTGTAGGTTTAATGCCATCTTAATGGAAAAAAAAATCAAGCCTACGAAAATAACCAGTAAAATTCATATTGGCTTGATATGATCGTTTTGGATGTTTTTCCATTCTCTGGTTCTTTCTTTATACTAAGTCGCATGAAATATCACAGTGTCTGATATTGGGGGAGGTGGAGGGGTAGTTTCTGAGAGATTTTATTCCAAGGATCATGGGTATTTTATCGATGGAGACCACAACACAAGCCTCATAAATTTTACATTTAAGTTTTTTTTATTGACGATTGTCCATTTGTACCTGTCTTTGGAAGCTAAAAGTGAAAGAATGGCTTTATATCTAGTACTGTTAAAAAAAAACTTCTGTATATAAGCACATAAAAATTGTTTTTCGCTGATTATTCAACCCTTCGTCGACCAAAAAGTTAATGATAGGAAATGAGACAAACCTTCCTTTATTATTTTTCTTCTATGTTCGAGAATCAATAAACATAGAACTATTTTTTATTATTAGTATCATCGCTGCGACTTAACTGTTTTTTTCTAGTCCAGGAATGAAATTTTAGTTTGATCGAAGGAAAGATCGCCCCTCATACTTGACAACCTGAGTCAAGTTAAGATCGAACGGTATTGGCGTTTATTATTCAATTCTGATTCTAATTCAATTCAATGTGACAATTCGACAGCTGGGTATCTTTCAGAATAGGGCTTCTTTAACGAGCTGAAGTGATGAAAAGCAGTTTCAAGCGCTTTCTTTTCAGCACTTATTGGGTGCATATAAAGGTTTACCATTTCTTGGTGCTTCGTCTTTCAGATAAGATTTTTGATGTTGATTTAAAGCCTTGCATGGTCTTGGCGTATCATCAATATAACACCTCATGTCCAAATGGGACACATACAGATGCGTTTACAAAAAACACCGAAAGGCACTGGTAAATCGAAAAAGAGAGAGAATCCTAGATGACAATATCATCCGATTGTGCAAAAACTTGGTAACGATCTTTTGCCTCCACAGCACAAATTTTGAACATCTTGGATAATATATGCATGATTTATACCAAGCCTTTTTATTTTTGTAGTTTATTCACCGAAAAATAGGAAGCATTTGTGCTAAATTCACTTTGAGAGTCATTTGAGGAGCTGGTATATACATAACTCTTGTCTCTTTAGAGAATGGACGAGAGTATCTAAGAATTCCAACTTGGTTTTCTATTTCTGCGTTGATCAAACAGATCGAATTCGATTTCAAATCAAATCATGTTCAAGTTCAGTGAACTTGAATATGAAAACCCGTTTCAAAGATGGCTTCAGGGAAAAATCAAATGATCCTGAATATAATACGTATGAAGCTAAGTAGCAGGAAGGGTTGTTATGCAGTTTTGGAGGCTTAATTATCTTCCCTCAATAACTAGCTTTTTATTTATTTTTTTTTTTCATTTGGAATGATTTATTGTTTGAAACTGCTGATTCTCTCTTTTACATCCGGAAAAAAGTAGTTTCTTGAAAAGAAAAGCTTTCGTGACCAGTCAGAAATTAACTGTGTGTTTCTCAGAAAAAAGACTGTGATATTCTGGATTTCAGATAAAAATCTCGTTTCCGCTTAATTTCATGACTAAATGTCACGGTAAAAAGTGAGGGCGCAAAACAGAGAGATGCCATCGATAAACTGAAGTAGTAGTCATTCAGTTCTTAAAATGCGTTTTAAAGTCCAAGAAGATAAGAAACGTCTTACATTAGCCAAGGGTCAATGCTTCTAAAAATTCATCTCCGGTAGCGAAGAGAAACCTCTCTGATGTGATATATGTCAATTTCAAGAACTGGTGATAATTTTTACAATGGAACGCTTCAAAAGTGCAAAGAACAGCTAGAATTATTTATATCGTGTTCGTGACTGCCTTCTTTTTTTTCTTTTTTTTTTTTAACTCAACTCTTAGTGATTGTTGGAAAATAAAATAATCAATCCATGAATTTGTTATGTAGAGCTTAGAAAATCCTGTAAAAAGAAGGCATGAAAATAAGGGACCAACATCACAATATCAACACTTTACTTCTGTTCTACAAGCTGGAGGCTTCGAGTTTTAAAGTGTTTTGGTCATATTCTAAAACATTATACCGTATGGCCCTAGTTTCCTTTTTTTTTTGAATAATGACAAATTCTGCATCAGAAAACTGTTTTTAAAACATACTTTGTGGAGGTTTTATACTGCATGCTTCATCTTGATTTTTTTTTCATAAGCATACTTTTTGTTTTGTTCTCTTTATCGCTCAGCATTGGATATATCGAGAGGTCATGGTGAAGATCAAAACTGTTTAAGGTGATTTGTAGAATTGAAAACTGGAGTAGAGTATCATATTGAAGAAACAACGATAAAAGACTGACCGAAATCTGTTAGCAGTTCTACCCGTTTCCCAATCTTTGTAAGTGTGGAATTACGGCTAAACGAAATTCCTATTTCAAAAGGCGTATAAAAGCAATGATTATTTTACAAATACCAAAATCCCTATCAAAAATTCTCTTATCCCTACAGAAACAAAAGACGGTCTCAATAGGTTAACCGGCAGCCGAAATACAGCTGAAAAAGTTAGCCGTTAGGCGTAAAAGTCGACAAAAATTAGCCGATACCCGTAAAAAAGTTAACCGTAAAGGCAACAATGGAATCACATCAACCGGTAGCCGTAAAATGGCCAAAATTTTGACCGTTAGCCGTAAAAGACCCTCACAAAACAGCTCTTAAAAAATCATTTTCCATGTGTGAACTTTTCGAATGATATTTAAAATGAAGAGTAAGCAGAACTCGTTGTACCTATTCTTCTCTGCCGGATTTCCCACGTGTTACTTGAATTAATTCAACGCACAGAGTGGGGTCTGGTGCTATGCGACTCCGTGAAGTCACAGTTCCCCTTTGGAGCCTTGGTAACAAGTATTGTTAGGAAAATTTTCGCGTTGCATGATTACGACAACTTCTAAGTCTCCAAATTTCTAAAATGAAATCTAAACATCATTTCGAATAAGTTTGTCAGTGCAACCCTTGTGCTTGCGTAAAATTTTGTTGTTATGGCTTCCGCCATTGTGACTGTGGCCACTATATACCATCAAAGAGAGGGTTGGTATTCACTGCATGTTTTGGAAGTGTAGAAAAGAGGCGCGGAAATCGGATAAATCAGTGCCGATGTTTTGGTATTGTAATCGATTCCTCCGCTCATCTCACGAGAGAGTGACATCTGGTATCAAAAGTAATAACCTCAGAAGTGACTAAGCTGCGCTCGTCTAAAAGCTAGTGGTCTTTTGTTGGCGGTACTTACAAAATTTTTACTATCTTTCTTTTATAACTTTAAGGCAATTAAACGCTTTGTTTCTTTTTTTGCTTCTCTTTTTGTTCCCCTGTAGCTATATTTTTGTCTCGAAATTTCGTAACACCGTTAGGGTTCCATAGGGCAAGAAATGAAAACTTTTTTTTTCCAATTCTTCTTAAAAGCATTGGTTACAAATTCTTTGAAACAACGAAGTTTTCATTAACTGTTATCGGTGAATATCAGCCATAATATTCGGATATTACTTTACGAATGTTAATCACGCAAAACTCCGTTGTCACTTTTGCTTTGTAACTGTGGAAATCATATGCCCTGCAATAACACGAACAAAAGCTCGTTGAAGGAGGTGATGAATTTTGTATTTATCCTCAGATCTACAGGAATCACTGAGCCTCACGGGCAGATTATAATTGATAACGCTTTGTCTCACTTGTAGTGCATTTCAAGTACATGATTAAGATAACCTGTCTGCATATTTGTTTTCGTGTGGAAGATTATGTCCATTGTCAAGAAAGGTAACTTTAATGAGCATTTTAATGACCGCTGAAAACTGGAAAAATGCCAATTGAGATCGAGAAGTTTTCTTTTATATTTTTTAACATTGGAACATACTTTAAAATTATAGCTAACGGTGATTTTTTTTAAAAATTTGCTTCTAGCCTCGGAGAAGAATGAAGAATGTACGCAAGTGATTTTTACGTTAATCGAAAAGTCCCCTACTAGAGTTTCGCAGCGGGACAAATCGGAGGCTATGATAATTTAAAAATGATTTATTTAATTTTCAGGTAATTTTTTTGTGTGTATTATTCGGTGCCATCATGTCTAGATAATTTTATTCCGTAAGCACACAACTTTCGTGAAAAGTTATTCGAGAGCAGAAGAAGCTTTCCTTACCCAAAGACCAATTCCGTCAATAATTCCTTAAGGCATAATAATGTGTAGGATGGAAAGCGGAATTCTCTACCTTTAAACCTTTAATTTGTCCCTCAGGAAGCAAAAACAAATCAAATGAAAGATATATTTTTGAGTAGTTTCTTGGTCGAAATGGAAATGTTTGAATTTAGGTATGTTTTGCACAAAGATTTTGAGATCATATCTACACACATGGACACTACAAAATTTAGTCACAGTTTTGTTGATTCCTCTTTCGAAAGAAGAAGAAGAAACAATGGTATTTTCTAAAAATCAATACATACTACCACGTTTCAGTTTATCTATTTTCTTTTTTTATGCTAAAATGCATTGTAGGTGCATTGACAATGAAAGGTATCGTTTAAATGATTGTATTCTCTCTCACAATTCCCAAGAAAGGGATTGACTGTATCAGCAGCGTGATCTGAAAAATTCTGCAGAGTCAAGCCTCAATGAAGTGATACAGTGAGGTAACCATTGCTATAACAATTAAAGTAAATTAGTGATCAAGAGTATTTGCTAAGTGAATTCCACAATGCACATAAAAAACCACCAAAGCACTTAAGGCCGACTTATTTCACATGAAGTGTAAATATCGTTTTAATTTCCCCAAACGGAAGGCTTAGTGTAGATGGACGCAACAAATGGAAAGATAATAAAACTTTCATTTAGATTAATTTCGAACAGTTAGCTTTCTTCGAGTGATAAAATCAGCGGTTAAAAAAAAAACGCCCTCTTGGGGATGAACTGGTCTGATACCGCTGTTGATAGGATGATTCTAAACTGAATAACGACATCCTCCAACAAATGAACAGTGCGTAGAAAAATTTATGTTAGAGAAGTGTTGACAGGGATGTACCCTTGAGATCTAAGGGAAGTTTCCAGTGCGATAATACCACAGTGCTAATGAAATTTAGAGCAATAAAAATGATTAGTTTCTCACTGCGAGTGAGGAAGTGGAGAAGGAAGCAAAGATGAGATAAAGAATAAATTCTATTAATTTGACCATTTTTGTCCAAACGTAAGTTAGTATATACGTGGTTGATTTCATTATCTAGCAAATCTCGTGTTTTCAATTTTCAGGGCACGAATTCCGGCTGGAGAGTGTCTAATTTCATTATAAAAACCGATGGCTCTAGTAAGAAGCTTTACACATTCGTCTGAAGTAAAACCTCTCGCATAGAGCTGCACTCCTTTGTATTCTCTAGGAACATATAACTGAAGATGAATTCAAAAGTGTTCTTCTCTTTCTTTGTTGTTGCTCTGATTTCGTCGTTGTTTTGTCATCAGAGCCAAGCGTTTAATGCTGGAATGGGAGGCATGGGAGGAAAACGGCAATTTGAAAGCTGTGTGGAGGTAACGAGTCATCTCGTGATACAAAAGGACATAATCTGACTTCTTCACAAAACAGTGATTTGAGTTGTAATTTTCGAAGTTTTCATTTTTATCGTTTATTTTAGTACATTTTGAGGAGATCCAAGGAACATTTTAAAATTTTAAATGCGCAATACCATTTCGATCGGCTCGAATTATATCCTATTTCGCAGTTTTTCGGTTTAGTCAAACCTCATCAATGTTTTCCCACTCTGGTAAACTTTCACCACACGGACCATTTCTGTTTTTTGGTAGTTTCATACGACCTAAAAATAGTTGATCTTATCGATTCCGTTTGCCATAAACACCATATGTTTGTAGTTACTAATAGCTTATACATTGTACCAAGCTTTTATTTGCCGTCAATGTGTTAAAACACTTTTTTTTGAGGCAATTAAGATGAGCTTAGACTAGGTTAAATTAAAAACTTTAGTTTTATGCCCTGTTTCTCCTCACTCGAAAAGTACACGAAAACGTCTAATGCGAAATTGGTTTATTTATTCGGTAGATCCAGTAAATGAGAGACCAACATTTGCTTCGCTCGAGGGATTTCGGTTGCTCAAAAAAAAAAACACCTCTTGAAGGGAGGCTTAGAAACAGCAAAGTATGTCAATGTTCAGACTTTCAGTGGTTGTCTGGATCACTAAGTTACCCAACAAAATAATTGCCTAGATTTACAAGCTCTTGAGGGAAATTCTCATCGTAAAGTGAATTCAAACTAAAGTGCTATACGCTTTTTGTATCCGGTAAGACTTTTAGACACTCAACGACAAATTGTAGTTAATTAATTTCATTTCATCAACTCTCTTTTCTATTTTATTTCTAGACCGCAAATCGACTTCAGCAATTGTGTTCCATAGCCGCGACTGTCTGCCCACGAGCTGCAAAGCGAGAAGAACATCATGAACATTAGCTTGACTATACTGGAAACTTAACGCTCAACTTGCAAACGCGCTGATTCCTCTATTGACAGAACCAAATGAATGCTGCTGTAAAGAGGAAAAAAAGCTTCAAATGGATCTAGTTTTAAACCTTTTAGCATTAGAACACGTACCAAATACTTGTGATGTAGAATAAAGCAATTGATGGCAGAAAGGAATAAAGTAACGGGTAAAATGTAAATATGATGTTGCAGTGTGATGGAGTTACTTGAGTTCTGATGCACAGTCTTGAAATTTTTTATTTGATAGTGGAAAACCAGCTTTATCTCGAAGCTTATTTGGCCACTATCGATCACGTACTCCACTAATTTCATGTTGAGCGATAATTTGTTTTCCTCACTCTAAAATCATTTCAACAAATGGCATAGTATGCCATTTGTTGTTTGTCGGGTGACAGAGACAGAGACGGTCATGTTTAACCCTCTGAGTAACATTAGGTTTTATATACAAATTAGTATCTCGCATTGCAGTTACGTCAGATTCGGAATCCGTGGTCTTTGTCAATTATTAGACAAGGTATGTGGAGCTGTTGATATAATATTATAACATGAAAATTCAGGTATCTAGAAGCTATACTTGAACATCAAGTTTAATAACGATTTCACATTCGCAGAAAGTTTGAACTATGGTGTAGGGTATACGGATTAGTAACGCTACAAATATAACTAGCCTTGCAGTAACAATCAAGACACACACCACTGTGTATGAACATGAAAGAAGCTTTAGGATGATTGAAGGACTTGAATTACCCACTTTGCATCGCGCGCCTAGCTTCTTGTTGTTGTCCGGGAACTCACTTAATCATTCTTCCCTTATATAGGAATCGTGGATCGCCCAACGAAAATTTGAAAAACACACAGATATTGCCGACTTTCCGGTAATCATACTTGTAATAATACAGGCTGAGTAACAAAAAAAAAGAGAGATCGAAAGAAATTGAGAGACAGCTTGTGTTAACACATGTTCCTTCTGTAATAGTGCTTAAATACCGAGATATATGTAGCTATAACGAACAAAAGCCTCAAAAATTTTATCAAACTACTTAGTTATTTATTTTATTTTTTCTGAGCAGGTTCATGGATTTTAAGTGGTCTATTAATCAATTTTCGGCCGCCTGGGTTCAATACACTGGACTACTGATTACTAGAATTAAGCATCGAGGTAAGTCGCGGCCGGGGCTTGTTAGTTAAGGAAAAAGGTGAAGAAACAGATTGAAACGATATTGAAACTTTTTTATTATTAAATTTCTTAGAACTCTCTTTCCAAATAACGCTCTTTTATCGATTTCGCACATGCATTGACTCTATTAATAGAACTACTGTAGCTTTTAATGTTAATTTGGCATCTGCATTTTACCTTTAGAGGAATTAGATTAGATTCAACCCCCAAAAACATCCTCAGATGTTTAGTCTCTACTTCGATGGAATAGGTGGTTTTGATATTGATCCGTTTATTAAGTGTTTGCCCTAATACATTTTGTCTGAGTTTCCAATTGAACGGGAAGATAATTTGGTTTTCTCATGAACCGAGTTGATGATGTGAATTGGTCACCGTAAAGAGTTTCTAAGCTGACGTTTCAAGCTTTAGCCCCTCGTCAGAGCGAATGAAAGAATTGTTGGTTCTGTTTGTGTTTATATGTAGAAAATGAAGTTACGCTATCGGTGAAAACATGGAAACGAGAAACAATAAGAATACTAGTTGAATAAAAGCGTTCTTTGATAGCGTGGGAATAAGAGTGCCGATTTGAAAGATGAACTTTTGTTCGAGATTTCAGGGGACTTCCGAAATGCCTAGATGTAGGGCCGGAAAGGCCGCAGACTGCCTAATGTTGCTCAGAATGATTACGGAGATTAAAGTGTCTTGCGACTGGTTTGGATGCGTCCTTGTCAAGGTTTCATGGAATTTTGTTGTTTTATAATAAGGTTCACGAGAAGAAGTAGCAAAAGCGAAACTCAAAATTAAACATTCAGCCGGCATCTCTCCTTTCCAAGCCTATGTTCCTGCCCTGACTGGCCATTACAGTGCCAACCTTGAAGTATATCGTTGTGATTTCCATCATCGTTATAACAATACCTAATAAGTATCTTATTAAAATCCAAGCATTACATGTTTGGGCTGAGCTCTATCCGTAAGGTCTTTTAACCACAAATCTGTTTTTACTGCCAAACTTTTTTGCCAACTTTCATGGCAAAAAGAGAGTTAAGATATCTGTTTTTAAAGTCACGTGTTGAAAGCAGCTAACAACTGATTGACTCACGGTTATGAGCGCGCGCTACAATTTGATCGATGGGTCTGAAATTCACTTCACGGACCTCGAACTTTATAAGTTTAATAAGAGGTTCTATGCATGACATCTGCAGTTGGGGGTTTTACCTTCCGCTACTGTTGTGTTATGAACAGCACTTTTGCATTGTCTGTTCATTGTCCTCCACAAGGTCTCTCTTCTTCACGCAGACAGGGGCGTATGGAGAGGTACTAGTAATGGTACTCTAAAAGACGTCAGCAAATGGAGCAAATAAGCCCTCTGGTACTGTTATCGGTATGATATCTATGACAGACATGATCATGGTCTCTGCGTGGTCCCATATCACCTTCACCTTGGTCTTGTATTATTATTTTCCCTTAGAATTACCGAAAATTGAGGTCACTGATGGTCGTGAATTTATTTTTGAAAGCTGTCATCCATTTTCGACAAGAAGAAGACATTTCCACTCTTCTTTCAACATGCGACGTAACGTTCTCTTTAATTTTCTTTTGTGTTTGCCGGCTCTTGGAGACCAAGCAAAAATAAATTCCATATTTATGCAGGATAAAGTCCTTTTTTCAGAAAGCAAGCCTGGATACTATCCTTTAGGGTTTTTACGTTCATATATTTTTCCTTATCTTAATCAGTGGCTTAGGAAAGATGCGTATGACAACCAAAGCTTGCAAGTCTTTACGCTAAGGATCAAGTATGTAGTACTTTAGGGAACTATGCCGCCTGCATCAGAAACCATTATACTGTATCGCAATGTCAGTACCTTTTTCTCTTTTTTTTTCAGTTATTTTCTATCCAACATAACATAATTTTGTTACTGGACGCGTTCGCCAAATGATCGACGAATTAATTTCAGTCGTTTTTGTTGCGATTGAACTGACTAATTTACTTTGCAAAAGTAAACAAAAGAAGGAGAGTTTTTCTTTTGAAATATATTAGCTCTGTGGGACGTTTAATCAAACACACCGCTCAGTTCAGTGTTCACAGGAAACACAACCTAGCGACAGCGAAACAAAGACAATCTATCTCTTGCACATCTGAAAATTTTCAAAGAAAATTCTGCCATTGAGCCGGCACCTGCGGCTATCCTGAACACTTTTAAAGACTGTGATCATTACATTGCAATTACTAAAATGAACAGATAAGGACTCGATAGTCGGTCAACTGCAATTTGTACTCAATTCACATATTCTTGGTTTATTTGTTTGCCTATAGTGAATTCTCGATGCTCTTTTTATTTTGAAAGGCCACAGTTCATATTCTATTCTGAAAACAAGCTCCTGAATCAAATATTATATTTTGAACTTTCAGTTTGTACTTTGAGAAAAAACTTGTTAAATATTTAATGCAATTTTGCTGCAAATAATTACGTTTTATAAAATTTGACTAATGTTTTTATTTGATGTTCATTCAAAGGTCGTATAATGAAAAATCAGCTTTTTATATAAACAACAAAATTCCAAATTTGATGATGGAAAAAAGGAAAGTCTAATTAACGTTATTTAAGCAAAATGGCAGAAAAAAGTTTTTAGGATAATGTACTTAGTTATTTTATTAGTTGATATTTGACGTGATATCATAAATTCTCTTGTATTTTATCGCGTTTATTCCCGCTTGATTATTGTATTTTTGAAGAAATCCAATTATCAATGTTTTTATCATTTGCGGAGGAAAATCAAATTGGAAAACGAAAATAAAAGGAAATTTAGACCACACTGCATTACTGTGTGTTAATAAACATTACGAACTCACATTTTCCTGAGTCCTCAAAAAATAAACCAAACAAAAAACAGAACAGGCGTCCCTTATGGGAAAGCCGCATCTCAAACCACACTGAGCTTACTAGGCCGAAACAAGAAAAACAAGGACGTTTATTTCTATTTCTCTGTAGTGGAATAAAAAATAGCAGCAAATTATTTATATTGTACAAGGAGAAATCCTCTATCGCACGCGTAAGTTTCTCGTAACTCAATATACATCTCATCTTCCAACAAACTCGCTTTTCCGTGGACGTGTTAACGTGTTACTTGTCTTCGCTAGCTACCACAGTTGTTGTACCCAATTTTAAGTCTAACGTATATCATATTTCTCATACGAATGAACTCGAACAGGTTTTATATTCAAATCGTTAGAAGGAATTTATTTAGGGGTGGAGTCATGATCTTAGTTGGATGCCGGATAATCTGACGCGGATCGATATAATATTCTAATCTTTTCCCCCGCATTAAATATTGGTGTAGAATGTGGTAAAAATTCCCTGTAGCTTATTGTTGTTTTACTGTTTCCCGAACTTTTTTTTTCCAGACAAGCACGCTCATAATTATTGGTGAAGATAAATGTTTGTTTGTAAATCTACGCCCGTCTTTTTGTCTTCTTTTTAATGAAATTAAGATATGTTTATGAAATGCCTCGCGAAGTTTTTAACCCATTTACCTCCGTAGGTCTCATCTTCAAAATTCTTAATTTATCTCGCAAAGTATTGTCTTACAATCGTATCTATTCAAATTTGATAATTAGAAAGTTCAAGATAGCAGACTTAATGGAGCCGTAACGACAACATCAAGCGGAAATGAGCGCAGTTGAGTTCAGAAATTTGTATTTAAAGACGACTTCAAACTTGCCAGAGTCTAAAATCGCCATAGGACTGTTCAAACCTTACAACATAAGTAGTACTATACCATTCCTCTTCACTTGCACCATGTGCTCCATGAGGTTCCTGTTTATAACCCTCCTTCTTGTGACTGTCCTAACAACTCAATGTGAGGCGTTTACGGCTGGTTCAGGAGGCTATAACGGCAAAAGATCTAAAGTACGAAAGCAGGTATATTGTAGAATCGAACACAGTTGCTTGGTCAAACTTAAGTTTAAAAACCAAATCCGATAACATCACGTAACATATTTCCTTAGTCGAATTATAATCTTGAGTTTATCAAACGAAATTTCTGCCGAGGTGGTCGCAACTCTTACCGAACCTTATATTACTGGTGATAATAGCGCCATCTTTCTTGAAAATGCTTCCGTAATAATTATTTTACACAGGAAAAGCTAGACATAACATCAGATCAGGCTTTGGAAAAAGTTTCTAGCATTCATCAAAAGTAAATGTATAACACTCCAGGCTGTTTCAACAATTGTAGAGTGTACAGTGATATGATTTTGCTACCTAATTCACTACAAAATGTATCTTAAACCAAATTCAATTTTATTATCCTCGATTCAGGAAGTTGGCCTTTCTACTCAGGTTTTACAATATGTTTTATCACGATATTTTGTCTGGCAGAGTTTGTGGTAAGCGGGTGTTACGCCCAAATATTAAAAATTAACTCATGAATTCGTGGCTCGATTAAAAATAGCTTTGTACGCCTTGCTTTCCTATGTATAGTCCCGGAAAAACGATGATACGTTAATTAAATATCAACCTTTCGTGCATTAGGAAATACGATAGGAATCTGTGATGAAGATAAGTAGAGTAATGAGAGAACAAAGTGTCCCTTTGGATTTGCATCCCAACAAAATAAAAAGATACTGGATTTACTTTTAAGCTTAGTTGTGACTCACTACTCTCTCTTTATGATCCACTTCAGACTACGGGGTGAAAAAGAGATATTGTACAAAAGCATCAAGTACGATTTAGGACATCCATACCTTAAAAATGACATAAGTGGCAAAATACAAAAGATTATCGTAAAAAAAATCTTGACAGGAAAATTAAAAAAAAAAAACTAAGAAAGTTGCAAACGGCTCTCCGGAACTATATGTGCATGGTATAAAACGTTTCAACAACGACAACAACAACACAAGTTTATTATGTCCTACGCTTAGCTATTCAGTTGTGACATTACACAATGAAATGAGACACCAGCTAATTTTCAGGTATTCTATATAACTCAAAATTAAATTCAAAGTAAAAACTATAACATATGTATGAACATTCTAAGATTTAAGAAAGTAGATGTTTTTTTAGAATTTAGTTTTCTTCACTGATGTAAATTTTTGAAGCTAAATTCGGTTTGAACTGTTTATTTTTAAGAGCTATGAGCTCATGGATATGGTGCTATAGAATTCCTTTATTCATCATTTAAGAATATTCTCATTGGTTATGACTTTAAACCAGCATTTTCTTTTTTGTGATCTGTCCAACAGAGTGATCAAAGCCTTGAAGCAATTTGTTCAGCTGCAAGAACTCACTGCCCAGAGTCCAAGAGGTCTTTGGAAGAAGAGAACTATGCAGCAAGGGGAAGATTCCTGTCTTAAATAGTTACGTGTTCACAATGTTGATAACTATCAAACGAGCTGCGTAGGGGACATTAGGAACACAATATTAAGCTGAATATCGTGATATTCTTCTTTGGAGTTGCTGGCATTTTATGTTAGCATAAATTAAACGAATGCTATCCGATGAAACTGCCAATAAAATAAATTAACAAATGTTACAAAGAAAAAACCCCGCGTTTACGAGTTTGTGGCTTCGTTTTATGGATAAATGAATAAAGGGGGTAAGTTTCTAAGAAACTGTGTTGCTACGTCGATGGGGAATCAAACCTTCGCTTTGACGAAGGGCCAACGCTCGAAACTTCAGCTTTAAAACTTGCCATACGTTGGCCAATTTGCATTATCAACCCAATTGACTAAACCAAATTATCTCATTTATGGATAACATTATTTCTAGCAGATATGGTTATAATTAACATCCGAATGATCGCCTTAGAGTAAAAACGTGCAAATAAAACATTGCAGATTAATGGGACTCCTGGCTTGAGTTTGGCAAATCAAGCACTGACCTCATATGCAAAAGAATCGGGGCCTCTTGGGTTTTAGAAAAATGGGATCCTTATGTATGTGTACAATGACAAACAATCAGTTACCGGTCGTCAAAATTGATAAATCTACGATTTTTTCAACATTTTAATGAAATAGTGCGCATCTGCTCTCGATGCGGGGTGTTACCCAGAAAAGGCGGGTGGCGGATTGCTTGGTGGAAAAAAATATAGCGCCAAGCGCTTTTTTACGCAATCTTGATTGTCCAGTGCTGAGGAGAGACATCTCAGGGAAGCATGTCACAATAGCTGTTTTTCCCTGTAATTGAGAAACCCTGTATGTAAGAACCAGAGCTGCCTAAAGAGACGCAGCTTATAAAGAAAATGATATTGTTTTGTTCTTGAAAATCTCAGGCTTGTAAATATAGTTTCCTTGTGACATTTCTTCAAACCATTAAGCTCAGACGGAAAATCCAAAATTCACGGAGGGTGGCATTGGATTTTCAGTTTTGCGGTTTCAGCTTTTTTTGTTTAAATCGGTTTTTCGTTTTAGCGCCATAAAACCGCGGTTTCCGGTTTTTCAGTTTTTTTAGCATTTGGTTTTGAGTTATTGTCAAAAATACTAACGGGTTTTTCGATTTGTTATCCAATGTGGTTTTTGGTTTTTACTATTCGGGTTCCAGCTTCTCTTCGATCGATCTAAGTGGCAGTTATGCACCCCCAGTTATCTCGATTAGCCGCGTAAACGCAAATGTTATTGAGAGGAAGGTGTGACAAACCAAAGCCACCAAAATAACTTCGAATAGTTGAAATATCTTAGGGATCCGTCGGTGGTTAGGCGTCTCGAATAGCGCCTGAGACTTTTTAACCTTATAACGTGTAGCACTTACGTCGATCGGTTAGCAAACTATGGCTTCCAATGTGCCTCAAGCGCTGGCGACGGAAGAAGCTCAAGGACCTCAAGAGGCAATTATGGATTGTGTAGCGTTTTTTTACGAGGAGGAGAAAGGCGGAACTTCATGCGGTTTTTGGTTTTGATCAATTTTTTTTTCTCTTTTGCGGTTTTGCGGTTTTAGATGATTTTTCCGGCTACGGTTTTGCGGTTTCTAAGAGGACCCCAGTGCCCCCCTCTTCACGAGTTGATCTCACTGTTTGTTACGGACCTCAGTTTAATTCTTTCTGGCTGCATTAAGAAACTGAGAAGGAAGCCTTTCAGCTAGATCTTGCATACTTAAAAACAGAAGATTTTGCTGATCCAAGTGACATGCTGGACAAATTTCATCGTGGAACCTAATAATGACGTAACGCACCATACTCAATCATTAGGTCAAATGACTAAAATCACAATAAAAACTTCCTATTAACGATTTCAGCGATCTTCTTCCTTCACATTGGAATTATGGAAATCTTGTTAAACAAACGTAAAAAAAGTAAATATTTCTGAGAAAGAAGACAAAACAAAGACCGTCGCATTTCAAACTTTTTATCTCGCATCTCTACGAAGACATAACACATTAGTTTGCTAAGGGAGTTTTAAGTCTAACCGAAGCGTTCTAAAGTTTCTATCTGTGTCTGGTGACTGTTAGGGTCCATCTTAGTCTAAATAATCTTCTGGTATGCTGAAAGGGAAATTATAACCTCCAAACGCTCTTAAACTAGAGACAGAGCAGCTTAATCAGACACAGCTGGGTCTCTTTTCCCAAGCCCTGGTTTTTTGAATATGGACGGTGGAATGTCTGCACCAGACATTGTTTCTCGTTTTCCTTCCCAGGAATTCAACCTAGTGATGGCCAGTGGAGTGTCTGCACCAGACATAGTTTCTCGTTTTCCTTTCCAGGAATTCGTCCTAAAGATGGACGGTGGAATGTCTGCACCTGACATTTTTCCTCGTTTTCCTTTCCAGGAATTCATCCTAGAGATGGACTGTGGAATTTCTGCATCGGAAAAAGTTTTTCTTTTTCCAAATTCCGAGATTTGAACGCCAGACTGCGGATTTACTGCATCATTTCCTTTTTTCTGTTCTCCCGAATACACAATTTGTTGCCACACCAGTGTTATTTGTAACAGAATAAGCAGCAGAGCCATGCTAAAAGATCAAGGAAAAAACCTCTGGTTTGATTTGCTTTCATAAGGAGACAATATATATATATATATATATATATATATATATATATATATTATATGTATATGTATATATAAATTTCTAGAAGTGTATGCTTTACTGCGTTAAACGAACATGACCCATGTATGAATGCTATATTTTACCGACATGTATGATTCGTTTTACTTAATTCTGTGCAAAAATGGATATGTTGAAGGTTTAAAGTTATCAAATTTTTACGACCAAGGCGTCGTAAATAGGCCGAATATGGATGAAACCAAAAAGGAAAGCAAATTTAGACTGACTGGATCTTATATTTCAGGTCCCGAATCTTAAAGGTGTAAGGAAATACATACTAGCGAAAACTTTGATGCACCAAAATGTATCTAAGCGTCTATACTGGAGTGTTACCTCGTACATCGAAAAGAAGTGTCACTGACGTATGACAAATGACCTACCTTATCAATCAAGCCGCAATGTTGCCTTTTAGATAAGAAAGATCTGCTCCGAGCCACGGTTACTACTGTCCTAAAAGCCTAACTTCAGAGAATTCCCTTTATAAGAATCCTTGTCCTGATCAAATTTATATATGGTCTAGATCGTATTTCGTCGTCTTAGCGAAAGTTAAATGAGATAAGATTATTACGTAGTTGCTTTTGTACAGGAAATCTCTTGAGTTTTAAATTCATGTTTTAATTATGGGCTGTACAGACTTGAAGATGCCGAAAGGGAAATTGATACGATAAACAGAAAGAATTTCTTGCGTTATAGAAAGCTCATGTCGAACTTAACAAAGCAAAGGAAGTGCATTTCATTTCTTAGTATCTCATGTAAAAAGCTAATTTGGCATAAAGTACAAACTTGGCAAAGAGGTCTGTCTGCGACCATATTCTCACAGCAAACCGAGGAAGTTTAGAATTAAATGGAATTATATAGCTTCATAATTTTGTGTTTCCTATGCCCTGATTTCTTCACTCCAAGTAAAGGAAATAATTACCGGGAACATATCATTATTCCTTCCTTCCTTCCTAGATTATTTGCCCCACTGCGCGTGGACTCATCTATTCCTTATTATCATTTTTATTAAAACTTTTGCCATGATGAATCATATTACACTTTGGATGAAAAGTCGTGATCAGGCAACAAAAAAATCGGCTTACCATTAAGAGCGCAAGTGGAATGGTGCCGACAAGACCTTAGGTCTTCTTTGTTCCTCTACATGGGAGCGAGGAAGTTTTCTACATTTGTGGAGCCGGTTTGTCAAAAACCCAATTTCAAAGTTTCATATTTCTGTTCGGTAATTAATTGGACTCATTTTTTCTGAGCTTAACTTTGCTCTTCCTGTTTTTGTTCCCTTACCTAAAGAATGACTTGCAAGCTGGATGTATCATACTTCTCAAAAAAACTATTTCAATATGTTGTCTGATGCTATGTCTTTCGCGTAAATCTTACAGAAAAATGTTTTCTGGGGTTAAAAAAATTCATCGTAACACTTACAATGTACACAATAAATTGCGTGAATATCATTACCGTCACGTATCAATTATTCTATGAAATTGAACAAAATATTGATTCCTGCATGAGCGTTATCCCTGTACTAAGAGGGTCCTTAAGCATAGTTGAGTGGAATAGCTGCTGAAATTTTTAGTCAGCTAATAACATGCACTGATACATACGTATCTATCTCCGAGTTTTTCAGCAGTACCATCGACATTTTACAGTTTTCTTTGTCCAACGATCGAAATTTTGTCCCTGACATCAATTACTATGTAATCATATTTGGAAAATCTTCGCGGTTTACTGCAATACTTATTATTTGTGGATGATAGTTGTGCCGAGGAAACTGTCAGCTATCGGCTTTCAGTGAAAATATATAATTTCGTTTCGACTTTAAACAATTAGGAAATGATTACAAATAAAGAAAGGGTGCAGACTAATTGGGGATTTCCTTAAATTTTTTAACAAAACAGGCATGTTTCATTCGTGATTATGAGACAACTGCAAGTGCAATCTGAAGCATCTAGAGTGAGAACTATCGAATGAACGTTAAAGTCGGTAAAAATTGAAACAATACAACTGCTCTTTTAAATAATGAAAAAAAAGTGATTTTCTGAGATTCAATGTTGAATCGATTTTCTTGTACGATCTCGTGCACCCACGCTATGAAAAGTTGAAATCTACCCTAAAGTTCCTTTTTCAGCCGCAGACCAGCAAATTAATTAATCGTACGCCTCCAAAATGACTGCTAGGAATAATCACGTGCACGCATTTCATATCAGACCTATTCCGGCTTCTATGAACTTTGAAATTTCTACTGTGGGAAAACATATTAAAATCATACGTTGTTATGAACTAGATTATGTTCTCTTTTTATTGTCATTTAGGGTGTCCGTTGTCATCAGTAGCGGTATGTAGCAAGTGGAACAGAGAAAAATGTAAGTAGTTCTGATATGTCTCGGCTTTGAATGTTGTTCTCCGGAAAAGTTTTGCATTCACGAAGAAGGCAAATCGACCAGTCATATGCCGGACTTAAAACAAAACCAGCCTCGGACCTAAAATGCTAAATGAGGAGTTTTTTTCGATTAAACTTTGCTCGAAGTGTAATTTTATAATCAGAGATTTGCGTCTGCGGAATTGTACTTTAACGTATATGGTTTATAATCTACGTTCTCAGTCTGTCTTTATTTTATGCGCCGTCATGGGTGCTTGCTTCATTCAACTGTTCTGTTTAGTTCAGTCCCATTCTGTACTTCTTCCTCGATCTAAGGTGGCTCTACGCAAGTTTAAATTTTCTTTGGGTCATAACAGCTTGTTGGGATAAAATTTTCACGCGCCGTAAGATTAGGAATGGTACCATATGAATAAGTTATCGTTATTAATAATGGTATTAGGAACGAGTGGAGTCCAATTCAGTCAGTAATCATACATGTGTTTATGGTGATTATTTCATTCAAATCAGTTCAGAGGCAAGACAAATGTTCTCATTTTGTTCTTGAAATTTCCAGGTAAAATACACAACAGCTTTGCCCCTGATTGTCTGTTCGCTTATAACAGCTCAACTCGGAATTCCACGCACTCTGTTCAGATTTCAACGAGAGTAGCTCACAGCCACGCTGAAGTGAAAATTATCCATCAAGAGTCTTTTCCCATGTTCCCACTGGGAAGAAGTTTGCGAACGCCACTGAAATATTGTCGCGACATGCGATCTCTAGTCTAACGCGGGCTCAACTGAATGCGCGAATGCCCACCTTTCAGGTGAAGTTGAGGTAGGGTTTCAAGATTTTCCACATTTCTCAGCGTAGACAAATTATTTTATTCGATATGTAGACGAAATTTTCGACAGAATGCATTGCATGCAGCTTAATACGTTTTCGTACAGCGAATTTGCGTGGTTTAAAAAAATTGCCAATACTGGTGAGTTTATTAGGTCCCACTTTATTTCTTTATAATATTGCAAATATTTTTAATAATTCTGCAAATAAAACTCTTGCCTTTCTATTCGGAGGCTATTCATATTGCTTAAGCTAGTTTGAGCTTGAATTAATTCACTTTTCTGCATAACTAATGTTTCAAAGCCTTTGTTATTAGATCATTATGGTTTATATCAACTTGCATCAGAGCGTCAAATAGGAGAAAGAACGTCGCTTCTTGCGCGTGCGCACTTGGCTGTCGCCTCCATTCTGCAGGATAGTTTCAGCATCAGTCTCTCTCTTACGACCCTCTTTTTCAATCTGGTAATATCTGCTGGGATGGCGCTGAGAGTGAAAATAATACAGATAATTGAAAATTAACGAGAAATGTCCGGCATTCGAACATGACGATAAAACAGTTTCAGGGTGAGTCACGTGAGTCAGGAAAAAGGTAAATTCCATAACGAAAGGTAAAACTTTGGTGTTATCTAGAAAGCGGGAGGTTTTAGATAAATGGAAGATGGCACCAGTTTTCTAGCTGAAACAAAACAGAATAGCTCTTAATATTTGACTGACAAAAAATGGCTAATGCAGGTTTAATGGCTAATGCAGTGACTCAAACAGATAAATACTCCGTGCTCCATGATTGGTCGAAGACAATGATCTGTCACAGCACTCTTATAATTCTTTGCGGGACTTCAAACTGAAATGGGGATGTCTTTCAAAAAAGTACACTCAAAAGTACACGAGATATTTACATACTGTAAATAGTCAAGAAAACAAGGCTGAGTCGGCGGCCAGAAACTCGCTTTAAAATAAGAACAAATGGATTATAACAATCAGGCACCACAAACTATTTTAGCAAAAATAAAAAAAATTTGAGGGGATACTTATGCTTTAATGAGTACGCCGTTATCGTTTAGAATGTTCAACACATTGGTTAACCAATACTTTAGCTCAAGCAAATTTTAAGGCCGATCGTTGATTGCATTAAGTTATGTCAAGTTAATGTTTGAACTACAATTGTTCATAATTCATTTTTTACCTTTATCTGACGATCATCAGGGCCACTTACATCGCCCTTGGGCTTTGTCATGTAAGGTGAAAAACCATCCACTGCTCGGAAAAAGCAAGTTACCAGAATCAAACCTTCCAGGGCCAGAATTATTGTGTTCATCTTGGCTTGGTAGTGGAAGTCGCTCTAAGCAAGAGGAAAAATTGATCCTCCCTTTTCATGCCACGTCGTTTGATGAGCATTGTAGCGCATTTTTATAAGAATGTTCTCTAACTGTTATTCATTGCTGTCACTGTGAAGAGAGAAAGTTTGACTTATGTTGTCAAAACTTGGATTAAAAGGCTGTAAGTAACGTCCTTAGAGCTAACAATAGATTTGAATTTCTTGAAGAAACTAAAAACAGGTGCAGAAAAAAAAGAAGAAAAAAAAGGTATTGACAGAAAAAGGAAACAAAGGTGAAAATGAAAATCTTGGGAGCGCTCAGATCCAACGCCATACTTACCATCCTGAAGTTCCGCTACCAGCAATATAACTTAAAACACATCATCTAGTAAACAAAAGAGTCTGTTTTCAGACTTTCAACGAAGGAATTACTGGACTAACGTTCTATTATTTGCATTGATTTAGAGGACAAACGGATGTACAGAAGGACGGACGGTTAGGTCGGACATGTAGTCTAATAGATGGACGGAAAGACAGACAAGAAACAGCCAGACAGACAAAATATTGAATTCGAAGTAAAGGGCAGAAACAAATTTCTGTGAACGTTAATGATAGGATCTAAGTAACGACTTTTTGCGTCTTTGACAGTTTTAGCGTTACAGCGGAAAATTGCTTTTAATTGAAATACTAGCTTTAAAACTAAGTTAATAATATTAATACTTATGATATTGTATTTATTTCCACTATTTATTTACTTTTCACTTCAAGGCTTTAGACTCTTTACTGGCGTTTCAAGTCGCCTCCGAGTCGTGTCAGCATCTCAGTTTACATTTAAGATTCATCCATAAATTCGATCGAGAAGATGGGGTAAAATGGATTTGGAAAATTTTTCAGGTTTAATGAACAGAAATGATAACTACCAGTTGAAAATTTTGAATTTCTTTTTTGATCACGCACTGAATTTCGTGTAGCTGTCTCCAGTCGTGACAAGAAAGACATCTGTGGTCTGTGCTAAGGAAATGGAAACATTGGCAAAATTAGTCGATAACGAAATCCACAAAGGCGTTGTAGATAAGATTTCGTTTCCTCGACTTGTTCAATATTACTTCCCCGTCAAATGGCGCTTAATTAACGCCCAATTGCATTTTGACCTATTTTCCGCAACTAATACATCGTTAATTGCAAAGCCAACGATTTTTTTAATTTTCCCGAGAGGTTGGAAAACTCAACTCGAAAAAATTCTCATTGACTGTATTTAGTACTCACACATGATTCCTATCTGAACTTCCAAATGCCATTCGGAGAATGTCGTCAAAGGCGTTATTCCTGCATTAAATGTATTTATGTACACGTTATATATAATTGTAAACTTGTTTCTTTGTTGTAGTACGATTTAAAACAAACTTAAATTTTATATCATGACGAATAAGCACACAAGAACTTCACTTAGCTTTAGTGAAAGGTAATATTGATATTTAACATACAATGCACATTATGTATATATTTCAGATTGAGCGCGGGGTTAGTTCTATATTTAGAATCTTGCACTAGTGGTAAATCTTTTTTCGGCTCAAAACTTATTTTTGTTTCGCGTTTTAGGCAGGTGATCATCGCTTAGTCTTATCCATTCCTAGATGGTTGAGCATGTTTAACTAAAAGAGATAGACTTGCCGAAGAAGCCATGCAGGCTGGCGAATTTGAAAATATTTTGAGATTCAACTTTAACCTCAAACCAAATTTTCCATCAACGCTTGTGAATTTAGCAGCTGTGGAATGACATATGAAGTGTCTTGCGTTGCACGCAGAGCGGTGGCGTTGTCAGGATTCTTTCCGAAAACGGAAGATCCCACAGTAAGTTTGGCACGGGTCGGATGTTTTGTCACATTCAAAAGGTTTTTGATAGCAGATGAAATATTATAGATCGCGAATACTATTACCAGAACGGATGTAACGAAGAAGGCACCAAGATGTATAGGCTAGTGCAATAGAACCATTTAGTTAGAAATAACACAGAGTGAAGACGAGGAACTGCTGGAAATTACTGAAGGTTGTCGATTGCCGAATTTTGATTTGTTTGCGCAAGATTCTCTAATACGTAATGAAGTTAGAAGACATAAACTGCTGGACCGATCAAATCTCCAGTTCCAAACATACGACTGACTCTAACCAACATATATTTCTCCAGTATGGTTTGAGTCTTTGTCACTCAACTGTCATTAATGAATTAGGTTTTGAAACCAATATAAAATTATTCTTGCTTTGTGCTTATAAGCAGTTGTATGGAGTTGAAACCCAAGCTAAAAGTTACAAACTAAAGTTGTTTGGTTATCGGGGGCCAACGAGGTTCAAAGTATTGAGTTATCATGAATATTCTTGCCCGTAATAAAAAAGTAAATGAGAGGTTCTTTTGGGACGTGACGTCGCTTCCTTTTTAGTACTGAGTCGCGTTTTCCAATTTAATACTGTGTTTCATACATAATCCATTGCTAAGAACTCAACGAATGCTTATGAAGTCCTGTACGTTTCATTTGCACCGATAGTAAAATAAGATCTACCCTCGAATGATACTTGTGATTTAGTTTCTGAAATATAAGGATAACGAAAGGATGGCCTTGGAATAGGAAAATAAAGAATCTTTCATCAACTCTCAAGGGCGTCAAAAGTTTCATTAGCTGCTTCACAAATTAAAAGCTGTTATATTTTTCGGTCCTTTCGTACACGTTTATCAAACAAGGAAAAATGAAATTTTATCAATCGGAAACATTGAAACGTTATCTTGATTTCATATCAAGCCAGTAATTAAACTTTTTTTGGATGTGCCTTTACGCGGAATTACTCAAATTCTTGCCAGTTTAAATTTTTTATCCTGGTTGTTGATATATCAGAGATTCGAAGAATAAGCTCTGGATATGTAGATTTTAAATGATGTATTTTATTCTACCGATAATTTTCCCACTTATGATACCTGATCGTCAGAAGCTACACGTATTCTATGTTGCATTTTCTGACAATGAAATAAACAATTTTCGTGCAGTTTGGAAACTTAATTGACCAGTAGATATCTATGTTGCAGCGGCCTGATAACATTAATTAACTAATAACGAGCTTGATGGAAGTGAAAACAATCGATGGCAATCTCATATTTCATCATTAGATCCTCTACTTCGTTTTATCTCTGATTTTTGTCTAAAAATTAATCATCCAACCATGACTCAGTTCAAAAGTTTAGGGCATCTCCGTTACTAGACAGAGAAAAAGGAAAAATTACAGTGAAAAAAAGATAAAACAAAGAGGTCAAGACAATACTAAACACACTATATCAAGGCAAAGCTCTTCGGTTGTAATGAAAGAAGTTCTCTCAAGTTTTTGATTGTCTTTTGTTCAGCTTTTTTGGGTTTTTTTTTGGTAGAAAGGAAATCAGGATCATCGGTGGTGTCTTCTGTACAAGCTTGTTTCAGTTTTATTTTAGTTTGCTAAAAGTATTTTAGTTTCTTTGTTAACTTAAGGCGTAAAAATGTGTTAGTTGCCCTAAATAACGTAACAACTTTATTAAAAACGGCGGTTTCAGATCTTTTTCTTTTGACTTTCTAAACATAATTTATGCGGATGCTGATATCGTCTCTCTGATAAAAGCCGAAAAAATTATATCAGTCAACGTGCTTCATTCAGGTCATTCAAACTGTTGTTAGCTTTGAGATTAATGATCAAATGAAAAGAGCGGTCTGATCTTATCAAGACAAAGAATCATATAATAGGAGTTGGGTAGTAACAGCAAAAGGAAGAAGTCTGTCTTTTAACTCTGAGCCGCCTGAAACGCTGAAATTACAGTTCCGGCAACTGGAGCAAGAAAGAAACACTACACCTGAATTCAAGACAGGTAATAGCTTCTTGAATATAAAAAATATATGTAATCGACTTCCTCTGAGATTTTGGAAGCCATCTTGTGAAGAAATTTTCAGGTGCAAAACGTTTTCCTTAAAAAGTATCCTGTGGATGACAGGGAAATTGCAAAATTTAACTCAGAAAATTGTGGCAAAGGTACGATTTTCAAATGTTGCTAGAAAAATTATTTTTTTGGTGACTAAAATTTGCCATTTATAATTTTTTGAGAGCATTCAAGTCAGTTGACAGATGAGCTACCCCTAAAGAAGAAAAACAAAACTTATTTTTCTTAAACCCTTAAAGATAAGTCAAAATTGTTGTTTTGAAAATCCTAAATTCTCTGTTAAAGGGTTTACAACGTGATTTTATTTATTTGAAGATCTAAATACTCTAAGCGAAAATTGTGTGTAAAAAAACTTTCATTAATTAATAGCCGCGATTTTCTTTTTGGTTTACTAGAATGTATCTCCTAATTATTCTGTTGCAAATATCTCTGTTATGGCTGAGTGCGTACTCTGAGGAGGAGAAAAGAGGTGATGACGCCGCTTTCTTTGATGCAGCCGTACCACCAAATGTCTTTAGAAATACTGGGTATGCTGGAAATAAGGCTGGAAAAAGAGAAGTTGAATTTGATGCAGCTGTACCACCAAACGTCTTTAGAAATACTGGGTTTGCTGGAAATAAAGCCGGAAAAAGAGAAGTTGAATTTGATGCAGCCATACCACCAAACGTCTTTAGAAATACTGGGTTTCCTGGAAATAAAGCCGAAAAAAGAGAAGTTGAATTTGATGCAGCCATACCACCAAACGTCTTTAGAAATACTGGGTTTGCTGGAAATAAAGCCGGAAAAAGAGAGGTTAAATTTGATGCAGCCATACCACCAAACGTCTTTAGAAATACTGGGTTTGCTGGAAATAAGGCTGGAAAAAGAGAAGTTGAATTTGATGTAGTCGTACCACCAAACGTCTTTAGAAATACTGGGTTTGCTGGAAATAAGGCCGGAAAAAGAGAAGTTGAATTTGATGCAGCCGTACCACCAAACGTTTTTAGAAATACTGGGTTTGCTGGAAATAAGGCTGGAAAAAGAGAAGTTGAATTTGATGTAGCCGTACCACCAAACGTCTTTAGAAATACTGGGTTTGCTGGAGATAAGGCCGGAAAAAGAGAAGTTGAATTTGATGCAGCCGTACCACCAAGCGTCTTTAGAAATACTGGGTTTGCTAGAAATAAGGCTGGAAAAAGAGAAGTTGAATTTGATGCAGCCGTACCACCAAACGTCTTTAGAAATACTGGGTTTGCTGGAAATAAGGCCGGAAAAAGAGAAGTTGAATTTGATGCAGCCATACCACCAAACGTCTTTAGAAATACTGGGTTTGCTGGAAATAAGGCCGGAAAAAGAGAAGTTGAATTTGATGCAGCCGTACCACCAAACGTTTTTAGAAATACTGGGTTTGCTGGAAATAAGGCTGGAAAAAGAGAAGTTGAATTTGATGTAGCCATACCACCAAACGTCTTTAGAAATACTGGGTTTGCTGGAGATAAGGCCGGAAAAAGAGAAGTTGAATTTGATGCAGCCATACCACCAAACGTCTTTAGAAATACTGGGTTTGCTGGAAATAAAGCCGGAAAAAGAGAAGTTGAATTTGATGCAGCCATACCACCAAACGTCTTTAGAAATACTGGGTTTGCTAGAAATAAGGCTGGAAAAAGAGAAGTTGAATTTGATGCAGCCGTACCACCAAACGTCTTTTGAAATACTGGGTTTGCTGGAAATAAGGCCGGAAAAAGAGAAGTTGAGTTTGATGCAGCCGTACCACCAAATGTCTTTTGAAATACTGGATTTGCTGGAAATAACGCCGGAAAAAGAGAAGTTGAATTTGATGCAGTCGTACCACCAAACGTCTTTAGAAATACTGGGTTTGCTGGAAATAAGGCCGGAAAAAGAGAAGTTGAATTTGATGCAGCCGTACCACCAAACGTCTGTAGAAATACTGGGTTTGCTGGAAATAAGGCTGGAAAAAGAGAAGTTGAATTTGATGTAGCCGTACCACCAAGCGTCTTTAGAAATACTGGGTTTGCTGGAGATAAGGCCGGAAAAAGAGAAGTGGAATTTGATGCAGCCGTACCACCAAACGTCTTTAGAAATACTGGGTTTGCTGGAAATAAGGCTGGAAAAAGAGAAGTTGAATTAGATGTAGCCGTACCACCAAACGTCTTTAGAAATACTGGGTTTGCTGGAGATAAGGCCGGAAAAAGAGAAGTTGAATTTGATGCAGCCGTACCACCAAACGTCTTTAGAAATACTGGGTTTGCTGGAAATAAGGCCGGAAAAAGAGAAGTGGAATTTGATGCAGCCGTACCACCAAACGTCTTTAGAAATACTGGGTTTGCTGGAAATAAGGCTGGAAAAAGAGAAGTTGAATTAGATGTAGCCGTACCACCAAACGTCTTTAGAAATACTGGGTTTGCTGGAAATAAGGCTGGAAAAAAAGAAGTTGAATTTGATGCAGCCGTACCACCAAACGTCTTTAGAAATACTGGGTTTACTGGAAATAAAGCCGGAAAAAGAGATGTTGAATTTGATGCAGCCATACCACCAAACGTCTTTAGAAATACTGGGTTTGCTGGAAATAAGGCTGGAAAAAGAGAAGTTGAATTTGATGCAGCCGTACCACCAAACGTCTTTAGAAATACTGGGTATGCTGGAAATAAGGCCGGAAAAAGAGAAGTTGAATTTGATGCAGCCATACCACCAAACGTCTTTAGAAATACTGGGTTTGCTGGAAATAAGGCCGGAAAAAGAGAAGTTGAATTTGATGCAGCCGTACCACCAAACGTGTTTAGAAATACTGGGTTTGCTGGAAATAAGGCTGGAAAAAGAGAAGTTGAATTTGATGTAGCCGTACCACCAAACGTCTTTAGAAATACTGGGTTTGCTGGAAATAAGGCTGGAAAAAGAGAAGTTGAATTTGATGTAGCCGTACCACCAAACGTCTTAAGAAATACTGGGTTTGCTGGAAATAAGGCTGGAAAAAGAGAAGTTGAATTTGATTCAGCCATACCACCAAACGTCTTTAGAAATACTGGGTATGCTGGAAATAAGGCTGGAAAAAGAGAAGTTGAATTTGATTCAGCCATACCACCAAACGTCTTTAGAAATACTGGGTATGCTGGAAATAAGGCTGGAAAAAGAGAAGTTGAATTTGATGCAGCCATACCACCAAACGTCTTTAGAAATACTGGGTATGCTGGAAATAATGCCTGAAAAAGAGAAGTTGAATTTGATGCAGCCATACCACCAAACGTCTATAGAAATACTGGGTTTGCGGGGAAAAAGGCTGGAAAAAGAGAACTGAGTTGAGATTGATGCCGTCATTCCATTGTCCATCCTAAGAAATTCCAGATTTGGATACAACTGTGGAAGAATGTTATTTGAGTTTAAGGAAGTTGTTTAATAAAACTGAGGGAACTCGATAAACTGGAATTAATTTTAATAATTTGTGAATTGCCAATAGTTTAATCATGACATTATTTAATTTCGGAATTTATAGCGGAGATTTGTGTTCAAAAATAAACAAAGTTTCAACCTATGAGATAACATTGAATAAAGACGGACTGAAAAATATATTGAACGCTATGACATATACTGAACACCAGCGGCAAGAGAACTTTTTTTATTTGCCCGCAATTTCAAGGCTCCGCGTACTTTTATTCATATTAATTGAGGGCGGCAAACCGATAAAGATTACAGGAATACTGAACTGAGGGGGGGGGGGAGGTGGAGGGGTCCTTTGGTGCCCTCAACTCCCCTCTTTGTAAGCCTTTTTTGTCACATTAAGTAAAACACAGCGTGGAGGCGACATGAAAATCTGGTGAGTACCCTCTGTATGACACAGTGTGACCCTCACTCCTTTTGAAAAATCCTGGTTACTCCCCTGTCCTCGTCTAGGGAAGTCAATAGACTTAAAGGTAAGATTGTTTCGTTCGTGGATATAGCCTACAGGCAACAAAATGCCATCGACCGGCCAAGGGAAACGAGAAGAAAATGGCTGCTTGATTGGCCAGGAAATTTTATGTCATTACCAACGATAGGATTAGACATTTTGAATGGTTTCAAAAGTTGCTTTTTGGTTTTTACAATAGCGAAGTTTTTCCACAGCAAAAAAATAGAAACAACGAAATTTTGAGTATAATTAGGAAAAAAATTGGGCGACGCTAGTAGCAAAGTTTGATACTTTTCCCAACTTTATCGATCATGGTGCAAGGGTTGTGCGGTCTTCAACACCTTTTTCGGCTGAAGACACGGTTTGGAAAGGCTCTACAATCAAGTGAAGGACGGGTAAGCTCGGAATCAGATCATAGTAAAGAAATCCGTGCTTGGTATTTTTATTGATTCTGTCTTAATGTACAATGAAATAGTTTTGCAAATCTGACAAAGTTTTCACATTGTGTATGTTACATGAGCTATATGGTTAGCCGCTGGACATCAGCTCTCCTTAAAAGGCGCATGGGCTTCAGAGTCTTCCTTCAACTCGTGCTTGCAATGCTGTACAAGTGCGCTGCATAAGACTCTCTTTTCTTTGATCGCCTGGAATAGAAAACATTCTAATAAGAAAGGCTTCTGATTTGTAAGTAAATATTTTTTCAGGGGGAAATTCTTTCAATTGAAAATTCCATAATAATACAAGGATAAAGATTGCATTCATGTCAGATATTTTAATGTCATGATTTTTTCCCAGCGTTTTCTCTTAATCTATCTAAAAGCTATCACATCATTTTCTGTATTTTTTTTCTGTCATATTTGTCATTTACCCCGTGGTGGATCAAACAAGTTAGACTCGTAACATGTTTCATCATGGTGTTCAACAATGAAAAACTCAGCCACCAAAAGGTCGAAAAAGTTTATTTTCTGAAAATGATCCCATCCTCGTACGAAAAGAATTCAAAGTGATTCTTCAGTATTGCATTGCACAACCTGTACTGTGCTTAAAAATCACATTATTAGGCGAATGAGCGTCCGCACATTCCGAAAACACTATAATGTTTTTCAATCATCGAACCAGGTGAAGAGATGCAGTGGTCTCCAGCTACTGAACGAGCACAATGACTTACTAGAAATAACAATAAAATTCATCGAACGGTAAAAAAAGATATATCTAAAAGCATGCACGAAAGCCCGTTACTCGAGGATGCAAATTATGACCTTGAAAGGAACGACTCCAGAAACGTTTGAGTCGATGTTATTTAAAAGTACGTAATTTTTCCTCAAATCATGTATCAAATTTTTTCAAACGCATGAGACTGTCTACCTATCAAGTTTTTTTCAAGAGTTACTTTAAAAACCCTTGATTCTAGCCACCGCAAAATGAGCTGTTGATCGATGAAATGACGCGCGTGGTTAGTGCCAGTACGGTCACGAATGGGATGGGTTTTGCCCCTTATATCTCTTAAATAAGCACGGTGATCAATTTTTTTCTGTACTTTTCGTAAAAGGCATTGGTAGTGAAAATATAAGGAAATTAAAAAACAAATTTTTCGATAAGTTTTTCTTCTGAGGAATCATCTTAAAAGATACAAAGATGGCAAAGCCCGAGAAAATGTCTGTTTGAAAATGAACTTCCACTTTTTCAAAATAAATCCCGATGAGCACATTGTTTTTATTTTCGCGTCTTAACGAGCAAGATTTTCTCTTCAGCATGACATGCAAATGAAGCTTTAGATTCGAAATGAAAACCCTAACAGTTTGCATTCGGCGCGGTTCTTGATCTCAGACTACACATTACTGAAGTAGTGATGTCTCGTTGCCCATTTGCTTATGAGGGCTAAGATATGCACAAAGGCTTTTAAAGTGGCACGTACAGATGTATTGTTCTCTGCTCAATAAACGTTGTGTATCGCTACATTAAAATTGCCGTTGCCGTCGTGGTTATCCTGTCAAAGTACGGATGATTCTTATACAGGAACAAAAAAAAGTCGGTATGCTCTGTCCTAGTCAGTAATGCTACTTGGCCTTCGAGAAACAGACCCTACGTGAGTTGCCTGTAACTGTAAGCTTAACCTTTAACCCACCAATATCTCAGTAATAAGGACCCTTCCTCTCTATATCTACCATAAATTTCCTCATAGAGTAATTGGAGTTTTACCAGGATTACAACCCTTAACAGATAGGCAGTGTTATTCCTGTTCCCTTTTTACTGGGTGATGCTTGAATGCCGCAAAGAGCGTAATAGTTGATCCGTCGTTGGAGTGAAAGGGTCAGATCGTTTAAGGTCAAATGAGTGTTTAACAATAAGTTTTCTGGGCACCACGGCAGAAAATAGTTGGCCAGTGTCCCTTTATGATAAAAACAGGAATAAATTGATACGTTGTTAATCGCGTCAGCGATGTAATCAAAGCAATATTTTGTCATGACGGCCGAAAGAAAAGAGTCACCTCATAAGATTTTCCGTTTGAAAATGTAGTACAATGTAATTCATTACTTTCGGTTTTAAAGTACCGTCAGGCTGGAGTCTTTTTCCTCAGTGTGAAGGGTTTTTTTCCCATTTTAAGCCCAACATATATTCATGGTAAAATGCTCAGAATATGAGGTAATCCTCCAAAAATTGAAATTCGATTCATTTTCCAATATTTTGACATATATTTAAAAATGATTTTTTTTTCATCGGTTCAGTTGATTTTTTTCATAAAAAATGAAAAAACCAACCAAGTAATAATTTGGTTTACTCAAATTTTGATTTAAAAGCATAATAGTCTTCAATAATGATTTGGACGAAATGAATGACTTTCTTTTCGAAATCAAAACATTTTTGTAACATTTTTCAGGGTCGGTATCAATTTTATGATGACGAAAATCTTGCTACACTCTAATAAATACGTTTTGAAGAAATCCTTTTGTATTTCAACGTTTATGCCGCTCGTCACTGCCTCGCAACACTATCTGCTCTCAGTCTGTTCCACCGAGGTGTGAAAGTAGCTTTTTCGGTTTTTTTTAATTAAAACGACTTACATGGGTGTAAATTTTTAGGAAACTTCTATTGAAAAACAACACTACATTTAAGAACTCTGTTGGTTTCTAGCTGTGTTTTGACTGCGACAAAATTTAGGCCTCTGTGCTTGGAAAATTGGATGAGGCTGAGAATATTAAATTGAGGTAGCTGTTTTTGTAAAAGAAACATCACCTCTTGTTTCACTGTTTTCTAATGTTGCCTTGTTGTATTTAAAATCTTTGAAAATTGAATAATTTAAGATCTCTATAATTTATTTCCTCCTCCCTAGCCAAAATAAAAAACAGATTTTCAGAATTCAGCTTAGAAAACCTTCCTTAAAAATGGTAACTCGGTAATGATCTAGTGTTCAATTCAAATAAATAAAACAAGGATAAGGTTTTCCAAACCTCTAAAGCCCTTTTCCAAGTCGAGCCTCCGGCAGAAATTCCATGGGATGTAGGAAGGTTAGCCACAGAAATAACGATTGAAACAACAAGGAAAAGTGCCAAGGTTTTCTGCATGACTTCTTCTCTGTAGGTGCTACGGTCACTTTGACAATCGGCTTCGAATCTTTATTGATTATCGTGGTACAGTTCTGTTTTTGAATCGAAGCTGCCTTTTTATTGCCAACCCAAACAAAAGATGTGTGAAATATACGGCAAAAAAACATGCGTTCACTGTTAATTTTCCGAAATGGTGAATGACTGAGAAATTCAACATTAAACTGACGTTTTCCGATATCGGAAAACGTGCGGCAAATTCATTGTTCACCCTCAGTAAAACTCGGGAAAAACACGAAGTTCATCGCAAGTTATCCAGCACCAGGAAAATACCAATGAATAGCCTGTTCACCTGAACGTTTTTCTATAGTTTTCCCGTGCGCGCGAACAAGGCATTTTCCAAGCGTTTTCCCACAGAATAACTAACGGTGAATGCCATGAAAACATGATGTTTGTCGATTGTTTTCCTGCTCCACGAAAACGCTATTGTATAGCTTGTTTTCCTGAACATTTTACTCAAGTTTTCCCGAGCGTGCGATCGCTGCATTTTCCGAGCGTTTTCCTCGCAGAATTACCAATGGTAAATGCCATGAAAACATGATGTTTGTCGATTGTTTTCCTGCTCCACGAAAACGCTAGTGTCTAGTTTGTTTTCCTGAACGTTATTCTATAATTTTCCCAAGCGCGCGAACGTTGCATTTGTCGAGCGTTTTCCTGCAGAATTGCAAACGGTAAATGCCAAAAAAACAAGAAAATCGTCGATTGTTTTCCTACTCCACGAAAACGCCACTGATAGCTTGTTTTCCAGAACGTTTTTCTATAGTTTTCCCGAGCGCGCGATTGCTGCATTTTCCAAGCGTATTCCCAGATAATTACTAATAGCATGAAAACATGATCTTTGTCGATTTTTTTCCTGCTCCATGGAAACGCTAATGTATGGCTTGTTCAACCGAAAGTTTTTCTCTACTTTTCCCGAGTACGCGAACGGTACTGTTCTCACAGAATTACTAACGACCGTGATTAAGAAATGAAGATGTGCTGTTCGTCTCTTGTTTCCCTGCTCTACGGAAACACTTGTGAACAGCTTGCATTGTTTTCCTGTAGCTTTTTGTAGTTTAATTAAGCTTATTGAGTCATTTGAGTGGATTGGATCATTTCAGGCAGTTGGGTCACTTGCACTGATTGGGTCATTTTCGCTGATGGCAACATGTTAGGTTCTGCTGTTTCAGAAAGTAAATGTTATTTAAAATTATTGGGTCATCTGAAACAGTTAGGTCACTGAAACCAATTTGGTCCTTTGAGGCAATTCTGTCATTTGGGCCAGTTGGATCGTTTGAGGCAGTTGGCTTTAATTGGCTGATTGGGTCATTAGAGGCAGTTGAGTCACTAGAACTGGTTGAGTCATTTGAGGCATTTCAGTCATCTGAACCAGTTGGTTCATTTAAGGCAGTTGGCTATTATTGACTGATCGGGTCATTTAAGGCAATTCAATCATTTGAGCTGGTTGGGTAGTTTAAGGCAATTCAGTCATTTGAGCTGCTTGGGTCATTTGAGGCAATTTAGTTATTTGAGCTGGTTGAATCATTTGAGGCAATTCAGACATTTGAGCTGGTTGGGTCACTTGAGGCAATTCAGTCATTTGAGCCAGTTGGGTCATTTGAGGTAATTGTGGTATTTGAGCTGGTTGGATCATCTGGGGCAATTCAGTCATTTGAGCTGCTTGGATCATTTCAGGCAATTCGGCCATTTTAGCTGGTTGAGTCATTTGAGGCAATTCAGTCATTTGAGCTGCTTGGGTCATTTTAGGCAATTTTGTCATTTGAGCTGGTTGAGTCACTTGAGGCGATTCAGTCATTTGAGCCAATTGGGTCATTTGAGGCAGTTGTGGCATTTGAGCTAGTTGGATCATTTGAGGCAATTTGGTCATTTGAGCTGGCTGGATCATTTGAGGCAATTCAGACATTTGAGCTGGTTGAGTCATTTGAGGCAATTCAGTCATTTGAGCTGGTTGGGTCATTTAAGGCAATTCATTCACTGGAGCTGGTTGGATCATTTGAGGCAATTGTGGCATTTGAGCTGGTTGGATCATTTGGGGCAATTCAGTCATTTGAGCTGCCTGGATCATTTGAGGCAATTCAGTCACTTTAGCTGGTTAAGTCATTTGAGGCAATTCAGTCATTTGAGCTGCTTGGGTCATTTAAGGCAATTTAGTCATTTGAGCTGGTTGAGTCACTTGAGACGATTCAGTCATTAGAGCCAATTGGGTCATTTGAGGCAATTGTGGCATTTGAGCTAGTTGGGTCATTTGAGGCAATTCAGTCATTTGAGCTGGCTGGATCATTTGAGGCAATTCAGTAATTTGAGCTGGTTGGGTTATTTGAGGCAATTCAGTCACTGGAGCTGGTTGGATCATTTGAGACAAATGTGGCATTTGAGCTGGTTGGGTCATTTGGGGCAATTCAGTCATTTAAGCTGGTTGAATCATTTGAGGCAATTCAGTCATTTGAGCCGCTTGGATTATTTGAGGTAATTCAGTCATTTTAGCTGGTTGAGTCATTTGAGGCAATTCAGTCATTTGAGCCAGTTGGGTCATTTCAGGCAACTGAGGTATTTGAGGCAGCTGGATCATTTAAGGCAATTCAGTCATTTGAGCAGCTTGGGTCATTTGAGGCAATTTAGTCATTTGTGCTGGTTAAGTCTTTTGAGGCAATTCAGACATTTGGGCTGGTTGGGTCATTTGAGGCAATTCAGGCATTTGAGTCAGTTGGGTCATTTAAGGTAATTGTAGCATTTGGGCTGGTTGGATCATATGAGGCAATTCAGTCATTTGAGCTGGTCGAGTTATTTTTAGGCAATTCAGTCATTTGAGCCAGTTGGGTCATTTGAGGCAATTCAGTCATTTGAGCTAGTTGGGTCATTTGAGGCAATTCAGTCATTTGAGCTGCTTGGGTCATTTGAGGCAATTCAGTCACTGGAGCTGGTTGGATCATTTGAGGCAATTGTGGCATTTGAGCTGGTTGGATCATTTGGGGCAATTCAGTCATTTGAGCTGCTTGGATAAATTGAGGCAATTCAGTCATTTTAGCTGGTTAAGTCATTTGAGGCAATTCAGTCATTTGAGCTGCTTGGGTCATTTAAGGCAATTTAGTCATTTGAGCTGGTTGAGTCACTTGAGGCGATTCAGTCATTTGAGCCAATTGGGTCATTTGAGGCAATTGTGGCATTTGAGCTAGTTGGATCATTTGAGGCAATTTGGTCATTTGAGCTGGCTGGATCATTTGAGGCAATTCAGTAATTTGAGCTGGTTGGGTCATTTGAGGCAATTCAGTCACTGGAGCTGGTTGGATCATTTGAGACAATTGTGGCATTTGAGCTGGTTGGGTTATTTGGGGCAATTCAGTCATTTAAGCTGGTCGAGTTATTTGAGGCAATTCAGTCATTTGAGCCAGTTGGGTCATTTGAGGCAATTCAGTCATTTGAGCTGGTTGGGTCATTTGAGGCAATTCAGTCATTTGAGCTGCTTGGGTCATTCGAGGCAATTCAGTCATTTGAGCTGCTTGGGTCATTTGAGGCAATTTAGTCATTTGAACTGGTTGAGTCATTTGAGGTAATTCAGACATTTGAGCTGGTTGGATCATTTGAGGCAATTGTGGCATTTGAGCTGGTTTGATCATTTAAGGCAATTCAGTCATTTGAGCTGGTTGAGTCATTTGAGGCAATTCAGCCATTTGAGCCAGTTGGGTCATTTGAGGCAATTCAGTCATTTGAGCTGGTTGGATCATTTGAGGCAATTCAGTCATTTGGGCCAGTTGGGTCACTTGAGGCAATTCGGTCATTTGAGCTGGTTGGACCATTTGAGGCAATTTAGTCATTTGAACTGGTTGAGTCATTTGAGGTAATTCAGACATTTGAGCTGGTTGGATCATTTGAGGCAATTGTGGCATTTGAGCTGGTTGGATCATTTAAGGCAATTCAGTCATTTGAGCTGGTTGAGTCATTTGAGGCAATTCAGTCATTTGAGCCAGTTGGGTCATTTGAGGCAATTCAGTCATTTGAGCTGGTTGGATCGTTTGAGTCAATTCAGTCATTTGAGCCAGTTGGGTCATTTGAGCTGGTTGGATCATTTGAGGCAATTCAGTCATTTGAGCCAGTTGGGTCATTTGAGGCTGCTGGGTCATTTGAGGCAATTCAATCATTTGAGCTGGTTGGGTCATTTGAGGCAATTCAGTCATTTGAGCCAGTTGGGTCATTTGAGGCAATTGTGACATTTTAGCTGGTTGGATCATTTGAGGCAATTCAATCATTTGAGCTGGTTGGGTCATTTGAGGCAATTCAGTTATTTGAGCCAGTTGGGTCATTTGAGGCAATTCATTGGAGCTGTTTGGATCATTTGAGGCAATTCAGACATTTGAGCTGGTTGGGTCATTTGAGGCAATTGAGGTATTTGAGGCGGCTGGATCATTTGAGGCAATTTAGTCATTTGAGCTGCTTGGGTCATTTGAGGCAATTCAGTCATATGAGCTGCTTTGGTCATATGAGGCATTAGACTGAATTGTTTGACAAGTGTATTTGATTAATGAGTTGGAAATACACAGAAATTTTGAGTTTGAGTTAAAAAATTCTAGTTTTAGTTGGAAATTTGGAGTCTGAGTTAGAA